>NC_063171.1:60441303-60750705 GCF_023159225.1 Perognathus longimembris pacificus
GTGTGTGTGTGTGTGTGTGTGTGTGTGTGTGTGCGCGCGCGCGTGTGTAGAGTCAGGACCGCCACCACTCAGGTACCACGTGACACACACCTGGTCCTTCCTGAAGTGGCAGTGTCTGGCGGGGAGGAGGAAGAGGAGGAGGAGACAGGAGACGGGAGAGAAGAGAAAGGAAGGGTCGGCCCTGGGCTCGGGCCCTGGGCTCGGAGCCTGGGCTGGAGCAGACACTGCTGGAAAGGGGCCGAGGGCCCAGCGTCCATGTTCTCCGTGCCCTTGCGTGCAGAGTCCTAGCTGAACCCAGAAGGAGACGTGCCTTTGGGCGTACAAAGGAGGAAAGCTGGGCGCTGGTGGTGTACGCCCGTAACCCTGACTACTCAGGAGGCTGAGATTTAAGGATCAAGGTTCAAAGCCAACCTGGGCAGAAAAGCCCATGAGACTCTCATCTCCAATTAACTACTCACAAAACAAACAAAACAAAAGGCCAGCAGTAAGTAGAGCTGTGGCTCAGATGGTAGAGCACTAACCTTGAGCAAAATAAGCTCAGGGACAGTGCCCGGGCCCAGACTTCCAATCCCAGGACTGGCACAAAAATAAAAGAAGGAGAAAACCTCCCCAAGCCCTTGGGAAACCTTAGACTGAGGAGAGGTGAAGAGCCACAGACTCCAGAGGTCAGAGCCCAGCCCTGGTACGGGGTGGGGGGGGGGGGCTTTCTGGGCTCCAAATCCAATCACAGTTGCCCTTGCTCCCAGATGTCACACACAAGGAAAAGGAGGAAGTAAAGGCAAGGGCGGAGGTGGGAAGGGTGTATCCACAAGCCAAGGAAACCAGCAACCACCAGAGGCGTGAAGCTTGCGGCGGATTCTCCTGGAATGCCCCATCGGGGAGAGGGGCTCCGTCAACCCATCGATTTCTAGCTGTTGGCCCTACAACTACAAGAGAATAAACTCCTGGTGTCTTAAGACACCTACTTGGTGGTTCTTTGTCATGGGCTGCTAGGAGTGCACACAGGTAAGCCCCACACAGTCACAAAGGCTTCAGTGTGTGACACTAATCCTTGGGCCTCTGTCCTGCCGAGGATTTCTGATCACCCCCCCCCAGCTCCCCCTCCACTAGCGGGGGGGGGGGGGGGGGTGGCCGCTCCTAGTGCCTCAGGCCAAGCCCCATTCCTGGGCATTTAACACAAATAGATCTTTATGCTCACTAAATACTGCACAGAGCAGCTCATAGCAACACCATTCTTAATACTCGGGAGTAAGGAAGTACCTATCGCCCATGCGCAGTAGAATGGACTGAGTGTGCTGTATTCAGCCACAGGGAATAGTATACAGCAAAGAGAATAAACAAACTGGAGGGAACAACAATCCTCAAACATGGTGAGAAAAAGAAAGCCAGACACAAAAGAATGTTCTCTTTATATAAAGTTCAAAGCACAGACAAAAGTTCCTATGTTGTTAGAAATCACAAGGATGGTTACCCTCGTGGGGGTGGGTGGGGACCAGAAAAGGGTGGATGAGTTCTGGAAAGCCGGTGGTGTTCTGTTTCTCAGTCTGGGTGTTGGTCACGTGGCATAGTCGCTTGTGGAAATGTACGAAACTCTTTGCTTATGCTCTGTACTCTGTTCTGGTCGATATATTATGCTTAAAACCTGAGTCTTGAAAAATTCTCTCTGAACATCTTGGGAACTTTAGGCTGCCTAAGGGGACCCCTAGATTCCATGACATCTTGGGTTTGTTTGGTGGGTTTTTTTTTGGCTAGTCCTGGAGCTTGGCCTCAGGGCCTGAGCACTGTCCCTGGCTTCTTTTTGCTCAAGGCTAGCACTCTGCCACTTGAGCCACAGCGCCACTTCTGGCCGTTTTCTATATATGTGGTGCTGGGGAATCAAACCCAGGGCTTCATGTATATGAGGCAAGCACTCTTGCCACTAGGCCATATTCCCAGCCCAGCATCTTGGAATTTAGCTGTTACATCATTGAACTGAAATTAGATGTTTATTTCTGTATATCATTTCCATCTTGCTCTTCTGTGCATCCTTTGTACCTCGAATAGACACAGGCACCTAGTAGATATTAATAAGCACTTAAGGTTTGCTGCCATGACCAAAGACTGGTATTCCAGGACCTCTCAGCTGGGGCTCTCTCTGGCCTTTAGATCCAGTTCCTTGGGTCTTCCCAGGATTCCTCAGTGAGACTCAACCCCTCGCCCCCACCAACCACACTATGGTCCCGCCAGTATGCATCTCCTCCCAGCATGCAATGCTCTGGCTTGAGACTTCCTCACTCGCCAATCCATGCTCTTTCAAACACAGTTTGCAGGTGTTACTCATCCTGGGTCTTCTGACTGTAAACAAGCATCCAACAATACCTGCATTTGAGAACCCACAGCCCAGAGTCACCAGAACTCTCACTCCATGCCAGCCTAGGGGCACACAACACACACACACACACACACACACACACACACACACACACACACACTAAAGAGAATGAAGAGCGAAGACAAAAAGGTTCCAAGTGAAAAGGACTTACAGAACAGATGTCTGATGAAACACAACATGACCATGAGCTGGTTGGCTGGAAGCTTAAGAGCCTTCTCACTTTGGCTTTCTCCAAACCACGGTGGTCTGGGTTCGATGCCACACCCCACGTTCCCGCGTGTGATGAAGCAGGTTCACACCACCACTGTGTCTGGAGAAGGTACCCAGCCCTGCCTCTCAGGAAAGCCTATGAGCTCCAGGATGGATTGCTGTCTGCCTCATCTTTCCATTCATGAACACATTCATTCACTGCTTCATTCATTCTGTGTGTGTGTGCGCACGCGTGCTAATCCTGTAGCCTGAACTTAGGACCTGAGCACTTCCCATGAGCTGTTTTGCTCAAAGTTAATACTCCTCCCCTTGAACCACAGCCCTACTTCTAGGATTTTTAGTGCTGAATTGGAGATAAGAATCTCACAGGAAAAAAAAAAAAAAGAATCTCACAGACTTTCCTGCCTGGGCTGGCATCAAAATGAGATCTTCAGCTCTCAGCCTCCTGAGTAGCTAGGATTACAGGCGTGAGTCACCAGCACCCAGCTCCCACCATTTTTCAAGCACCATGTACAAGGGGCTTGCCCGGCATAGGGGAGACCTGGCGAGCCCTGGGGCCAGGCCCTGCTCTCCTGGGGCTCCCAACCTAGTTGGAGAAACAATCAAACAAATCAAGGCAGAGTAGAGGCAGTTGGACCCTAGACCGAAGAGGGATACATCTCCCAAAGCAGAGGATGAAGAAAGGCTTTAGGAGCAAGAGGCCTCCCAGGCAACCTGGCAATCCTTGCAAAAGCCCAGGCTTTCCTGGTTTCCTCTGGAGACTCACCAGGCAGGGCCACAGGCTTCTTGTCTGAAGCCATCTCAGCCACAGTTTTGCAGTACAGCAACAGGGATGCCCTTGGGGTTGTCTGTTGCCTGGATGTAAACCAACGGTGTATCACCAAGGCAAATTCAGTAAGGACAGTTCTCTGGGGGGTGGGTTAGGGGGTAGGGGATGGCTATCGGGTACTTCAACTGGTAGCCTGACTTATTCTAAGGAGAAGTACCAGGCAAACTATAAAATACAGGTTCTGAGCATATGTGTAATCCCAGCACTTAGGAAATGGATACAGGAGGATTGTGTGTTCAAGGCCAGCCTGGGCTCTGTAGACAGTTCTTGTCTCAAAAAGAAACGAACCAGGGGCTGGGGATATGGCCTAGTGGCAAGAGTGCCTGCCTTGGATACACGAGGCCCTGGGTTCGATTCCCCAGCACCACATATACAGAAAACGGCCAGAAGCGGCGCTGTGGCTCAAGTGGCAGAGTGCTAGCCTTGAGCGGGAAGAAGCCAGGGACAGTGCTCAGGCCCTGAGTGCAAGGCCCAGGACTGGCCAAAAAAAAAAAAAAAAGAAACGAACCAAAAGGCAGATCTGACACAGTAGTCTGGAATAGAGTCAGCTCTGCTCCTGCATTTGCAATATACCCCAGATGTTGCTGCCGCTCTGGGGACTAGAGTTTGAATAAAAAGCCTTGAGGAGCAGGCACTGGTGGCTCATGCCTGTTATCCTAGCTCATCAGGAGTCTGAGATCTGTAGATCACAGTTCAAAATCAGTTTGGGCAGGAAACTCTATGAGACTCTTCTCTCCAATTAACCACCAAAAAGCTGGGAATGGAGCTGTGGCACAAGTGGTAGAGCACCGGCCTTGAGTAAAAAAGCTAAGAGTGCCCAGGCCCTAAGTTCAAGCCCCAGGACTAACCTAAACATACACACACACACACACACACACACACACACACACACACACACACACCACAAACACTTTAAGATATCCAAGGAACTCCATAGAATAAATCGCTAACCAAATCCTCATAAATGATTTCAGTCAATCCCTTTTGCACTAACTATTGACCAGGCTGGCTCAGAGATGAGCTGCTATGGCCTGGCGTAGCCAAAGGACCAAGCAGAGGCCCAACTGCTGTCTCGCTCCACTTACAGCCCTGCCTCTCCCTGTGTGAGAGCCACTAGGACAGGTGCAAATGTTCCTAACTTTCAAGGAGGCACAGCTTAGAGCGCTTGGCAGAGCGTGGGGGGGGGGGGGGGTAGGGATGTGCGGAGGGACTCGAGGAAGAACTTCCCAGTCATCAGAGCCCTAAAGGGTCAAACACTAAAGCACATGGCGGATTGTTGAATGACCCCCTCCGCTGTCTGAGGGCTCCAGGCCAGAGGAGGGGCAGGAAGCCAGAACAAGGTATCGAGGACTCTCTTTGGGCCACGCTTCTGAGCTCACACACCTTCCTCTCTTTGCACACTCTCCCCGCCCTGCCCATGGTCAGGCCCGGGGCCACCCACCCATCAGTACCGGGTACACGGGGCTCAGGGATTTCCTGACCCCAGGCCCCATCTCCAGCAGGTGCCCTTTGCACCGCCATGCCAAGCCGGGTAGCGAGGCGAGTACTGTGTGGCAGGTGGAGGGTGGACAGGCAGACAGAGACTGGAAACCGGGGCGTCGGCATTCCCAGTGGGGAAGCGGGCAGCGAGGCAGGGGCTGGGTGGTGTCCGTTAGTGGCGCGGGGAGTGGGGGGACATTCCTTTTTCCACTGGCTGCACATAGTTAATGGGGGCTGTTGTTCTGGCTGGGCACAGGGCCCTGTAGGTGCTGGTGATAGCCATGCCAAGCGCAGCCCTTGGGATCTCAAGTCTCAGGGAGGGAACACGACCAAATTTCTGGGGATCCCCAGGGGTCCCCCACCAAATCTCTCCGCCCCCCCCCCCATCTCCCTCTCTCTTCCCCCTCACCATTTGTCTATATCATATCTTGGAGTCAGAAGCTATCAGCCCACGGGAAACAGGCTCAAAGAGACCGGAGGACGTGCCCAAAGCCAAAGGCACACCGTGAGTAAAGACAGAATTCGAACCCAGGCCTTCTGATTCCAGTTCCACTGGACAAAGAACAAACCCAAAGCCACAGATGGGGTGGGTGAGAGAGGCTGTATACAAAATTAGAGGAAGGGCAGCCGTGGTGATGCACGCCGGTAATTCACAAGGAGAATGAAGCAGGAGGATCATGAGTTAAGAGACCGGCCTAGGCTACACCTTCATTAAAAAAATAAAAACGAAGGAAGGGACCTGTGGACGCGTCCTCGCCGTTGCTGCAGAGGATCCTTCTGTCCTTTCTTCATGCCACAAAAACCCTGCCACAGAGGGTGGCAGAAGAGAGCGAGGGGGCTGGGGATATAGCCTAGTGGCAAGAGTGCCTGCCTCGGATACACGAGGCCCTAGGTTCGATTCCCCAGCACCACATATACAGAAAACGGCCAGAAGCGGCGCTGTGGCTCAAGTGGCAGAGTGCTAGCCTTGAGCGGGAAGAAGCCAGGGACAGTGCTCAGGCCCTGAGTTCAAGGCCCAGGACTGGCCAAAAAAAAAAAAAAAAGAAGAGAGCGAGGGTGAGCCAGCCCGGCTCTGCACGTGGGGAGGGGGGTCTCCCAGGGCGGAGGGCTCACACAGTGTCTTCCTAAATGTTTGTCCTCCAGTTGCCATCGGGAATGTCTAGTCAGACCATCCGGGACAATCTGTTATACAGTGGACCCTCTTATCCAAGAACCATATGTTCTAAGAGCCACCCCCCCAGTAGATAAGTAAAACCTTGGACCATACCAAATGTTCCATACTGTGCTTTCTCCTGTACATGCCTGCCTATAAGAAGTCCTTATAAAGTAGGCCCAGTAGATACTATAAAAAAATAACTAACAATAAAATAAAATGGAATCATTATAACAATATACCGTGATAAAAGTATATCCTTCATTTGCTGGGCGCCAGTGGCTCACGCCTGTAATCCTAGGTACTCAGGAAGCTGAGATCTGAGGATCGCGGTTCAAAGCCAGCCCAGGCAGGAAAGTTCATGAGACTCTTATCTTTAATGACCCCCCCCAGAAAACCAGAAATGGTGCCCTGACTCGAGGTGGTAGAGCACTACCCTTGAGCTGAAGAGCTCAGGAACAGCACCCAGGCCACAAGTTCAAGCCCCATGATGGGGAAAAAAGACTCGGAACACTCAGAGAATGCAGACGTGCCCGTACCCCACTTAGGTGTAAGCCTGCCCACTGCAACCTGACGGCTGGTTCAGACAGAAGCACTTGGACTCACAGATGTGCCTGTGCCCACCTCAGCACCGTGCACCTCACAGTCCTTGGCTCTCCGAAGACCCCAGGCATGGACCGAGGGACCCCTCCTGTCAAAGGATGCTGAGTCTCCCTTCTAGTTCCTGGCCCCATCAAACGCATCTAGGCAGAGGCCCACCCTGGGACTTCCCTCAGAAGGACACCCTGCCGTGCTCAGGGGTTGTCACCATGATTAGGAGCACAGAAATGTGTTCAGGCACCTCCACAGGAAAAAGAACAAAAAAAAAAGAGGATTGAGTTTATGACCCCTGTGGATGGCAAAGAGGTGAAAGGAAGCAACTGACAGACTGAAGACTAGACTTTGAGGCTCAGAAATGGGAAGGGAAGGTGAGCTACAGAATTTGTAGGACCCTGTATAAAAATAAGAATATGGGGGGCTGGGAATATGGCCTAGTGGCAAGAGTGCTTGCCTCCTATATGTGAAGCCCTAGGTTCGATTCCTCAGCACCACATTTATAGAAAATGGCCAGAAGTGGCGCTGTGGCTCAAGTGGCAGAGTGCTAGCCTTGAGCAAAAAGAAGCCAGGGACAGTGCTCAGGCCCTGAGTCCAAGCCCCAGGACTGGCCAAAAAATAAATAAATAAAGAAGAAGAAGAATATGGGCTGGGAATGTGGCTTAGTGGTAGAGTGCTTGCCTAGCGTGCACAAAGCTCTGGGTTCCATTCCTCAGTACTATATACACAGAAAAAGCCAGACGTGACGCTGTGGCTCAAGTGGTAGAGTGCTAGTCTTGAGCAAAAAGAAGCCAGGGACAGTGCTCAGGCCCCGAGTTCAAGTCCCAGGACTGGTAAATAAAAATAAGAATATGAGGTAGGTGTTAGTGGCTACTTCTAGCTACTCAGGAGAAATATCTGAGATCACAGTTCAAAGCCAGCCAGGGCAGGAAAGTCTCTAAGACTCTTACTTTTTTTTTTTTTCTTTTGCCAGTCCTGGAGCTTGAACTCAGGGCCTGAGCACTGTCCCTGGCTTCTTTTTGCTCAAGGCTAGCACTCTACCTCTTGAACCACAGGCACCACTTCTGGCCTTTTCTGCTTACGTGGTGCTGAGGAATCGAACCCAGGGCTTCATGCATGCTAGGCAAACACTTTACCACTAAACGACATTCCCAGGCCGAGACTCTTATCATGAAGTAGAGCTGTGTTCAAGTGGTAGAGTGCTAACTAGCCTTGAGAAAAAAAAAAACAAAACAACTCAGGACAGCACCTAGGCCCTGAGTTCAAACCCCAGCGCACACACACACACACACACACACACACACACACACACACACACACACACACACAATGGAGCCCTGCACTACGAAATTATTAACTTTAACATGGTAACAGCAGAGCAGCAACCCAAGTTCAGAGCCCCGCTAAGCCCCGCTAAGGCCACCTAGATGGCCTGGCTATGGAGGGGGCCAGCTCACAGACACTGAGGCCAGCTGTCTGTGCTGGGACCTGGGTGGTCTGAGAGGTGAACTGGTTCCCACTTCCAACTCTCTTGGGTCCTGGGCTCCCATCTGTCCTCTGATGAGTAAAGGCAGGAACTCAGGTCCTGTCCCAATTCTTGTTCTCTCTTGCTTTTGTCCTAGACAATAGTCACCTTCCTTTCTTGTCTCCTCCCAGCCTCTTAATCTGCCCTGTCCACCACAAAGGCAGGGGATTAGTTTACGGTCCCTTCCTGCCTCAACTCTTACAATCCCTAGACATTTGATCCAGCCTCCCCATCCTCAAATACCCCACCCTTGAGATGCCCCAGATCTGGAGCTGGGAGGTGTGGGGGGAGGGCGGTCGGGGAGGGCGGAGGGCGGGGAGCAAAGACCAAACGCATATGCATGTATTATTCATGGATCTGTGCAGAGCGCCCCCTGCAGGCAGAGACCGAATATAGCCTGTGTGTGAGTGTTGATATTTGCTGGCAGGTACTAAGAGAAGATTGACTTTGATGCTTAGAAAAAAAGGAACATAGGAGCACAGACCCTGCCTGAAGGAGCTCTTAGTGGGTAGAGGAAGGCACAGCCTAAGAGATTCCCCTTCTTCTGATGCAGAGAAGCCCTGAATCTGATGACCCGCCACACCAGAAACAGATACAAATGCCCTGCATAGACATAAAATACATAGAACTACTTGACCTTGTCACAGCCAATAGAATCGCACCCTCTGCGTGTGCAAGCAGCATCTTGCTTCCTACAACAACTCATCGGGAAGACTCCATCCTCCTGCTTTGCAAATGAGGGTCAAGCTCGGTCTTCCACTTCGGGGTCTGTGGTGTTTTTTCCCTTGCACCATGGGAATCTGTATCAGGCATCAGTTAGGCAGAGCCTTCCCTCCCTGTACCCCATTCTCTGGCCCTGCCTTGTGCCCGTCTCACTTCCCACAAGGTGCCACGGTTAGTTGTGTGCTCGTCTTATCTCCCCCTCCAGGCCCCCAGACAGAGGAACGAGCCTGGGCCCGGGCTATGATTACCCAGATCCTGGAGGTCCCCCATGCTCTCTCCTCCTTTGACTCCCTGGGCTCCCAGGAGTCTCCCCTCATCTGGAAGAGGGGATGGCACGGGTCTCGGTCTCTCACAGGAAGTTCATGACAAAGTGCTTGGCACCGTGCCCCGCAGGCGGCAAGCATTTCCATCGATGCCTTGCAAAGGAATGAGTGACCGATTCATGCTTGCACTGGCATTGACTGTTAACGGGAGGGAAGGAGGCTGGGGACAGGGGGAGGGGGGACACCCTGGGGAGGGGCAACCTGGGTGGCCTCTTCCCTATAGAATGTAGAATGTCGTCAAAGCCTTTTAGTGGCAGCTGCTTTTTTGGCCTGTTTCCCAGGAACCACTGACGACTCAGGTAGGGGGACAATTCAAATCGCAGGTCACACAGGGAGTTGGAATGAACCTTGCTTTACTCCCATTTCCCTGGCCCCCTGCGTATCTCTCCATGAGAGTCAGCCCTCCCCTGCCCCGCAGAGAGCCCAGCTACGTATCTGGCTGGGGTACTTCCGGGGGATCCATGCACTGCTCATCCCCTTCCCCCCCCCCATTAGCCTGGGGACTACCTCCAGACCCCGGGACCATGGAAGGCGCTCCTTCCTGCCACCCACCCCAGCATGCACTCCGTGGGGACCCTCCACCTCCTCCAGCACCCCCAAGGGTAAGAGGGAAAGGACTCTGGAGGGGAGAGGGTGCACGGGGAACCATGCTCTGCCAACAGCCCTCCAGGCCTCCTGCTCAGGAAGTCCTAGGCAAATAGAGTCGGGCAGGTGAGACCGGAGGTCGCTTCACCCCTGCCTCAGTTTCTCCTTCCAAACGTCTCTCCCAAGGGGGACCAGAGCTCATAGGTAGTGGGCATTGGTGATGTGCCAATCACTGTGCCAAATCACCATCTGTAGGAGAGTTTGGTAATAATTATAGATAGTGCATGTAGATATATAATGTGTGTGTGTCAGCACTGGGACTTGAACTCAGGGCTTTGTGTTCTTGCTCAGCTGATGTCCTACCACTTGAGCAGTGCCTCCAGTTCTGGCATGGAAGGTTGGACAGAAGTGTCTCACAGACTTGTCTGCTGGAGTGGCTTTGAGTCACAATCCTCAGATCTCAGCCTCTTGCATAGCTAGGATTCTAGGCATAAAGCCACTGGCTCCTTTCAAACAAAAGACGCTGGAAGAGGTAAAGAAACGCTCCACTTATTGCTGGACTGAAACTCAACCCTGTGCTTGCTTGGCAGCAAAGACGAGCTCTTTCTTCCCCACTACTGCTTCCAGGTATACAGAAATGGGGTGTCCTGAGGGGACAGCCCCAGGGGACCAGGTGTTGTCTGCGCTTGGCTGGATGCCTTTGACCTGAGTAGGCTAGTTGATGTGCCCCAGCTGATGGGCATCTTGGATTGTTTTGTTTTCAAATGAAGAAGAAATGGGAGAAAGCTCTGCTCCAAAATACCCTATCAAGATGGGGTGACAAGATAGTGGCTCATGCCTGTAATCCTAGCTACTTGGGAAGTAAAGATTGGTGGATCACAGTTTGAAGCCAACCTGGATAAAGAAAGCTCGCAAAACTCCCTCCCAACCACTAGTTGGACACGCTGGTACAGGTCTATCATCCCAGCTGTGGAGGAAGGCATAAACAGGATCACAGCACAAACTGGCGCAGGCATAAAACAGTCCATCTCAAAAATAACCAATTCAGGGCAGGTGCCAATGGCTCATGCCTGTACTCCTAGCTACTCAGGAGGCTAAGATCTGAGGATCATGGTTCAAAGCCAGCCCAGGCAGGAGAGTCCATGAGACTCTTATCTCCAATTAATTACCCCCCCCCCAAAAAAAAGCCAGAAGTGGAGTTGTGGCTCAAGTGGAAGAGTGTTAGACACAAGTTAGAAAGCTCAAGGGAGCTGGGCACCAGTAGCTCATGCCTGAAATCCTAACTACTCAAGAGGCTGAGATTGGAGGATTGTGCTTCGAAGCCATCCCAGGCATAAAGTCCACGGGCCTCTTATCTCCAATAAACTACTCAGAAAAATCCAGAAGCCGTGCTATACCTCAAGTGATAGAGCATTAGCCTTGAGCACAGAAAGGCTCAGGAACAACACCCAGGCCTTGAGTTCTAGCCCCAGGACTGGTGCGCGCATGCACACACACACACACACACACACACACACACACACACACACACATACACACACACACACACACACAATAACCAATTCATGAAGGACCTTGCATTTGCCAGGCCCCGAGTTCAAAGGCCAGGACTGAAAAAAAGAAAAATAGTATATACAAATGACCAAAGCCCTATGTGGGTCCTAGAGGGTCCCCCAAATACCTCTAGCTAAAATCCCCCCAGCAACTGCTGACCTCGTGGCTGTTCCTTCCCAGGTGTCCCAGGGTGGTCTAGCGCGGGGCGGGGGGGGGGGGGTTTCGTGCATACCTGGGGCCTCTTCCCTATTCTCACGACATTCCCCTGAGCAACAACACTGACAAAAACCGCCGTGCCCAAGGATTGCCTCACTCTCCGCAGCCAGAGTCCCTAGCTTCTGGCCTAACACCTTGACTGTCAAACAGAGGAGTCGTACTTATTCCCCAGCTGGCAGAGAAGAGGGGAGGGTGGTCCACTTCTGCATCAGACCCCTGAATGGGGGGTTGGGACCCATGCTGGTTAGGAGGAAGGCTCTCCTGGCTGGAATCCCAGCATCACCAAGTACCAGCTGGTGGTCTTTGGCAAGCTCCTGGGCATCTAAATGTCTTGGTTTCCTCATCTGTAAGATCTGGGCCTAACACCTCGCTCACAAAGTTTAGGAGAGGATATAGATGCTAGGATACTAGCCAAGCTGCATGGCAAGATCACTCGGTAAGCATTCACGATTGCTGTGATTGGTTAATGTAACAAGGTGGTGGCACGGTCCTAAAATGAGGTCTCGGGACCTCTTAGGGGTCAGCCATGCTGGGTCCCAAGAACAGACCAAGCTGGTGTTTGGAAAGTCACAGTCCAGATAATTAACACACACACACACACACACACACACACACACACACACACACACACACACCTGCCACTTCACTACATACACCAGCCGACAGGAGAGGCAGACAGCAAGCCAGATTCCCATCAGCTGATTCGTCAGAGGGGCCCTGGATACCCCAGGTTTGGGGGATTTTAAAATCCAGGACACAAATCCCTTCAGGAAGACGTTGAAGAAAAAAAAAAACATGGTGGCAGACAAGAGAGAGCCAGGAAGGAGCACAAAGGCAAGCCCAGCGCTGGAGGTACCTAGTTGGGGAGCAGCCAGCCCAGCCCCGGCCTGCCCAATGCCAGCCCTCCGTGGCCTGCTCTGGCATGGCTCTGGGGGGGCACAGTGCCAACCCCCGAGCTCTCCCCCCATCCCATGTCCTTTCACTGCTTCCAAAATAACTCTCTGCTCACTGACCAAGTTTGGCCTCTGGGTGTTTTTCCCCTCTGGGGACCTGTTCTCCCACATCCGAAGGGTGGCAGGAGAGCCCTGAGTTACTGTTCGAAACCAAGGAGCACCCTCTCGCTTGCTGCCACTAGATTAGTTAACACAAAGGCGCTCCTACAATTCCCAGAGTCCCTAAGCCAATACGTCGGTTTTAGTCTGGCTAAGACATTTTACCCAATGGGGAGGAGGAGGTAGAAATGTCTTGCCCGTGCCTGACTCCTGCACCAATGTGTCCACGACCCCAGCAGGACTGTCCTCCGCCCTGCTGCCGAGTGAATTAGGGGTGCCTCAGGGTTACCTCAGAAGAGGACCCTTGGGGGAGGGGGGCTCTGATGACAGCAGGAACAAAAACAAGCAAGGTCCCTCCCACAGCACCGAGAGACACCCGGAGCCCAGACCCTTCCTCTCTGGAGTCTCCCATCAGGCAGCGGGCCTGGCCACAGCCCTGTGGCCCCCCTGAGCGCAGCCCTGCGGCACCCGGTGCGCCCAGGAGCACCCTGGAAGGCCATTCCCCTGAAGGTCACTGGGAGAGGATCCTTTGCCAATGAGGATGGAAGAGGCGGGGGGGGGGGGGGGGAGGGAGGAAGAGCCATTTGATGGGGCTTCCAAGCACGCACCCCTGGCTTCCCTCTGCCACCACCTTCCTGGCTTCAGGAGGACACTTGTAGTGGAAGGCATGGAGGAACGCCATCTCAGCAGTCCATGTTTCTAAGGCCTTACGGTATGAAAAGGACTACTGTTCTCCTTTGTGTTCCTTGCTTTTCCATGTAACCTTCCAGGTAGACTCTTAGGGTTTCCATTTTAAAGATGAAGAAGCAGCGAGCAGGAAACTGGTGGCTAGAAGTTTGAACCCAGCCCCGGCAGACAAATCTGACAGACACTTATCTTCAGTGAACCAGCCAGAAGCCAGAAGGGGAGGTTTGGCTCAAGTGGTCAAGTAAAAGCGTTGAGCAAACAAAAAGCCAAGCAACAAGTGTGAGGCCCTGAGTTCAGGCCCCAGTACTAGCATGCATACACACACACACGTGTGTACACACACATAGACACACCTGAGATGGCTACGGAGGTAATGCGATTTTCCCCCAGACACGCGGTTCTTCAGTAGTGGGGTTGAGACCCAGGCTCCACGCCAGGGCCCAGCGGCCCCCATTTTACCCTGACCCGACAGCGCCCCCCCTCAGACACCGGTCCCTGTGCCCTGTCTCTCTCTGTGCCTAGACGGCCCGGGGCGGGGAGGGGAGCAGGCTGCAGCACGTGGGCTGCAGCCATCAGGGCTGAGAGCCTATGGGGGGGGGGGACAGGCGGGGGGCCAATTCTGCTCTGAGCCAGGCTTTCTTCTCCACCGCCAGCCCCACCCGGCCGCACCCCGTGCCCACTGCTGCCAGAGCCCAGAGGTTTCCTTTTTCTCTTGCCTAAGGCTGTTTCCTGTCTTTCCTTTGAACTGGGGTGTTGGCTTCCCCACACGCTCGCTCGCTCTCCTCCGGGGACCCCCGGGGCTTGTCCTCAGATGGGCCCATCCCTTCCAGGCTCTGCTTTTAGAGTCGGCTGGCTGGCACAGAAGGCCCCTGAGGACCCCATTTCCTGGAATCGCACCACCCCTCCTTCGCCGTCTCCTCTCTGCTCTGGCCTGGGTGCTGCCTGGATTCCCCGGGGGCCCCTCCCCCTGCTGGCAGGGTGGCCAGGCCCTCTCGGGGGGGGGGGGGGGGGCCTTTCTCGGTCCTCACCATGGGAGCTCTCCCTCCCTCCCTCACCTTCGAGTTTCCAGCCCACTGTGGGCACACTGAACTCTAGAAAAGTTCTAAGACTGGCAAGGCAAGCCTGGGGACCGGGACCCCCACATCTCATGTGCCCAGCTGCAATGAGCCAGACCTTAGCATCGAGGGGAAAGCAACTGAGGCTGGGCTGGGCAGAAGCCCCCCCACCCAGGGTGGGAAAGGGGGCCTGGTGTGGCAGCACCTCTCCTGGGAGCAGCTCTCCCCCACAGAGGCTGCCGTCTCTCGGCTCCCTCCCCTCTCCCCCTGCAGGGACCCATTCGGGTGGGGTCTTTCCTAAGTCAAAGACACTCCCCCTCCCCTCCAATGGAGCCCTCAGACTGTGCCAGCCAGGAGGAAAAAAGAAAAGAAGAGAGGGGGGAGAAAGGAAAGAAAGGGAAGGGAGGGAGGGAGGGAAGAAGGAAGGAAGGAAGGAAGGAAGGAAGGCAGCCATTCCTGGGTCCCCAGGACAGCTCATATCATCTCCTTGCCAGCTCCACACTATCTCTGTCTCATTGATGCCGCTGCACCTCTGCTTCCAATGCTAGCTCCCGGACTTCCTCCTCCAGGAAGACCTCCAGAAATGTCTCCTGGCCCTGGTTCCCTAATCCCAGTCTTGCTAACACCCATTGAACTCCCCCCATGGGCCAAACCTAGGTCAAACTATCTACAAGCATTGCCTCTGTGAGCCTACACAGCAACTCTGAGGCAAATGAGGAAACTGAGTCACTGAGGAGCCAATATACTGGCCTGGGTTCCTACAGTTAAGAAGCAAGGCACAGCCTTTCATGGCCGTGCTCAGCACCTCTTAACCCTTCTGCCCTCTCCCTCCAGCTTCCTGCCTCTATCTTGTTAGTTATGGGCAGTGGCAAGGAGGTAGAGGCTCTCCAGAATACACACACACACACACACACACACACACACACACACACACACACACTGTGCCCTTTCACTTGGTCGTAGCAGGCAGACTTGGAGGGGGTGGACTCCAAAGATGGCGGGAGGCCACCCGGTGTGCGTGTGCATGGCACAGAGGGTGAAGGAAGCGAGCGCGAGTGAGCGCAGGTGTCTGACCGCCCCCCCAATCTTTCACAGCCAGCTACCCCAGACGCCTCACCCTGCGTCTCCCCCAGACCTTCCACGTGGGGGTAGAAGGAGTCTCAACCAGGCACCGAGACACCTCTCACGCAACCCTGGCAGTGTCTGCTGCCCGTATCTCCCATGATGCTGGGCAAGGGGTGCTGGGGTGGAGTGAGGGGCTACGTGCCTTCCTGCCACTCTAGGGCCCCAAAGCCAGCGGCACCAACAGTCCATTCCCCACACATACGCCCTGGGAGAAGGCCCCAAACCCTGCCAGTCTTTCAGAGCCTGAGACGATAGCATAGGAGGAGATGAGAGCGAGAGTCTTGCAGGACTAAGTGAAGTCTGTCTGGTAACCCTGATCAAGCAGGCGGGTGCTGGGCACTAGAGCAGTCATGGGTTTGGAACTTGTGGAGAAGGCGGACTCGCTGGCTTTCCCCAGAACCAAGATGCACCACACCATGGGAGGTTCCGGCTGGAAGGAAGGACTCTCAGCATCTCCCCTGGGGGAGCAGATGTCAGGTGATTCGTTCTGGGGTGGAGTGGAGGAATTCAAGGACCCCCCGGTGGGCCCAGCAGGCCCACCTTCCTGAACTGGGTTTCTCAAAGCTCCTGCCTCCCGCCACCTTCAAATGCCTCTGCAGCTGCTCTCCAGAAAAAGCAAAGAGAGGGGTGCCCTCGTGGGAGCCATTAGTAGGTCAGCAGAGGCCCCTCGAGGCCCCATCCACAGGGGACCCCTCCACAGCCCAAGTCAGGGCACCCCCGACCCTCCCCCCTACAACAGTCCCGACTTTGCCGATTTTCCCCACTCACAGGAGCATTGTCTGAGTCCTGGAAGCACCGGGCTTTCTCAACCTCCGGAGAGACTCAGGAAAAAACCACCTTCACTGGACCCCAAAGTCATTTATCTATCCAGTAGAATTGTATCCAGGGAAATCCTCCAGTGGCATAGCTAGTAAGGTGTGTGGATCCCCAAAATAGCCCTCTACCTCCTTCCTCAAATCTTAGCAGAGGAAAGACCAGAGAGAGACCAGTGTGTGAAGACTTGGATGGCGGGAAAGGAGGCTGGACCTTGAAGCCTCTGGAAAGCCCTAGAACCCCGCCAGCCCAACCCCCCCCCCATCCTGCCCCGAACCCAGGCAAGCGATCTTCCTCCTGCTCCTCCAGAGAGGCTTGACAGAAGTCGTTTGCAAACTCTTTCCAGCCATTAGAATCCTGTCTTCAGCGGAAGCGATGCTAGGTGCCCCAAGTATATAAAACTGCTAAGTGGGGCGCTAATGGCTCACACCTGTAATCCCAGCTACTCGGGTGGCTGAGATCTGAGCATTGAGGTTCAAAGCCAGCCCAAGCAAGAAACGCCCGCGAGACTCTTCTTGCCAATGAACCACCAAAAAGCCAGGAATGGGTGTGTGGCTCCAGTGGTAAAATACAAATGCCAAGCAAGAGCAATGCGGCCCTGAGTTCAAGCCCCAGTACGGGCACACACAAACAAACAAACAAGTAAATAAATGAAACTGCTAAGAGCTTTCCCTGGGTGAGCTGGAATACCTCCAGTGCCCCCCATCTACTTTCAACACTGTTGCCAGGCTTTTGAAGCAGCAGGCAGCCCCCCCTTCTTCAGAGATCCCCGGTCCTAGAGCCCCAAAGTGGTGAGGAGCCTCTGTCGGGCTTGGGGGAGCTCCGGGGCTCTCCTGCGGGGTGGATGCCCTCTCTATAGCCCCTGCTCCACCTCCTCTTGGGGAAGAACGGCAGATGCCACCTGGGCAGGGTGAGTTTTCTTTTCCCAGGGCAGGGACAGGTGGGGGCAGTTGATGGGGAATGTGTTCTCACCCTTCATCCTGCCCAGGTGGGAGAGCCCCCTCCCCAGAACAACTGCCCCCAGTAGGGTTCCCTTCACTGCCTCATCTGCCCCCCAACTCCGACTCTAAAAATGGTTCTCTGGTTTTCAGCCTCGGTGCCTAGCCACAAATTAGTGTCTCCGACACCGACTCCTGGGATGTGACTTCAGGGAGGCCCCCCGGGGAGGTGGCAGTTGGCCTAAGCAAAAAGACCTGGGCTGGCAGGATCCCCCTCTGAAAAGAGGAGAGTGGGTGAACCCCCTCCCCACGGCCAGCCTAGCTCCGGGGGCTCTCCCCACCTCGGCCGACCCTCCAGGACCTCCCTGGGCACTGCAGGTGCTGGACACCCCCTGTCTCCGAGCTGGGGTGCAGCCCGGCTCCCGGCGTGTCTTCCCACCCCCTCTCCAGCCCTGGGGCCCCGCTGAGATGCCCGGGTCCCCCCCAGCGCACAGGTGTCCCGGTCCCGGGCGAGTACTCACAGGTACGCCGTCAGGGCGTCCAGGTCTCCTGGCACGACGGAGAGCCCGAGCTCGGAGCAGTCGGCCGACAGCATGATGCCGTCCTCCTGGCAGTGGCAGGGGGCCGGGCAGGTGGCGCGGCCCGGGCCGGGCTGGGGGGCGCCGGGGCGGCCCGGGGAGGCGCACAGCGCGGCGGCGGCGGCGCACAGCCAGAGCGCCGCGAGCCGGGGCGCGCGGGGCATCGGGGCGGCCGGGCTGACTGGGTGGGGGGGGGGGGGGGCGGGAGGGAAGGAGGGAGCCCCGGCGGGCGCACGGACGGGCGGCTGTCCCCCGGGTCCCGTCGGCGGGCACCGGCCCGCGGGCTGTGCGGGGCCGCGGCGGCGGCGGCAGCGGCGGGCGCGGCGGGGACCGAGCCGTCAGCGCCCGGCAGGCATTGTGTGAGCGCTGAGCGCGCGGCCCGATTCGGTTTCACTGGCTGGGCTCGGCCGGGGAGGGAGACACGGGCGGAGGAGGAGTCAAGGAAACTTTCTCGACGCGGCGCCTCGCTCGCGCCCCGGCTCGCTTCCCTCCTTCCTTCCCAGCGGGCAGGAACTTCATCCAGGAAAAGAAGGAGAAGAAAAAGCGGGGGGGTGGGGGTGAAGAAGGCAAAGAAACCCAAAGCAAGGAAAGCCCAGGGTGTCACAGACATGCACTTGTTTGCTAGGGGCGCCCCAGAGCCTGAGCTGGGGGCCCCTAGCGGGGCTTGCCTCTGAGGACCGTCCATGTGCCCCCCGAGGAGACCCTGGGGGAGAGATCTCAGACGCCCCCAGCCCTCCCCCCACCCCAGGTCTGGCACTGGAGGAACCCAGACCCCAGCAGAGCTACCTATCTGCCCAACCCCAGGAGAAGCCCTGTGGCTCAAGGTCACCCATGCTGGGGACCGCAGCACAGCTGTGTCCTGGAGTGAGAGAAAAGTTGTCCTGGGGCGGGGGGGGGGGGGGGGGTGTCAGGCTGGGCAGGGGGGACACAATGCCCTGACATGGAAGATTAGGCTATGGGTGTCCACCCCCTGGGTGTACAATGGATGGAAATGCACGTCCGTCCTCGCGGTGGGGTTTTAGGCCTGAGGATCACCTTGACTCCTGCTCCCGGGACCCTGGGAGACGGCTGTGTGTCCAGCTGGCGGTCAGAGTCTGACAGAAAGTCGGCACGCGGGCACCCCCTAGAGGCGCGGTGCTGCAGGTGCAGTCCAGCCGCCTTGATGCTCCCGTCCCAGAGTCTGCCCTGCATCTCCAGGATGCAGGGAGCACTACGGTTCAAATCGGGGCCCAGTGGCAGTGCCTCCTTCACAGGGCCTCTTGCTTTCTCTGGTCACTCTCTGGGCCAAAACCCCAGTGCAGAAGCTAGACCAGGCTCAAGGCCTCCCTGCTAACCCTGTCCTATCATGGTCTATCCAGAAATCACACCAGAATCATGAGGACCTTGACGGCATCCAATATTTCCTCCATCGTACACTCTCCCCTCTCAGGACCTTCTCTTCCATCTCCATCCTCTGCGGGCACTCCAGGGCCAGAGGGGCTGCATAGCTGGATGAAAAAGCCAGCAAACCCTGACCCAGGAATCAGGGCCATGGCCCCGAAGCAGAAGATGAGCCAGAGGCTGGCCCTGCACACGCAGCGAGCCCTCCACACGGAAGCGGCTCCGCGCTGTGGCTGAGCCTGAGCTCAGGCGGGCCTGCGTTTCCTGTTTCACGCATTCGTAGTTGTGGCTCCATCCTGCACCCCATCTCCACTCCTGCTGCTCCAGCAAGGGGCCCAGACTGGAAAGCCGTGCTTGAACCCTGTTGCAGTCTCTTGAGGTGGGCTCAGAGGGTCTTTATGGAACCAGGCCCTTTGGCCTTACTTTCCCTTCTTAAACCAGATCCGAGGTCCTGACCTCTGACTCTTTGTGCATTACTAGGGACTGAAGTTGGTCTCCCTCATTCAAAGTGTGTGTGTGTGTGTGTGTGTGTGTGTGTGCGCGTGCAACTCCACTTAAGGGAATTCTGTTTCAATATCTTCAGGCTTCTCTGTCTTCCAGGGCCCTTCACCAACAGCCATCAGTATCCAGCCTCAGGGTCCTGCTACCCAGTCCTTGCTGTCTGTCGAGGAGACAGACAGGCGTTCATGCAGCCATCTGACATGCGGTCATCTTAAGATACCCAGGCCAGGCAGTCACATCCCTGCTCTTTCCTGACCGCCTAGCTGTTCCCTTTTCCATATTCCTACTCCTTGTGTTTTCTCCCACCTCCCATGTGGAGGAGAGGAGGGAGGGAAGAACAAAGGAGCAGAGAGGACTTGGTACTCTGACCTGGGGGGTTCCTCTGGCTCCTGACCCTCCGGAGCATCTCTACCTTGTCAAGAAGTCTGCCGAGGGAGGATGGCTCCTGAAGACTCTAGCAGGTAGAGAAGGCTGGGGTGTCTGGAGAAGGGAAGTGAGGAGCAAAGAAAATCCTAGTGCATTTGAGATGGTGGCTAAGAATGGGTACGACGAGTGAGATTTGAACCCTGGGCTTCACACCACAGGATGCTAGAGGTAGAGATGGAAACCAGAACACTCAGGAGATAGGGCGTCTCCGGAGTGAGAGCCAGCCACTTACCAGCTGCAGGACACAGCCAGCTCAGCCGGCCCAAGCCCCAGCGCCTACCCCTGCCCTGTGTTTGCCCACAAGGCCCCATGTGGGAGGATGGACGGACAGAACACAGCCTCAGACTTGACCACATGTTTTTATTCCTTGGCTGTTTCCCCCTTAATTTGGGGTCCCGTGGAACTGTCCTCCCAGGGAAGCCAGGCCTGGGTGGACTTGCCAACACAGCCAACGCAGGGCACGGGCTCCTCCCGCACTCAGGGCAGCCCGTCCACCAGTGCGCTGTTCAGACAGTTGTAGAGGTAGATGTACTGCTCCTGAGGGTCGACATGGAAAGCAGCTGCTTCACTCTACCTGCTCCAACCTGTGTCTTCTAACCCTGGCGCGCCATTTGGGTCAGAGCCCAGCGGTCCACAGCGCCACCTGGTGGCAAAACTGAATGCCGCGGCCCCAAAGCCACGGCAGCCAGAGCAGAAGGGGCCCTTCCCACGCCTGAGCCCCTGTGTCGCCTCTCACCAGTGTTGGAGTCATGAGGCCACAGGCCTGTGACTGCTGCAGGGCCACGTTGAAGACATCCACGGTGCACTCAGACCCTGCCTGCTGCAGCAGCTGCTCCATGGCCAGGAAGATGCCCAGATGGGCGGTGCCCTTGCTGCAAGTGACTTAGCGTTGGATGGAGTCGCTGAGGGGTGGGACAGGCATGCCTGGGGACTTGGTTGAAAGCCCAGGGACTGGGAAAGGGCCCTGGGTCCTGACTGGCAGGGGGGTAAAGATGCAGAGTGGACAGGGACATTGGGACACTGTGCCATTTGGGCCCACAAACCCAAGCAGGGGCCGGGAGATGCGTCCCACGGTACCTGGCGTGGCTGAGCAGCGTGCCCGGCTTTCGGCTCTTGCCCTGGGAGCAGCAATGGCCCACCGCGGCTAGGAAAGGCAGCAAGGTGGCAGCAGGCAGCTCGTGGCCGGATTCCCAGAACTGAAACTGCAGGTGCTGGACCTGCCTCTCCGCTCCGCTCGCGCCCTGAGGACCGGATCCGAATCGGTGCCCAGCAGGGCAGAGGGTGGCCGGCCCAGAGCTCTCCTCTGCTCTGACCCTCTGACCCCCACGGCCCTCCACCCCACGTCCTACGCCCTTAACACTTACATGTGTGACCCGGAAGACCGTACAGGGCCAGCCCACTATGTTGCTTTCAGCCATCCGGTGCACGGTCACCGTGTCTGTGACCACTGGCTGCATCTCCGTCGGCCAGAACTCCTGTGGCTGGGACACAGCCTGAGTCGCTCAGGGACCTTCCTGAGGGCAGGTGGCACCATACTGTCCTCCCCCCCCCATCCTCTGCTCCCCACACCGCTCACCTTCTCCTGAGTATCCAGCGGGTACAAGGAGACCAGCACATGGGCTCCGTGCTCCCACACCAGCTCCCAGAGCTCCTCTGGCCCCGCCGGGCCGGTCAGCACCACGTGGTCCCGGCCAGAAGGCCCGCCCTGCAGAGCGCAGCCAATCAGCTCCAAGGTTGACGTTGTTTCCCCGCCCAACCCATCGCTCGGACCCAGTTCCAGCCTGAGAAGCGCGACTAGAGGGGGGCAAGCGGCAGGGCGGCTAGACCAGCATCATCTCACAGGGAAGAGCCAGGCTTCCGTCACGACCTCCGTGGGGCTCTCCCGCTCCAGAGAAAGCTGTGCCTGAGCACCATCGTCTGCGGGGAAGTGGTGAGGGGAAAGGTTGCCACGGCCCCCCCAGCCTCTGCCCCAACCCCAACTCTCACAACACCCAGTGAGACTCACAGCAGACAGAGCTGTCCTGCGCGTGGCCAGGAGGGGGCGCCCAAGAGCCGGTGTCGTCCTTGATGGCCTGCAGCAGCAGCTGGGGAGGAGGAGTTGGCACCCTGAGGCAGGGCTGGGGGCGGGCTGACCTGGGAGGCCACCCACTCCTGGGCCTGCAGTCTACCTCGTACTCCTTCAGGAAGCCAGAGTTGGCATTGGCTGCCCTCTTGGCACACGCCTGTGCAAAGTTCGTCACAGAGATGGGCCCAGACCTGGGGGAAGGACTGAGAGGAGAGAGGCTCAGGGTGACCTTGCTCCTACTTCCGGTCTTCCGGGCTCTTCCCAAGCGCAGGAGGCCCGACCCTGTTGGGGAGAAGGTACAACAGGCACCACTGCCCCCCTCCCCATTGTCACCACCGCCAGGGCCCAAGGGCAGCCGAACTTACCTTAAGGTGCCCGAGGGCTCGTGGAGGATCTCGTTCAGCAGGCAGCTGTGCAGGAAGATGTACTGGCTCTGGTGGGGGAGGGAGGGGCCGCATGGGGGAGGGGGCCCGGCCCAGCAAGATCCACAACACCGGAGGGACAAGGGAGCCATCCAGGAACCTCCCTGTGCTGTGCTGCGGTGCGGGGCTGGCCCGGGCCGCCTCTCCTCTCCACTCGGAGGAAAGAGCACAAGCCGGGCACTGCAGTGGCTCACACCACCCATCCTAGCGACTCGGGAGCCTGAGCTCTGAGGATCCCCGTTCAAAGCCAGCCTGGGCACACAAGTCTGCGAGACTCCTACCTCCAATTAACCAGCAAAAAGGCCGAAAGTGGAGGTGTGGCACAAAAGCCCCACCAAAAAGAGGGAGGGAGGGAGGGGAGGGAGGGAGGGGAAACAGCAGCCCTGGGGGATGGAAGTGTGGAGCCCTCATCGCAACAGGCCACGGTAGAAAGGGCCCTCTACTTCCGGTGGCCGTCTGCTGCCCCCCCCCTTAGGGCCCGAGGCACTCACTGGGGTCTGGATCATGAAGGGCCGGTGCAGCCGGAGCGTGTACACGGTGTTGAACACGTCCACCGTCTGCTCGTCCTCCAGCTGCCTCAGCAGCCGCAGGAGGGCGATGAAGGTGCCCGTCCGGCCCACGCCCGCACTGTGGGGACAGCTCTGGGGAACTCAGTGGGGGAGGCCCCTCCCCCCCCAGCCCGGCAAGACCTCCCCCCTCCCCCCCGCCCCCGCCCCCCGTCCCTTCCCACCTGCAGTGCACCAGGATGGGCCCCCTGGCCGGCGCGGCCCTCGCCAGCTCCCGTACCAGCTGCACGAAGGCGAGCAGGGAGCTGGGGGCCTCGGGGGTGCTGTGGTCGGGCCAGGTGGTGAACTGGAGCTGCTTCACCCTCTGCTGTCTGCGCTGGGCACCCTGAGGGTGGGCAGGCGGGAGCGGGGACTTGCCACCTTCCTGACCAGCTCCCCCCTCAGACCGTGTCTGCTGGGGGGAGGGCGGCAGCTCTGTGTCCCCCCCCACCCCCCTACCCCCCACCCTGCCTCTGTCCCTGCTCCTTCTCGGCCCTCCTGGGTGATCTGTACCCGCAGAGGGCTCATCCCAGTCCCTGTCCTTCCTGTCCTGGAGGGTCACCCACTGGGGGAACGCCTGGGTCTGGCCATTGCTTCTCCCTCCGTTCTGTCTTGACCTCACTCCATACCCCGGTTCAGCCTTCACCTTCTCTGTACCCCGCACCCCCCTTCCCTAACCGCTGCTCCCTAACCGTCCTTCCACAGGTGGCTAAGTGTGGGGACCCTCAGCACTAAGGGGGCAGGGGGACCCCGGAGGCCGGGCCGCCTCCTCAGGAAGGCTGGGGCAGAAGGCCACCCGTCCCCTGGGGCACGCACGTGCCGCAGCTGGAACTCCCTCACGGTCCACTCCTCCTCGCGCTCCTCGGCCAGGAGGTGGATGGTGAGGTGCCCCAGGGTGACCGGGGTGGGGTCAGCCGGCCAGTAATGCTCACACAGCACCTGGGGTGGAGGGAGGGTGGGAGAGGGCCGGGAGTGGGGACTCTGCCACCACCCCCATCCCCACCCCCTGTGTACCAGCCCCAACCCTCTCTGCCCATCTTTGGGGACCCTACCACCCTGATGAAATTCTGCTCCTTGCATCCACAGCCCCAAGGCTGCCTTCTCCAGAAGGGTCCCTCCCGTCACTGGGAGCCAACACCCTCGCCCCGGGGCCCCCCAGGGCTCTGAGGGTCTTCGGCTCCTTTGGGAAACTGGGTGGCCCAGGTTTAGGGGCCATCTGCCTTTTGCTGCCTTAGTCAGAGGACAAACCCGGCATCCGCTCGGACTCTTGTGTCCCTCTCCCTGATGGACCATGCCTACGAGGAGAACGGGCGCCACCTAGTGGCCGCTCGGGGACCTGCATGGCGCTCACCCGCCCGTTCTCCATGCCCACGGTGAGCATGACGATGATGGGGACCTGCTGCTCCCACACCAGCCGCCAGAAGTCCACCAGCGTTTTCTTGAGAGGCCCCTGGGTGGCGATGAATTCCTGCGGGTGGGCGTAGCCCTAGAGTGTGGGGGCCGGGGGGCAGGAACCTGGTCACCGGGGGAGGTCATGGCGCCCAGGCACCCAACCCAACACAGCACAGGGGTCAGTCAGCACGTGGCCTCTGGAGGAAGCACGGGTGCAGCACACACACACACACGGGCCCGTGCAGTCACGCGAGCGAACCCAGGACCGGCGTGCGCCCTCGGCGCCCAGGCAGGGGACGTGGCCACCACCCGTGCCCCACCTCAAAGGGGCGAGAGAAGCCTCCCTAAAAATAGCAAGCTCCGCACAGACCCGACCGCCTGTCTGTCCACCCAGCTCGCCAACCCAAGCGACTCTCCGGAAGCCGAACCGCCTGCCTCCCGTGATCACAACCCTGCGAGGCGGCCTCGGGGCCCGCCACAGACTCCAAGGCCCCCGCCGGAAGCCCAGGTCCTCCTTCCTCCCTCCAGCCCTGTCCACCTCTCCCCAGTCAGCCCCACCGCCTCACCTCCCCAACCTCCCCCTGCATTCCTGTGCAGCGTGCGCGTGCGCGCACACACACACACACACACACACACACACACACACACACACACACACAGAATATCAGGAAACTATTGGGTGAGGGCAACCAGAGAGCGTGAATGAGGACAAATGTGGCAGAAGTAGTTTATCTGCATGTATCGAAATAGAACTGAAATGGTTTGAAGAAGGGAGAGGGAGCGGGGTGGGGAGAGTGAAGGGGGGGTCAGGTTGATCAGGATACGTGTATGGAGGTGCGCAATGGACCCCCTGCACAACTGACATGGCTAATAAGAAAAGGTCATTTGTGGGGCTGGGAATGTGGCCTAGTGGCAAGAGGGCTTGCCTCGTAGTCATGAAGCCCTGGGTTCGATTCCCCAGCACCACATATATAGAAAACGGCCAGAAGGGGCGCTGTGACTCAAGTGGTAGAGTGCTAGCCTTGAGCAAAAAGAAGCCAGGGACAGTGCTCAGGCCCTGAGTCCAAGGCCCAGGACTGGCAAAATAAATAAGTAAGTAAAATAAACAAGAAAATGTCATTTGTTTTTCAAGAGACCAGATGCGCCTTCCCCTAGGAAAACGTTGAGGTGTGAACCTAAGGCCTTGCACACAGAAGACATATGCTCTACCACCTGAGCCATGTCTCCAGTCCTGTTGTATTTCACTTTTGAGATAACATGGTCCTAGCTTTCTGCAGGCCAGCCTGGGACTTGTCGTCCTCCTCCTAGGTAGCTGGGATTACAAGCATGTATCACCACACTACACCCAGCTCTTGAAAGCCAATTTTTTCCTTCCTCCATGATGCCCTGATCTCTCTCTCTCATACACGTATGTGCACACACACGCTCACACACACACACACACACGACCCATGACCCCTTTGAAGGTATCAACTCTGCCTTCTGGAGACCTAGCACACAGTGGGCCCACAAACATGACCTACTGTGTTGACCTAAAAACAGAAGGATGGGGCGATCCTCACAGACGACGGCTACCGCCCGGCCAGGACCCCACATCCCCCAAGCAGCTCAGCTCCTAAGCGGACACCCCAGAGCCCCGCCCGCCGGTGGCGCTTACGGGGATGAAGCTGGCGTTGATGTAGTCCGAATGGGGGTCTCCGGCCAGCGGCGTCAGCCTGACCCTGGAGTGGTCATCTGTGGAGGGGAGAAGCTCAGGGTGGGCCACGCCCGGCCCGGGCCCGGCCCTCCTGCCGCCAGCACTCACAGGGCAGCACGTGTGGGTAGCGGTTCTTCCAGGCGTTGGCCGGCCGCTCTGCCTCCAGCCGGCTCTGCTCCCGGCCCACCTCTTTCAGCTCCTGCCCACGTGGGAGATGCTGACCCTGGCGCCCACCTCACTCCCTGAGTCAGGTGGGCGCCGGGCTGGGGAAGCAGCCGTCTAAGGGGCCAGACAGGCCTCACCTCAAACTCCTGGAAGAAAGCCTGGTTGGCATGAGCGCTCTTGGCCTCGTAGCTCTGCCGGAAGCTGTGAGCAGGGATGGGCCGGTGGGTCCACCTGGGGAGTGGGGGGGGAGGGTCGAGTGGGTTCCCAGGTGTGAGTGTGAACCCCGCTTCGCCCTCCCCCGGGGGGGGGGGGGCAGATGCACAGCTGGATGTACAGCGTGGGCACCGGGGCTGTTAGACCTGCAGACCTGGGCCCCGCCCCCCGGAATAAAGCAGCCCACACTCCCGGTCAGCTCTCTAGTGCAAGCCAGCATCGCAGAATGAAGGGAGAGGGGCAGAGAGAGAGAGAAGGGGCAGGAAGTACACGCGAGCCACCCCGGGCCCCAAAGAGGGCTTCCGTAGGCAGCCAGTGATCAATCGATGCCTAGAGGAGGAAGAGCTTTGGCCTGACGGTGACCGTCACAGCCACCAACCCCTGTGACTAGAACAGACTGGAGTGAGGGTGATGGCTAGTTTTATGTCAACTTGGCTGGCCACAGTGTCCGGAAATATGACTAAGCCTCCCCCCTGGGTGTTTCTAAGAAGCTGTGTTTGGGATGAGATGAGCGTTTTCACTTAGTTGACTTTGATTAAAGCAGTTGCCTCTCCCTAACGTGGGTGGGCCTTACCCACTCAGTTGAAGACCTTAAGAGTGTCCTCCTTTGAGGAAGAGGAACCCTTCTAGCAGACCCTTCTTCGGACGTGGGTCTGTGGCCTCCCATCCCATCGGATTTCGGACCCACCAAGCCTCCACCGTAACACAACCCACTTTTCCTGCCTCGGCTTCCCAAGTGCTGGGATCGCCGCTGCGTGCCACCATGCCATGTCGGTCCTCTGTCTCTGACAGCTCCAACTTACGCAGCAGGTGTGAAGGAGGAGGAGGAGGAGGAGGAGGGAGAGGCTGCAGGCGTGAGGAGAAGAGGTAGGGGGAGCCGCGAGCGTTCGAGAAGACGGGACATGCACGAGAGCCGTCCGTGTGCCACCAGAGGCCCAAGCTTCAAGGGAGCTGGCAGAGCCCCCCCCCACCGGGCCGGGCCCCGCGGGCCCCCGCTGCTGCCCTGCCTCCACTCCAGGAGGCCCTGGGTTGCACCCTCACCTCAGGCTGTGGGGCGTCAGCTCGTGGGAAAAGCCATCCTTCTCTGCCCTGCCAGAATGGAGAGGCAAAGTGGGAAGCACCGCCCCCCCAAGCGGGGCCGGACCGCCCCCCCCCCGGAGCCCCTTCATCCCCCACAGGCCTGGTGGACCCCCTTCATCCCACTCACCCCTGCCCCTTCTGCCTCCACCAGCACAGCAAGCCCATCACGGCGCCGGCGGTGAGGACAACGCCCGCTGCCGTGCCCACCACGCCTGCCAGGGGCACCGCGGCTGAGGACACGCTGGCCCGGGGCTCTGCGGACAGAAGAGGAGGTGCACGTGCCCGTGTCCCGCCGGCCTGGGGACAGGCCAGCTTCTACTGGACTCGGGCTGTCATAGAAAACACGACAAGTCACAGATGCAAACGAAGATCACAACTATGCACCGCTATGTTTGTCCTCGGGGTGTGTGTGTGTGTGTGTGTACACGCGCGTGCACGCATCCTGAGGTTTGAACTCAAGGCCTGAGCACTGTCCCTGGCTTCTTTTTGCTCACAGCTAGCACTCTGCCACTTGAGCCACAGCGCCACTTCCAGCTTTTTCTATATATGTGGTGCTGAGGAATCGAACCCAGGGCTTCATGCGTGCGAGACGAGCACTCTACCGCTAAGCCACATCCCAGCCCCTTTCACTAATTTTTAAGTCAGCATTTTGAAATAATATTTTTAGATACTTTAGTTTCAATGAAATGTTACAAAAATTAATGTCACCTATTTATTTTTGCCTCTGTGTGTGTGTGTGTGTGTGTGTGTAAGAGAGAGAGTGTGTGTGTGTGTGTGTGTGTGTTCTGGAGCTTGAATCAGGGCCTAGGCACTATCTCTGAGCTATTTTGCTCAAGGCCCGTGGCTCTACCACTTGAGCCACAGCCCCCTTCCAGCTTCTCGATGGTTAATCGTGGACGGGAGTCTTGTGGACTGTCTCGCCCAGGCTGGCTTTAGACCTCAGCGTCTTGCGCAGCTGGAAGGACAGGTAGGAACCAGTCGGGCTCTTTTCACCAGGAACCCTTGGTTGTTTTGCTCTCGGAGAGAGGATCCCGTGTGCGGCCCCGGCTGCCCTGGAGTTCACCATCTTCCTGCCACTGCCTCCCGGGTACGGACAGGGATGACAGGCCTGTTCCACCACACGGGGACCCACACTAGGAAACTCTAACGTGCATCTGTGCTTCCTCGCACACGGGCGGCGTGCGGCGGGCTCCGGCTGGACGGTGCCACTCCAGAGCCCTGGTGGCCGGGAGCGGCTGGCTGCAGACCGCCCCACCCCCACCCCGTGCCCCCCCCCCGCCTCCCCAGCCAGCCCGGCCCCCCTGCCCAGGTCTGGTCCCCGGGGTCTCAGCACCTCGGCTTTGCAAGATGGCCCCTGACGCCCGGGGAGCCTGAGCTTGGCCCTTCCCGTGGCACGAGATGTCCCCACATGCATCCCCGGCTCCGGGGAGCGGCCGGCACGGTGCCTTCCCCACCTGAGAAGGCTGAGAAAGACACGATGGTCTCCGGAGAGCCGAGCCTGGTGAAGGCCGCCACGCTGAACCTGGCGCAGGGGGGAGGGCCGTTGGGGGAAGGGTGGGAGACGAGGCCACACCCCTCCAGACCCCGGGGGCAGTGCACTGGCGGTGGACGCCCACATCCAGAGAGCGCCCCTCCACACCTGTACTGGAACCCCAGCTTCAGCGGCCCGTTGCATATCTCCCGGGTACGGCCGCAGTCCTCCGTGCCCATGGGCACCATCCAGGATGTTGTTGGTGCGGCCCAGGGTGCTGGGAAGAAGGGGTTGGGGAGCAGGATGGCCAGGTAGCAGTCCTGTCCCCCGTAGTAGTGGTCGAACCACGTGTGGTTGAAGGCTTCCCGCGGGGGCTGAGGCACTGGAGGAGGCGTGGGGGAAAGGATAGGTTGAGACGGGCGGTGGGTAGAGGGCTCGCTTCTCACCACCACGAGGAGTGCCTCCGCTTCTCCAGAATGTTCTCTACATAGGACAGTCTTGGGGGAGGGGGGGTCTCTTCCAGCTCCACACCATCCCCAGCGTCTCAGGTTAAGTGACAGTCCTCACCCACTCCCACCCCCCAGGCCACAGCCAGGCTCTCTGCGCCCTCCTGGGCCCGGGACTCACGTGACATGTTGTTGGTGGCAAGGACGCCATACCACTGGATCTGCCCATCATCCTTGCCAAACATGCCTCGTGTGATCGTCACCCCCAGCCCTGCCTCCAGCTCCAGCCGGGGGGCTGCAGCCAGCTCTGGGGGACGCCAGGCTGAGGGAGAGGGGAGGAAACAGAAGCCCCGGCTTGGTGGCTATGGTCAGGGAGTAGGGACCGGGCCTTCCCAGCCCCGGTGCCTCTCCCTGGGTCCGGCAAGAAACAGCTCATGGATGCAATTAAGTAAGAACTGGAAGGTTCCCAGGCTACAGGGGCCATGGTACAGAGCTCCTGGGTGGAACCAGAGGGAAGGCGTTGGGGGCAGGGAGAAGCGCAGGCAGCCAGGCGGCCAGTGATGGAGGGAGACCGGCACAAAGACCTACCCTGAGCAGAAGTGCTGCACACCAGGCTCACTGCCCGGCTCCACAGGCCGTTCCGGCCCAGCACGGTGAGGCTGAGGCGATAGGGCGTGGCCGGCGCCAGGTCGGGCAGGAGAAAAGCATCCTGGGAGGTGTTGGCCTGGAGCACGAGGTGGGCACCTCCTCCCGCCTCCAGCCGTTCGGCCACCACCAGACAGGTGCCCACGTGCCCGGGAGGCATGGACCAGCGCAGGGCCAGGCGGGTGGTCTCCGCCCGGCACTGCACGTCCTCCACGGGGCCAGGCTCTGGGGAAACCAAAGGAAGATGCCATGGGCTCAGAGGCTGTCAAAGGCAGAGAGAGGGGCAGCCCGGCGCCAGAGGCTCACACCTGCAGTCCTAGCTACTACAGAAGGCGGAGACCTGAGGATCAAGGTTCAAAGCCAGCCTGGGCAAAAAAGTCTATGAGACTCTTGTCCCCAGTTGGCCCACAAAAAAAAGCCAGCCGTGGAATAGGGGGAGAGGAACGTCACGAAACTGAAAAGGAACATCACCAGGAAGATCAAGAAGTAAAAAAAATAGGAGAGATTCGTGGAGCTCAGAGAGAGAAGAAAGTCAGAGCTGAAGCAAATAAAAATATACCAACCAAGAAGCAGGAAGGAGTTCACACAGGAAAGAAAATGTTGAGAGTGAGAAAAACATGTACTCTTGAAAAAAAAAATTGTGATCATAGTAGTTCAAATAATAAACGGGGTGGGGGGGGAGGGAGGAGAGGCTGATAGAAGTCAAAGTCCGTTATCAAAAATAAAACAGCTGGGGGGCTGGGAATATGGCCTAATGGTAAAGTGCTCGCCTTATATACATGAAGCCCTGGGTTCGATTCCTCAGCACCACATATATAGAAAAAAGCTGAAAGTGGCGCCGTGGCTCAAGAGGTAGAGTGCTAGCCTTGAGCACAAAGAGGCCAGGGACAGTGCCCAAGCTCTGAGTTTAAGGCCCAGGACTGGCAAAAACAAAACAAAAAATAAGTTTCATGTCTCAAATTTTAAGTTTTAGAGACATTGATGAATATGTTTTATGTTGTTTTCATTGTTTGGGGTTGTTTTCTGTTTGTCCTTTTTTATTTTAATGTGGACTTCATTGCGTTGATTTTTCTGGTAATCTTCAACCCAGACAATTTGTACTGCTAAAGTTTTGAAAATGAGAAACAAACAAACAAAAAAGCCAACAGTGGAAGTGTGGTAGAGAACCAGCCTCAAGCAAAAAAAAAAACTAAGAAAGAGTGTGAGGCCCTGAGTTCAAGCCCAAGAACCAACACACACACACACACACACACACACACACACACACACACACACACACCCCAAAGCCAGCAGGTGCAAAGGGCTGGCTGTGTTCATGGTGGGCAGGTGGGGGGGGGAGGGTGGAAGGGAAGTGCAGTCAAGTAGAGAAATGACTTCTCTTTTGCTTTGGGTACTATCTACCAAGGCATGGGGGACATAACCCAGGGCGACGATGGGCACCCCACCTGCCTGCCTGCCAGGAGCAGGTGGCTCAGCGTAGCAGGCCCCCAGCCTCTTGGCAACTTCTCCCGCCCCTTGCAAGCGGCAACGTACCGACAGGCAGAACCACAGGGCGAGTGGAAGCCCGGAGAGGCCCGGCTTGGCACAGCACGGAGAGCCCGAGGCTACATCCAGGTGTGAGGCCCCTCAGCACTAGGTGGGCTTGACCAAGAGCCAGGGCCTCCTCCCGGATGGGGTGCCCATCCTCGGAGAGCTGAACACGGCACGTGCCCCGCCCCAGGGGGCCGCTGGCCCAGGCCAGGCTGACCACAGCGCTGCCCGCCTGCACCGACACCAGCAACTCACTGGGCACGCGCGGGGCTGTGGAGGAAAGGACACAGGTCAGCCAGGCCCGTGGGCCCTGAGAGGCCTGCGTGGCACAGAAGCGCCCTGATCTCATGCAGGGCCCTCAGTGTGGAATCGGGGCTACAGAACAGCTAACACGCCATGGAGGCGGGGAAGCCAGGGGTCTCTCCGGTGGCCCTAGCCGCGTCCCCTCCCCTCCCTGTCTTTCCCACAGCCCACTCACGGGTCCAGCCGGAGACGTTGGCAGCTGCAGTGCGGAGGAGCCCAGCCTGTGCCGCCAGCTCCACCTCATACTTTGTGCCCGGGGTCAGCGCTGAGAAGCTTGTGCTGTCCGCCTCGGGCCCCACACTGCTGGTGGCTACCGGGGTGCCTTCCTGGAATAGGGTCAGCTGGTACCGGTCTCGGCCCCCAGAAGCATGGCCCCAGGATGCTCGGAGCTGCGTGGGGCCTTCGCTGGTCACGCGTATCTCAGGAGGGGCCAGGGGAGCTGTGGGAAAGCCAAGCATGGCCGGGCGGACAAGAAGAGAGAAGAGAATCGACATCCGGTATTTCATTGGGTTCCTCCTGCCCAGAAAGATCCATGCCACCACTCACTCCACCCACCCATCCTGGCCCAACCTGCTCCAGGGACAGTGGTCAGGGACAGCAGGGGATCCCAGGGCCTGACTCTGCCAGTTCTCCTAGGCTTGAGTGGATGAATTCATCTCTCCCTCTCCCCCGTGCCATCCGGGACCACACAGAGCAACATGGTGAAGGTTCAGTCGCAGGCTCTCCCAGTCCTGCAGGACTTGAAAGGCCTTGATGTGGGTAGACAGGTGGATGTCTGGGGCCAGGTCAATGCCCTCTATCCTCAGACCCAGTTCTAGGATCTGGGTGGTGCAAGCCTGGCCCATTGCCTCCATCTGCAAGGATGAAGGGGTCTCAGGGAGGCCGAGGGGTACTCTCAGTGCTAGCCCCAGTTGGGACTCAGGTCTCCAGACTCCCAGGACAGACTTCTGTCTAGTCTGAGTCCTTGAGAGGAACCTTTCTCCTTTTTCTTCTCTCTCTCTCTCTCTCTCTCTCTCTCTCTCTCTCTCTCTCTCTCTCTCTCTCTCTCTCTGCCTATCTATCTATATCTATCTATCTATCTATCTATCTATCTATCTATCTATCTATCTATCTATCTATCTATCTATCTCTGTGATGCTCATGGAACTTGAACTCTAGGCCTGGGCGCTGTCCTTAAGCTTTTGTGTTCAAAGCTAGCACTCTGCCACTCGAGCCACAGCCCACTTGCAGTTTTCTGGTGATTCATTGGAGATAAGAGTCTCATGGACTTCCCTGCCCAAGTGGGCTTTGAACCTTGGTCCTCAGACCTCAGCCACCTGAGTAAGCTAGGATTACAGGTGTGAGCCACCCGTGCCTGGTTCTTGAGGGGAATCTTGGTGGCTTTGCAGGAAGAAGGAGGTTGAGAGGGAAGGCACAGGCAGGGCTAGGGGGATTCACCAGGCTGGAGGCATGAAAGAGGCCAGCTAGCTGAGCAATGGGGAAGGCATGAGCTGGTGGAAGAAGGCTCCTGACCCCGCTTCGCAGCCCCCGAGGGCTGTGGGAGGAGGGAAGGGCATGTGTGTCTTGACCTCAGAGAATCCCGTGCCTCTTTCCTGTGCCCTCCAGAGCTAGGAAGCCTAGATGCTCATCACACAGCGGAACTTGCATCTCAGCTCCCCCAAAGGAAAGCTACCATCCCTCTCTGTGCCTCAGTTTCCTCCTTTGTGAATGGAGATAGCCATGGTGTTGATCTCCTAAGCGTATGGTGAGGAGTACATGAGAGCAGCAGGTGGAATACTGAGCAAAGTACCCAGTGAGCATTTGCTAGGGTGCTGCTGCCCACCTCCACACTGCTGGGCACCGGGGAGCATGGGAAATGGCCGCTGTACAAGCAATTGGTCCTTCAAGAAGGCCAGGAGTCCCCACGGGGGGAGAACAGTCCCCAGCCACAGGCGTGTTCGCAGTGGACGGTTTTCTCAGCTGCCTACCTTGACCAGTGAGGTCAAGGGGGACACACAGCCCTGGGAGTGCAAACAGCCAGGATAAGGGGGGACCCCTAGGCCACTCACGCGTCCAAACTGTTGCGTTGGCACTGCTGCTCTCATCCAACCCTCGAAGGGTTCCCAGCTGCACCAGGAACTCAGAGCCTGGGGCCAACTGAGCCCAGGAGAAATTCCGGGCCTCAGGCACCAGGGTCTCTTCTTTTTCCAGAGCCAGGGATCTCAGATTGTAAATCCGTAGCCGGAAACCATCCCTGCCCCCTGGTGGGGGGCTCCAGGAAGCCCTCAGAGCGGGAGGCTCAGAGGCAACGCTCAGGCTCAGGTTGGTGACAGGAGCAGGGCCTTGGGGGACAGGAAGAGACAGATGTGGAATAACACCAAATCCTGCCTCTGTTTCCCCAAACAGCTCTGCCACTTTCCTGCCTGCTCCCTGTCTGAGGCCTGGACCCTGCCCAAACCCCTGCTCCAGCCTAACCGGCCTAACCCCCCCTCAAACCTACCCCCGCTCCACTCGGCTTGATGTATGCCTCCTGAGGCCATGCTGTCTAGCTCACTGTACTACCTGGAAGGATACCCATCTGTTGGGGATTCGGCTTTGGCCTTGAGGGCAAGGAGAGCTATCCCGAGACGCTGCCCTTCCCCCAGCCCTGGGGCAGTGTGGAAGCAAGCCACACCTCTCTGGGTCCGGAACCAGAAGGGGGTAGCTTTGTGACCAGCCCCCCAACTTCTCGCCAGCTAGCAGTGTGCTCCCCTTTTCGCGGGCTTTGCCCAGGGGGTGGTACTATGGGAGTGACGTTGTCCTAGGACAAGCTCGCCAGCCTATCGCCAGCTCCTGGTCTATCACCCCTTTTCTCGTCAGCATTACTATATTAACTGTTAGCCACTCCCCTATTAAACCAGATTAAACCAGACTCGGTGTGCGCCTGGCTTCCTTCATGGGTAAGGAGGGAGGAAAGGGGATCTCGTTCGGCCACGTGCACCTGAGGCCTGCCCTAGCTCCCCCACTCCACCTTGGCTTGCCTGCAGGTCAGGAAGCCAGGGGAGAGGGTGAGAAAGGGAGCACAGATAAGAGAGTAAGCTTAGCATCCCCGCGCCAGGGGAGATAAATCTAGCCCGGCACCCATCAATTCTCTCCTACCCCTTAAGGGCCCTGCCCACCAGTCCATCAGCTCACACTGACTTCTGTTAAAGTCACAATCCATCTGTGGGTCTAACTCTGGTCTGTGTTCATGCTTAACCTCCTGCTAAATCCCCTCACCCTTCCTACTCAGCCCCCCACTAGCTCTCTCCTCTGACTCTCTAAGCAGATGTGCTTTTTAGGAGTACAAAAAAGATCAGATCAGTCTACATAAAATTCCCAATATTCCCCCATTTGAACCTACAAGAATGCAGTTTCATGTGATTTCAAGCTGGTACATCAGTACATCATGCATAGTCCTGCCAAGGCCTTTACATTTGTCATAGATGATATGTGAAATCTCATGCATTATAGGTATATAAGCTATCTACCAGTTGTCCTTTCTTCAGAATGTTTAGCTGCAGCACCTAACCCCATATCTAGAAAATAGTAGGAATTAATTATTTATTAAAAGGATAACTAGATGGGTAGTCGGATGGGTGGCTGGATGGTTGGATGGATGGATAGATGGGTGCGTGGCTGGGTAGGTGGATGGGTGCTAGGTGGGTGGATGGACAGATAGATAAGTGGATCGGTGGATGGATAAATAGGTGGATAAGTGGATGAGTGGGTGGGTGGATGGATAGAGGAGTAGAAAGATGGACAGAATGTATATATGAGTATATACATACATAGATGAATAGGTGGGTAGGTTGGTGGGTGGGTGAATGGATAGATGAATGAATGAATGAATGGGTGGGTGGGTGGATAGATGGATAGATGGATGGATGGATGGATGGATGGATGGATGGATGGATGGATGGATGGGTGGGTACGTGGGTGAATGGATAGATGGATGGATGGATGATGGCTGCATGGGTGGATGGATGGGTGCATGAGTGGATGGATGGATGGATGAGTGGATGGATGGATAGATGGATGGATGGATGGGTAGGTGGGTGGGTAGGTGGGTGGATGGATGGGTGCATGGGTGGATGGATGGATGGATGAGTGGTTAGATGGATGGATTGATGGATAGATGGAAGGATGGATGGATGGGTAGGTAGGTAGGGGTGTGGGTAGATGGATAAAAGAATGAATAGATGAGTGTGTACGTGTGTGGGTGGGTGGCCAGCCCATCATGTGGTAGAAGGTAGAAAATGCCTTCAAATACATTCACGAAAGGACTTACTTGTGACCCTCTGAATCACGAACATGACACAGGAAAAGGGAGAGAGTAGAGGAGACCATGCCACCACCTGCTGCCCTGTGTCAGCCCCTCAGGGTGAAGCCAGAACTCACGGGTGCAGGCCTGCATCCTTTGGATGCTAGAGTGGAGGTCCCCAGCCCAGGCCCACACTGACACGGTGTAGCAGGAACCAGGCACCAGGTCCCTCAGCGTCAGCCTGGAATGGTCGGGGCCCGCATCAACAAGGCTGTTCGGTGACCTCTGGCTGCCATCCTGGTGCCAGGCAACCTTATAGCCTTCTCGCTGCCCTGGGGCTGAGGCCCAGCCAATGGTCAGCTCAGAGGGGTGTTCCCTGCTGATCACCTCCAGGGACCGGGGTGCCAGGGGACCTAAAGAGAGAGAGACAGTCTGGTGAGGGGTCACAGGTCCTAGCTCCTGACACCCCCTGCTTGGCTCTCCCGAGCCTCTCCCCTCAGCAAGGGTTTGTCTCTCCTCAGCAAGGTCTCCCAGCCCCAGGACCGGGGACACAGTAGCAGGCACTCACTGGTGTGGCCTGCAAGGCTCTGAGTGATGACTCCGGAAAACGAGGCAATGTCCACCCGGTAGCGGGCCCCAGGCACCAGCTCATAGAAGGTGACTTGGGTGGCACCAGAGGGCACAGAGATATTTCCTAGGAGGCCTGGGGCACCATCTGCGTAGAGCAGCGCCCGCCGCCCAGGCTCCCTCGTGGCCTTCAATCCTTGCAGCTGCAGCTTGGCGCCACTGCCCTGCCTAGGCTGGGCTGCAGGATCTGGAATGGAAGAAAGACCAGACACTGAGGGCCCAGCCGGACCAGTGTCCCTAGCAGGACTCCACTGGGACCTCTCTAGTCCATACTCACCAGCCAGCCAGGCACTGGCCTGAGCGTAGGCGTGATGCAGCCCAGCCAGAACCCTCAGCTCCAGGGCATAGTGTCCAGTTGGCAGAGGTCCCGGGATCATGGCGCTGTGGACCTCAGGGCCCAGAGAGATGTTCCTCTCCACTGGTCCACTCAGCCTCAGTAAGTAGCCATCCCATGCTCCCGGCCCTGCCTTCCAGCTGGCCTGGAGCTCAGGGGGCACTGGAGTCAGCACCAGGTCCAGTGGGGGAGAGGGGTCTGGGGAGAAAGGGGCCAATGCTCCCAAAACACCCAGCGGTGGATGAGACAAACCCTGCTCTCCCTGCCAGAGGTTGTCCGCACACGCCCGGCTGCGCATGGGCCGGGAGAGCAGCCCCATTCGCCACACGCTGAATGCGTTCCAGGAACTGGCAGCTACCATCTGAGCAGCCCACAGTAACAGACGTGACATACCACGTGACGGAATGTGTGTCTGCCAGCGGACATAGAGAGACTGCCAGGCGTTGGATAGTCCAACAGCATCTGTGCCTGTCATCCTAGCTACTCAGGAGGCTGAGATCTGGGGATCGTGGTTCAAAGCCAGCCCAGACAGAAAAGTCTATGAGATTCCTATTTCCAATTAACTAGCTAGCAAAAAAAAAAAAAGTGGAAACAGAGCTATGGACCAAAATGGTACAACTTTAAAAACTAAAAGAGAATATGAAGTCCTGAGTTCAAGTGTCAGTGCTGGCACACACACGTGCACACACACACGCACACACACACACACACACACACACACTGGAGAGACACTCAAGCCAGGTAAGCAACTCATACCAAACATCACAGAACCCAGGAAGACATCTGATCCCAGGGTCTGAATTCAGGGCCTTGCACTCCCCTTGGCTTGCTTGCTCAGCTATTGTTCTATCACTACAACCATGCCTCTGGCCTGGGTTTTTGTTGTTGTTGTTGTTTTTTTGGCCAGTCCTGGGCCTTGAACTCAGGGCCTGAGCACTGTCCCTGGCTTCCTTTTGCTCAAGGCTAGCACTCTGCCACTTGAGCCACAGCGCCACTTCTGGCTGTTTTCTGTATATGTGGTGCTGGGGAATCGAACCCAGGGCCTCATGTATACGAGGCAAGCACTCTTGCCACTAGGCCATATCCCCAGCCCCTCTGGCCTGGGTTTTGGCAGGTAATTTGGAGATGGAGTCTCATGGACTTTTCTTCACAGGCTGGCTTTGAACTGTGTTCCTCTAGATCTCAGCCTCCTGAATAGCTCCGATGACAGGTGTGAGCCCTTGGTGCCTGGTCTGCTTCCTCTACTCTTCACCACTGCCCAGCAAATATGTCTCAGAGTGAAAACATGGTGAATGATGGAAGATGAAACACGGCTTCTACCGGGCTCCCAGACGGGTCCAGATCAGCTACATCCACACCCAGTGTGACCTTGCGTTCTTTCTCTCCCTGCATCTTAGCAACGCCTACCATAACACAGGGCTGTTTTAAAGATGGAATGACAGTACCCGCAGGAAGTGCCCAGCACAGGGCCCACCCTAGAAAGCCATCCACTGAGGATGAACAGTACTTCCACCATCATCCTCTAGGTGGCGGCTCTAGCCAGCTGGAGAAACTCAGTGTGAATGCTGCCCTCCCCCCACCACCCCCCCCCCCCCGCCCAGAAAACCCCTGCTCCCCACCAGCTGTTCCCTGATAATCATCCGGATAATTAAGCAGCTTGTGCTTGTCCCCTCTAGTCCCGGGCACTTACAGGTCCATTCGGTGGCATTGGGCCCCGTCGCCCAGTGGGGCCCAGCGGCAGCACTAAGCCTCAGCTCGTAGCGGGTGCCCGGAGTCAGGTGCAGGAAGGTGTGGTTTGAGACCCCTCGGCTGACTACCGCGGTCAGGTTGGAGCTGCCCAGGTGGTCTGTGAGCACGAGGTGGAGCCTCGCGGCCCCTTCCGAGCGGTTCCAGGAGGCGTGCAGAGCGCTGGTACCCAGGGCACTCAGCATCAGGTAGTCTGGAGGCATGGGGTCTGGAGGAAGGATGGGCAGAGCACACCCAGGCGGAAGGAGAGGCTGACACCGGCTCTGAGCCACACTGGCACAGGACTGCCTGGTGGCTCCCCACTCACCCCCCAGTCCCACTTCCCCCAGGTTGGTGGTCCCTCGGGGCCTTGCTCAGGGACCCGGCTTACCCGTCCACTGGCGGACGCTGGTCTTTGCTTGGAGATCACCTGCCCACGTGATAACCTCCAATACATACTGGCTACCCGGCGAGAGGTTGTCAAAGCGGTAAGACAGGTTGCCCGGGGACACGGAGATATTCTGTGCCAGGGTCTGGGACTCTTGGTGGTACAGGAGAAGCTGGTAGCCGTCCCGTTCCCCCGGGGCTTCACCCCACGAGGCCTCCAGACCGGTAGGGCTCCCGGGGCTGTGGAGCTGCAGTTCTTGGACCGTTGACGGGGCTAAAACAGAAGTAGAAAAATGCACCAAGGTTGTTCCAGAGACCTCACCTCTCTGCTTGTAGTGCCTTCCTCCCTACCCTCACCACCCCAGTCCTGGGGCTTGAACTCAGGGCCTGAACTTTTTCACTCAAGGCTGGTGCTCTACTACTTAAGCCATGATTCCATTTCCAGCCTTTGGGGGCGGGGGGTTGTTAATTGGAGATAAGTCTTGTGGACTCTCCTGCCGGGGCTAGCTTCAAACCTTGATGGTCAGATCTCAGCCTCCTGGGTGGCTAGGATTACAGGCGTGAACCACCTCACCCTGCTTCGTAGTGCTTATAAATGGACACGATAGGGGCTGGGAATGTGGCCTCGTGGTAGCGTCCTTGCCTAGCACGCATGAAGCCTTGGGTTCGCTTCCTCAGCACCACATATACAGAGAAAGCCAGAAGGGGCGCTGTGGCTCAAGTGGTAGAGTGCTAGCCTTGAGCACAAAGAAGCCAGGGACAGTGCTCAGGCCCTGAGTCCAAGCCCCAGGACTGGCAATAAATAAATTAGTGGGCACTCCACCGGATGTGTTCTTCACAGAGGTTGTCCCCTCTGGATGCTCTGCCCCAGCCCCAAGCAACATCTCCCTCTCCGTCAGCCCTCATACCAGTACGGGTGGTGAGAGTGACAGTGGCATTCTTCCCACAGGGGCGCGAGACGGTCACTTGTAGCTGGTACCGACTTCCCGGCACCAAGTTGTGGAACTCGAAGCTGGATGCCTTGGTGTGGACTTGGAGCGGCTGCCCTTCAGGAGAGCCAAGGGGGCTGAGGCGCAGGAGGCAGAGGGCATGGCCAAGGCCACCGGGCTCAGCAGCTGTCCAGTTCACAAACAGGCTGGTGGGAGTCCTCTGGTTGCTCACGCTCACGCTTGGAGGTGGCCCTGGAGACAAGGGGTGCATTCAGACTTTCCCAATACCCTTTGGGCCCTGATAAAGAAGGAAAGGTCCATGGGGCTGGGAAAGTGGCCAAGTGGTAGGGTGCTCACCTAGCATGCATGAAGCCCTGGGTTTGATTCCTCAACACCACAAACACAGAAAAAGTGGCGCTGTGGCTCAAGTGGATAGAGTGCTAGCCTTGAGCACAAAGAAGCTCAGGGACAGTGCTCAGGCCCTGAGTTCAAACCCCAGGACTGTCAAAAAAAAAAAGAGAGAGAGAGAGAGAAAGAGAGAGGAGAAAAGAAAGAAGGAGGAAGAGGAAGAGGAAAAAAGAAGGAGGAGGAGGAGAAAAAAGAAAGGAGGAGGAGGAGAAAGAGGAGGAAGAAGAAATAAGAAGGAGGAGGAGGAGGAGGAGGAGGAGGAGGAGGAGGAGGAGGAGGAGGAGGAGGAAGAAGAAGAAGAAGAAGAAGAAGAAGAAGAAGAAGAAGAAGAAGAAGAAGAAGAAGAAGAAGAAGAAGAAGAAGAAATAAGGAGGAGGAGGAGGAGGAGGAGGAGGAGGAGGAGGAGGAGGAAGAGGAGGAAGAGGAGGAAGAGGAGGAAGAGGAGGAGGAGGAAAGGACCTAAAGGAGTGTGGTGTGGAGCAATTAGCCCTGAGTCCACATAGCCCCTCTCCCAGACCCCCTCAGCCCCCCTCCGTCCCCCCCCCCCGCCAGAAGACACCTACCTTGGCCCTCCAGGTCCCGGCTCCCTCCCAGGGAGTGGCATGCATCTTCCTGTAGGAAGTGGGGGAGGAGAGTCGATGGGAGGTGGACCCCGAGGCCTCTGGGGTCTGGCCTCTGGGAGATCCAGCAGGGTCAAGGCTAGATAGCAGAGAGAAGGCGCTGGCCCTGCCCCGCACAGCCGGGGGGGGGGGAGGGTGTCTCCTGGAGGCATGCCACAGTCCCATGGCATCCTAGCAGGCTGGAGCCATCTGCTCTCTGTCCTCCGCTGCTGGCCTTCCTTCCTGCCTAATGCACACCAGCTGCGGGGCCCGCTGGAGAGAGGTGGGGGACCCGAACGTGATCGAGGGAGCAGGGGTCCACCCATCTGGCCTGCCCTCTACCCCATGCCCATCTTACCACAGCCAACACTCCCTGGAGCCAGAGGAGGACAGCCAGCAGCGCTGGGGGCCCCATCCCGGTCATGTCTGCAGAGGAAAAATTGGGAGGCAGCACAAGGCGGAGCCATACTCCCTCACCCCCCCCCCCCCGCCTTGCCCCACTGGCTGGCTTTGGGTAGGAGTGGGAAGGGCAGAGTTTGCAGCAGACAGCAAAGAGCAAGGGGGGCCGCCTCTCAGCCCCGAACCCTGACCCACACCCCACACGCCCCACCCAGCCCTGCCCGGGCTTGGAGAGGGAAGAGGAGAAGCAAAAGTCTGGGCTGTAGGCCCAGAAGGTGCAAGAGGAACCACAATACTCCAAACCTCAAGCCAAGCCCACGCCCTCCGGCTGCCCGTCCCCCCACCCCCCCACAATCCCACTTCCAGCAGGCAGATCTCAAGGGAGGAAAATGTCCTCTGTCCCTAGGGAAGACTAGGGAAGCAGTAGCCTTGCAGTAGGCAAGGGCCGGCCCCCTCCAACCCTGGAAAGGGGATGGGTGTCCATCAACGCCTCCTCTCCGACATGCGTGTGTGCGTGCGTGGTGGAAGGGGTGTTTGCCTTCTGGGGGGGGTGGCGGGGGAGAGGAAGAGGTGCAGGGCTCACAGTCCCTTGTGTCCCTAGGACCTGAGTGGGTGGCCGGCCAGCCACACAGCACTGGCTGCCGTCAGAGGCAGGCAGTGCACGGTGGGGGGGGGGGGTCCTGACTTGCAGCAATTGTGGGTGTCACCCACCCCACGGCTCACAGTCAGACGAGGAAGCTGAGAGCAGAGCCCCGCCCCGTGTGTCCAGGTAAACGCTGAATGGGAACCTGAGGCTTTGATGCCGTCCAGCGGAAACGGCAACCGTACGCTCAGCTCAGAACTGGGGTTCTCTCAGCTTGAATGCTCCCTTTGGGGGAACGAGTCAAGACCCCAGACGACTCGCTGGCCCCTCCCCAGGCAGACTGTCTCCAGCCAGGCCAGCAGTGTGCACCTGGCGCCTCGGCTCTGGGACTCAGCTCTACCCGCCAGGAGCCAGCGGCTCACCTGACCTTGCTCTCCCCACCCCCCCCACCCCACCCCCGAGAGCCCTGGGAAGGAGGCCCAGGGCCAAGCAAACTCAGGACAGGAGTGTGCGTCACAGGGTCCAGCCTCGGAGCCCCTCGGAGCCTGGCCCGGCTCCCCCAGGCCCGCCCCAGCACCGCCTCTTCCCCGCTCCACCCAGCCCCAAACCTCAGAGCCGCCCACCGGGGCCTGGATGGGGGCCTGGAAACTCAGCAGTGCACACTCATCAGATTTTCCAGGCTGCGTGCATGCATGAGTGTGTGCGGACACATGCACACACGTGCTCTTTGGAAAGAGGCCCTGGGGGTGGGGGTGGGGGGGTGGAGGGGGGAACTAACCATCAGGGAAAGTGACAGGACAGCCGGGCGGTGCCGGGCTCAAAGCCAGCCAAGTATTTGGGGGGTGGCAACGAGGAACACCCTACTCCCGTCCCTGGGGGCTCCCCATCTCACCTCACCTCACCTGGGGACCCCACTCTGGTTTTTCTCACACACTCTCCATGAGCAGTCACAGAGGGCAGAGGCGGGGCTGAAGCCCCCAAATTCAAGAGACACCCCCGGACAGGGGTATGGAGAAAGAAGGTCCCACAGCCCCCACACTAGAGAGGCCTGCTGGGGTACAGCAGACACCTCACAGCTAGTCCTATGTATTTACCACAGAAAGCCTGGCTGCCCACACCCCCCCCCCCCACCAGGTTGGGACAGCCTTGTAGAGGAGAAAGGGGCTCCAGAAAGGGGACAGAAAATTCCAGATACCTAGCAGCCCCTACGCCCCAGCCCAGCCGCCCCATTCAGAAAAAAGAAAGTGCCGCCCAGACTGTACCTCCACCCCCACAGCCACCCATCCGCGAACCCACATCCTCTCCCTAGAGATCCCCCGGGGTCCTCCTGAGGTCTCAAAAGTACCTTACCGCGCTTCCTTCTGGAGAGGTGCGAAGACAGGGCCAGCAGGAGCAGGTCCGGGCATCCCAGCGCCCAGCGTGAACTGGCCGGGCCTCTCCCCGCAGCTGGCCTAGGCGAGCTCTTCCGGCCCCTCCCCTGCTCTCCCACAGCCTGAAGCCAGGCCCCGGGCGCCCCCCACGCGGGAGGGAGATAATCACCAGGCAGCGGAGCTGCAAAGCGCCCCCTCTCCCTCCCACACCCTGACCAAGATGGCTTGGGAAGGGGAAAGGCGAAGTTTCACTGGGAAGGCATCCAGAGGCCAGTGAGGGGGGGGGTGTGTGTGTGTGTGTGTGTGTGTGTGTGTGTGTGTGTGTGTGTGTGTGTGTGTGTGTGTGTTCCCCTGTGAGCACTCAGGGGCACCAGGCTGCACCTGCCTGTCTGCACAGGGGCCTGAGTATGTGTCCAAGGCCAACACACTAGGAAGGAAGAAAGGGCCACCGCGGGAACCGCTGTCCATCTTGCTGCCTTACCTCCACCCCCCACGCCCGCTTCTGCAATCCAGCCACAGGCAGACACCAGGCTCCTTCCTGGAGCTCCGGATGGATTGACCCCCTGGCCCCCCAGCCCTGCCCCAGGCCAGGCTGGCCTGAGTCACTGGTCTTCTAAGCCCGGGGTGAAGGGCTTGGGACAGTTCCCTCGGCAGCCGGCAACCCAAAGGTAGCAAGAGGGAAAGTGGGTCAGGGTGGGGTGGCGCCCAGGGTGGCTGGCACGGAGGGACAGCCTGGCACGTGCCACCGCGCCTCCAGCCTTCGCTGGCCTCCCCAAGCCGCCATGCTTGCCCCTCACAATACTTCTCTGCCCTGTTCAACCATATCTGCTTTAGTGTCCTTTTTTCGCCTGCCACCTCCTCCTCCTCTTTCTCCTTCCCCTCCTCCTCCTCTTCCATCCTCTTCCCCCTCCTCCTCTCCTTCCTCCTTCCCCTCCTCCTCCCCCTCCTCCTTCTCCCCCTCCTCATCCTTTCCCTTCTCCTTTCCCTCCTTCTCCTTTTCCTGTTCCTTCTCCTCCCCCCCTCCTGTTCCCCCTCCTCCTTCCCCTCCTTCTCCCCTTCCTCCTCCTCCCACCCCTCCTCTTCCCCCTCCTCCTTTCCCTCCTTCTCCCCTTCCTCCTTCCCCTCTTCCTCCTCCTTCTCCTTCTCACCCTCCTCCTCCTTTTCCTGTTCCTCCTCCTTCCCCTCCTCCTCCTTTTCCTCTTCCTCCTCCTTCCTCTCCTCTTCCTTTTCCTCTTCCTCCTCCTTTTCCTGTTCCTCCTCCTTCCCCTCCTCCTCCTTTTCCTCTTCCTCCTCCTTCCTCTCCTCTTCCTTTTCCTCTTCCTCCTCCTCCCCCTCCTCCTCCTCTTCCTCCTCCTCCTCCTCCTCTCGTGAGCTCTGTCTCCTGCACACAGCCAGAGACAAGCCCGGCCATGTAAGGGGGGAGGCGCTAGCGTGGACTGGCCCGGGAGGGCGGTGGAGGAGCGCATGGGGAACTCTGGAGCTGCCACCCAGGATCCTGGGGCTTCTCCAGAGAGGATCTAGGGAGCACAGCTAGGAAGGGGCAGGAAATACGCAGCGTGCAAGACCAGGAGTCCTCGTCCCAGCAACTGACCCCTCCCCAAGAAAGGGAGGCAGGAGCCTCCGCCTCAGCATGCTGAACGCCGTGCGGCAAGCAGCTGTCTGCGCCTCGGGCACTGCGGGGAATGGGTGCTCCTAGGGACTGCGGGGAGACCCTGCTCCCGGGGGGCCTCTGATAGTGGGGACAGGGAGTGATGGCTCATGGCTCCTGGAACTGGGGATGTCAGAAGGAGACCAGGGAGTTAGGTGTCTGTCTGTCCCTGTGTCTAAGTGTGTGTGTGTGTGTGTGTGTGAGTGTGTGTGTGTGTGTGTGAGTGTGTGTGTGTGTTCTACTGGAGCGAGCTTAAACTCAGGGCCTATGCAGTGTCCCTTAGCTTTGTTGCTCAGGGTTAGTGCTCTACCACTTGAGCCATCATCCCTCTACTTCTGGCTTTGGGGTGGTTAATTAGAGAGAAGAGTCGCACAGACTTTCCTGTCCACGCTGAGTTCAAACTGTGATCCTCAAATCTCGGCCTCCTGAGTGGTAGGATTATAGCCACGTGTCACTGATGCCCAACTTGGAACCTAAATTGTAACCCAGGAAGACAAGTCATCAATGTGAGTGGATGGAAGTCTGGAGCTTCTGGTCAGGGTCCTAGGTATGGGAAGATTCGCTTTCCCGGGAGGCTCCCAGCATCCAGGACGGGGCAGAGCCGACTCAGGAGAAAGCAGGGAGCAGCCGGCAGAGTCCCAAGCCAGGCTGGGGAGGGGCGGTGGCGGGCAAGGACACGTGTCTTGTCCCATCAGAGGCTTGTGGCGAAGGCTCTGGCCATGCGCCTACACGGATGTCCAGGCATTTCTAGGCGGAAGTGGGAGAGGGAGTGGGCAAGAGGCAGCTTTCCCTCCATTCAGTGACCTGGGAGAGGTTGCCCTGAGTCTTGCTTAATTCCAACGTTATCCCCCAACTCCCAAACCCCTTTACCTTCCCCATCTCTTGGCTCCTGGCTGCCTTGGGTCTGCCCAAGACCTCAGCCTCTAACTGCTTGAACCACTGCTGGGTCCCCACTTAGGAGGGGCGGGAGCGGGGAGAAGGGGGAAGGGAAGGGCTCGCAGATAGGGGGTTCGGAGTATGGAAACCTGGGGGCACTGGGCAGGCTAGTGGGGGGAGGCTGTGCCCACTTCCTTCTCCCCACCCCTGTGGTTATCCTAGCTTCCTGTTCTTGGCCATAATCAACAGCTGCCCTGGGGAGTGGCCCTCTCCCCGCTCCCCTCCTTGTCCCTGTATCCCAGGGCTCTCTCTGCCAAGGCAAAGCCTGGCCCAATGGGGGAAACCAAGGCAGAGCCCAGCCTCCAATCACGGCCTTACAAGTATGCCAAGGACTCCCAGGCTCACCCTGGCACGGGAGGCCTCCGACCCTTCAGGGTCAGCTTGGGTCCCCACCTCTATCCTGCTCCCCCACGGGCCTGAAGAAGGCCAGGCCCCTCCCCGGCCCTCCCCCCCACCCCGGGGTGCCCAACTCCCGTGCCTCTCGCACACGTCTTTCTATTCCTGCCGTCACCACCTGACAGTTGAATCGGAGAGGTGGGAGGAAGACAAGAGGGTGCAGAGCGGGTGTGTTGGGGCCGGGAAGGGCGTTTGAAATGTGACAGGGTGCAAGGAGGTGTGCAGCCAGCGCGAGCTGCGAACCAGCCGGGCGATGGGCCAGCAAGGGGCCCGCCAAAAGCAGACAGGAATGGGGGGTGCGGGGTCTTGGATTGGGGAGCCGTTTTCTGGGCTCCCAGCATCTATGTGGCCCAGCAGTGAAGAGGACACAGGAGTCCCCTGGGGTGAGGGCCAGAGCCTGTCAACTACCTGTAAGTTTTCTGAGGAGATGTAGGGTTCTAGAAGGAGGCGGGGGGGGGGGGGGGTGACGGGTCCCCCGGGGAAGTCCTCAGACCCTCCTCTTGGTCAGTTCTGCTTCTCTTCTCAGGTGGCTGGCTCGGGCCCAGGCAGCTGGAGGGGGGAGGAGGACTCGGGGTCTGCAGGAGTCCTCGCTGCTTAGCCCCCGGCCCTTCCACCTCGTGTGAAGCGAAGATTCCTCCTTTCCTTTGTCTGCCTTGCCCCATGGTGGTGGCCCATCTGTGCTCTGCCTGTCCTTGACCTTGAATTTCCAAGGCTTGAAGCAGTAACGGCTTCCCGGCAGGGAGCCCTGGGCCACAGCTCCCGAAAGAAAGGCGTCCCCTGGCCAAGGTCAGAGGGAGTAGAGAGGCCACGGGGGGGGGGGGGGGGGGGGGGGGGGGACGGGTCTCAGCATGGAGCTGGGGTGTCAGCTGAGCCCGGTCCAGCCAGTAAACACAGGAGGGGACGGGATGGGGCCCCAGAGGAGAAGCATGGCAGGGGAGAAGAATGATCAGAGGACCCTTTCTGGAGACCGGGGCTTTGGCACCTGGCGAGGGGATCAAGACACCACCCGCCCTGCCCCTAGAGGGCCCAGGAGGAGGCAGCCAACCCCGGGTGGCAGCGGAGGCAGGCGCGGGCGGGCAGCGCGAAGCGGGGCGTGCGTGGGTGGCAGCCCGGAGGGGCGGAGGGAGGAAGCCGGCTTCCTGAAGCCTCCTCACCCTCCAAGACAGACAGACGGACAGACAGACAGCTGGCAGGAGGCAGCCCGGGGGGGACACAGCTGCTTCCGTGAGTACCTGCAGAGGACACAGGCGTTTCGTGGCCCGGGGAGGGGGGGGGGGGCGTGCGGGGTGGGGGGGAGACAGGAGGGCGGCCCTGAGGACAAGTTCTAGGAGGGTGGCGGGGGGCATGGTGCGGGCCTGGCACACCCCCCCCCCCGGCACCCCAGAGGCTGGAGGGCAGAGCAGACACACGGAGCATCGGAGTTCCCCCGCGCCCTGCACACTTGCGTGGGCCCTGCTGCCCCCTCCGTCCTCAGGGGCTCGGCGACTGGCCCCTTGGGCCTCTGGCTCTGGGAGGTGAGGCCTGACCGCCCCCCCCGGGGGGGGGGACATGGCCTCATCGGCTCTAGGCCCCCTCCCACCCTCCCCGCTGTGGCCTCGCCATGCACTGTCGCTCAAAGGTTTGGTGAGGCCATTTCCTGTGACGGTTACAGAGGCGGGAGACGGGGGATGGGCAGCGGGAGGAAGGAAACACCCCCAGTCCACCTCCCTGGACAGGGACCCCCACCCCCAAAACCAGAGGTGAGGTTGGGATGAACTGCCCCCTCGTTTGGAGGCCAGCAGCGTAGCATGTGCCGGGGACTCCCAGCGGGCCCCCCGTTTCTCACTGGGGAGAAGGCCCACTGGTTGACCTAGGTTGGGGTGGTTCTGGGAGCTCCCCGCTTTGTCTGCCCTGTGCACACAGACCCCATTCCTCCCTTGTCTTCTCACACCTGGACCGCAGCTTAGACTCCTGAGTTCTTGGTTCTCCCCTCTCTCTCTTCCTCCTGGACTCATTTCACTCTTCCTGTACAACTGCACTCTTCCGTTTCTTGCCTCTGCTCTAACCCCAGACTGTCCTCTGCCCTGGGTCCCAGAAAAGAGCTCTGGCCCTTCTCAGGGTGAGAACGAGGCCACTTCCTGGGGAACAGAGGACACCCCAGTAGAAACCTAAGCTTGGGAACCTCCTTCTGGCCCATCATGCAGGCCAGAGGCCAGCAGCTTTCAGGAGCCTTGTCTTTCAGGGGCTGAGGGAGCTTCCGCTGGGCCTAGAACCCCACCCCAGCATGGTCCCGGCCTGTGGGGGGCCGCTCCAGAGCACAGCCACCAACCTTGACTTTGGGGGCCGCCATGACCCAGCCTCCACCTACCAAAGCACCAGCCAAGAAGCACGTGCGGCTACAGGAGAGGTGAGATCTTCTCCACCTCTCCCTCCATTTGCCCCTGCAGCTTGGGCAGCCGAGTCCAGCCTCAAAAGGAAATGGATCCTGTTCATTTGCATGCCATTTGACGTGTCTGGGGCACCACATTCTGGGTCAACCCTGTCTGCTCCGTCGATCCCAGGCTGGGTTGGGCAGTCCCTGGGGGAAGGCCAGGGGCCTCCTTGATGCTGCTCCGTGGTTCTGAGCCTCGGCTCTCACGTGGGAGTGGGAAGCTCACGAGGCGGTGTCTGCATGCAGGCGGGGCTCCAGCGTGGCTCTGATGTTGGATGTGAGGTCTCTGGGTACCGTCGAACCCATCTGCTCAGTGAACACGCCTCGAGAGGTCACCCTGCACTTCCTGCGCACGGCCGGACACCCCCTCACCAGCTGGGCCCTGCAGCATCAGCCTCCCGGTCCCAAACAGCTGGAGGAAGAGTTCTTGGTAAGAACCAGGGGTCTGCCCTTCCGTGTCAGAGACAGCAGCCCTGCTCCAGCACAGACGCCATGGGAAAAGGTGGGGGGGGCTCCTCCGTGGGTCCCTTAACGGAAGAGAACCCCAGAGCTTCGCCGAGAAGTCTTCCTCTCCTGCTGTCCCCTCGACCTAGGCCTACTCCCCAATCTTAAGAAGAAATGGCCAGGCCCTGGTCCTACCAGAAACACGTACAAGGGGATAAAAGAAAGCTGGGGAAGGGTATCAGCTGCTCTTTCGTTTCTCTCCCCCTGCCAGAAGATCCCCTCCAACTTTGTGAGCCCTGAAGACCTGGACATCCCTGGCCATGCCTCCAAGGACCGATACAAGACCATCTTGCCAAGTACGGGCTGCCGGAGGGACCGGGGGAGCCGGGCACTGTGTCGACAGTGAAGGGCTTCAGAAGGCAAAATGCACAGTCTCCACCCCGGAGAGACAACAGTGCTTGGGCCTCTCACTGTCTTTCATCAGAAAAAACCACTAGTGCCACACCCCGGTGGGGGGAGAGGGGACAACCATCACAACGGTGATGACGATATATCCAGAGATGCTGGGCCCCGACAAGTGCTCAGTGGTGGGCTGCGGTCCGATGCTGGGCTGTGCAGATGGGTTACACGTTGACAGGGCTAGCACCTCCTATTTTTCAGGAGGGCAAGCATGAGGTCCTCAGAGCCTCTTTGCCCTGCCTCTGTCCCCACATTCCCAGCCCCGAGCCCCACACCCAGCAGAGCACACGGGGGTCCTGCCTTCTGCCGGTTCCCCACCTCTGCCGGCCCTGGTGGACCCGGGCACTAAGCATTCACCCACATGGGGTTGGATTAGCCCTTGGCCTTGGCCTAAGTCTATTTATTCATTAGTTACTTGCTTATTGTTATTACAAAGGTAATATACAGAGGGGTTACATTGTGTAAGTCAGGTAAAGTGTACATCTCTTTTTGGAAAATGTCACCCCTTCCCTCTTGTTTAGTTTTCAGTACAATTTTATTATCAAGGGGTTGTACAGAGGGGCAGTCGTTTTTCAAAATTAGGTAATGTGTCCATTTCCCCCAGTTTCCCCCTCCTGTCCCTGCTCAAAAGTTACATAGTTCATTTTCCACAGCAAGACTCACCTCTTAAACTGGATGCTGGTGGCTCACGCCTGTAATCCCAGCTACTCAGGAGGCTGAGATCTGAGGATTGTGGCTCAAGGCCAGCTAGGCAAGAAAGTCTATGAGACTCTTATCTCCAATTAACTACCAGAAAAGCTGGAAGTGGAGCTGTGGCTCTAGTGGTGGAATGCTAGTCTTGAAACACACCCCCCCCCCAAAAAAAAAGAAAACACCAAAATCTCAGGGACAGTGCCCAGGCCCTGAGTTCAAGCCCCAGGACCAGCACCAAAAAAGAAAAAAAAGTTATTCCTCTATAACCTTTTTCTTTCTCCATTCCTATTGATATAAATCCTGTTCCATACTGATCTCAAGAGTAGAATGTTGGGCTGGGAATGTGGCTTAGTAGTAGAGTGCTTGCCTAGCATGCATGATGGGTTCCATTCCTCAGAACCACATAAACAGAAAAGGCCAGAAGTGGTGCTGTGGTTCAAGTGGTGGAATGCTAGCCTTGAGCAAAAAGAAGCCAGGGACAGTGCTTAGGGCGGGAGTTCAAGCCCCGGGACAGGCAAAAGAGAGTAGATTGTTACAGTAACTTCCGGTCTGGCCTCTGCTGCACCCTGGGGCATCCTACATAATACCACTCTCTTCATCTTCCCAAATTACTACTTTGATCATGTCTCTTCCATGCTCTAAAACATTCTAGGTCTCCCTATTATCTACATACAAAGCACTTCAATGCTAGGTGCAAAGTCCCATGCTTTTTCCAGGGAGCCCATTCAAAGTCCGCATTTGTTGGTCACCCTTTGACCTCTGACCTCCACTGATCTTTACTTCCCAGATCCCCAGAGCCGTGTCTGTCTTGGCCGGGCACAGAGCCAGGAGGATGGAGACTACATCAATGCCAACTACATCCGGGTGAGTGGCCTGGCCAAGTGGCCGGGCTGTAGCAGTGGTGTGGGGGGGCGGGATGCGAGGGGCCATTTGAACATGTCAGATACTGTCTTCCAGCTGTGGTGGGTAGCTCAAGGGCCTGGGTTTCCTCTCTGCTTTGGCTGCCTGCGTTCATAGCCCTGCCAACCTACGAGGGACACTGAGTAGATCTCAAGGGACCAACCTAGAAAACATAGCAGATGCCAAACATTCTTGAAAGGAAGAAACTACCAAATCTCCTTAGCATGCAACCCATACCAGCCCTCCAGACTTGGTGCACAATTGGTATGGCTGAACCAAGCTGTTAATCAGCCCTGAGAAGCTAGCATAAATGGTCTCTCTCTCTCTCTCTCTCTCATATTCTCCTACACACCCTCTCCTTTGTGAAGATGGTTTGATTAATGTACAGCTAATTGGACCTTCAAGACTAAGTGAACTCTACTCCAACTTCTCCCCTATACAAGTCCCAGGTAGATGGAAGAGTGGTGCCCTCTAGTGTCCATGGTGGATATAACAGCAGCCTGGTGGGCAGAGGAGAAAAATCTCTTAGCTGGGAAGGAAATCCAGGCAAACAGCAGGTTGCGTCTACCATCATTCCCAGGAGCAAGAAGCTGAAGATCCTGAAAGGAAAAGAGATGGATAAGGGAGAGAGAGAGAGAGTTTGCTGCTAAATATATAAATGCATTGCTATTCTGGGGCTGGTGGCTGGTGGCTCACGCCTGTAACCCTAGCTACTCAAGGAGCTAGGATCTGTGGTTTGGAAGGTCCAGGAGACTCTTATCTCCAATTAACCACCAGAAGTGTCCCTGTAGATCAAAGTGATAGAGTGCTAGCCAAAAATCTCAGGGACGGTGTGCCCAGGCCCTGAGTTCAAGCCCCATGACTGACAAAAAAAAAAAAAATTCACTTATAATGAACACTGTTTGGGTATTTTGTACTAAAATAGCCAGGAAGGAAGGGAACACCTGGTATGTGCTAGACTCTCACTACATTGTATTGAATTTAACATACACTACTCCCCTGCAGGGTAGATATTATTATGCCCAGTCTACAAAGGGAAACACAAACCATCAGAGAGGCCTTATAACATGCTAATCATAAAAACAGCAGAGCAGCGATTTGAAGCGGAGGCCCCTCACTGCAGAGTCCGCAACCTTTCCACCCTGTGGCTTCTGGTCTGGTGTATGCCTTTGTGCACGTCGGGGGGAGGGGTGTGCATGTTTGCTGACCACCGCAGCCTGACTGCAGCACCGCAGGGCCACTCTTACCTCCTCCGCCGGCTCCCCTCCGCAGGGCTACGACGGGCAGGAGAAAGCCTACATCGCCACGCAGGGCCCGATGCCCAACACCGTGGCGGACTTCTGGGAGATGGTGTGGCAGGAGGAAGTGCGTCTCATTGTCATGCTCACTCAGCTCTGCGAGGGCAAGGAGGTAGGAGAGAGAGCCACCGCCCTTGTGAGCCCAGAGAGGGGACTGGGCCGCCCCCCCCACCCATCCCCCACGACACCCGTGCCGGGCACTGGCAACCAGCCCAGCCCACCACCTGTGATCAAGGCAGGGCGGCTCCCCGTGGCCAAATCTGTGGAATGGAGACAGCACCAAGCCAGGCCCTCCATGGGGCAGAGCACAGGGGTGGGGGTTACCAGGTCCTGTTCTGCTGCCCCGCCCTGCCTCTAGCTGATAGGCCTTCCCCCGCTGATGCCCAGCTCCCTCCTTCCTAGAAATGTGTCCACTACTGGCCCACACAAGAGGAAAACTATGGACCCTTTCGGATTCGCATCCAAGACCTGAAAGAGCACCCCGAGTACACTGTGCGGCAGCTCCTCATCCAGGTACCCCCCCACCCCCACCGCGGCCAGGCAACCTCCGCATCTCTAGAACTCAGGCCCCCTGCGCTCATCTAAACCTTGAACCCACACCTAAGAAGGAGAGGTGCTTGAGCCACAGAAGAAAGAGAAATTTGGGTACTTGTTTTTTTGAGATAGGGTCTGTGTTATTTATTTATTTATTTAGGCCTGGGGTGGCCTTAACTCACAATACTCCCAGTCTCTGCCTCCCCAGTAGCTAGAATCACAGTTATGGACTCTTTTTTTTTTTTTTTTTTTTTTTGCCAGTCCTGGGGCTTGGACTCGGGGCCTGAGCACTGTCCCTGGCTTCTTTTTGCTCAAGGCCAGCACTCTGCTACTTGAGCCACAGCGCCACTTCTGGCCTTTTCTATATATGTGGTGCTGGGGAATCGAACCCAGGGCTTTGTGCATGCTAGGCAAGCGTTCTTGCCACTAGGCCACATTCCCAGGGAACCTCTAGTCTTAAGAGGCCAGAGCCTCAGCTGCTCTGCCAGATGTGCCGGCTGCTGGCCTGGGGAGGAGGCGGCAGGAGAGGACTGAAAGGAGTGTTTCCTTAACACACGTGAAGGAGCTTCAAGATGTTTTCTAGCGAGATGGGACAGGCCCACGCCTGTAACATCAACACCCAGAAAGGCTAAAGCAGGAAAATGGAGAGTTTGAGACCATCCTGGACAACAAAGCAGGAGCCTATCTCAAAAAATAATGAAAAGGGCTGGGGATATGGCCTAGTGGCAAGAGTGCCTGCCTCATATACATGAGGCCCTGGGTTCAATTCCCCAGCACCACATATACAGAAAATGGCCAGAAGTGGCACTGTGGCTCAAGTGGCAGAGTGCTAGCCTTGAGCAAAAAGAAGCCAGGGACAGTGCTCAGGCCCTGAGTCCAAGCCCCAGGACTGGCCAAAAAAAAAAAAATAATAATAATAATAATGAAAAGGAAAAAAGCCAGGCACCGATGGCCCACGCTTGTCATCCTAGCTGCTCAGGAGGCTGAGATTTTAGGATTGTGGTTCAAAGCCAGACTGGGCAGGAAAGTCCACAAGACTCTTAGATCCAATTAACCACCAAAACAACTGGAACTGGAGCTGTGCCTCAAGTGGTAGAGTGCTAGCCTTGAGCAAAAGAAGCTCAAAAACAGCTCCCAGACCCTGAATTCAAGCTCCAGGACCAGCACCAAAAAACAAACACAGAAAGAAGAGGAGGAGGGAAGGAGGGAGGAAGAAAGGAGAAAATGCTTTCTGTTCCTGTGTCTCTGACTGCCAGCCCCAGCGGGCTGTGTACGGTTTCGCCTACTTCAAAGCAGTTCTCTATCAACCCATTCTTTCCCAAAGGCCCTGGAAAATGAACCAGTGAGACCTCACTGTGTTCACTTTAAAGCACTTGCACGAAGACCTGTGCTCGTTAGAGCCAAGACTTGAACTTGAGTCTCACTGCTCCCAGGGTCAGGCAGTTTGGGGGGGGGGGGGCTGGGGGCGGGGCTGGGAGTGCTTCCTTGGCTGTTCTGACTCAGACTCCCCCACAAGGTATCTGCCGGGGCTCCACCCCGCTCGGGCACCAGGGAAGGCGGGCAGCACCCCGACCTGGGCCTTGATCTCCTGACTCCCTTCCAGCACCAGGAGGAACGGCGGTCAGTGAAGCACATCCTCTTCTCAGCCTGGCCTGACCACCAGACCCCAGAGTCGGCCGGGCCCCTGCTGCGCCTGGTAGCCGAGGTGGAGGACAACCCGGAGTCAGCTGCGGGCGCCGGGCCCGTGGTGGTCCACTGCAGGTGCGGACCCCACCCCTGACCCGGCACCGCAGCCCGGGGGGCCCTCTCCCCTTCCCTTCCACTGGGTGTCTTTGGGGGGGGGGCAGGGGCGCTAAGCCAGACCAGTTGCCAGGAAATTCTAGGTCATTCAGCAAGTGTTCTCTTTGTCGATACTGGGGTTTGAACTCAGGGCCTCACACTGGTGAGGCTGGTGCCTTACCACGGGCTCATGACTGTAATTCTAGCTCCAGGAGGATCACGGTTTGACGTCGGTCCTGGGCAAAAAAAGCAGGAAACCCTATCTGAAAAATAAGTACAGATGAAAGGGTTAGGAACACGGCTCAAATGGTAGGACTCCTGCCTAATACCAAAAGGGGGAAGCAGGAAGAAAGAGAGGAAAGAAAAGGGGGAGGAAAGGGAGAAAGAGGGAAGGGAGGGACGGAGGGGAGGAGGGAAGGGAGGGAAGGGAGGAAAGCAGGGAGAGTTGGGTTAGAAGGCCTGGGTAGCCCATGGGGACATGGACGGGAGAGGGTCTGGAAGGTGAGCGGAGGTTACTGGGAGAAGACCTTGGGTTTACAATTTAAAATTACTGTTTTAGACAGGCACTAGTGGCTCACGCCTGTCATCCTAGCCACTCAGGAGGCTGAGCTCGGAGGATCATGGTTCAAAGCCAGCCCAGACAGGAAAGTCCATGGGACTCTAATCTCCAATTAAATCACCAGAGAACCAGAAGTGGTGCTGTTGTAGCTCAAAATGGTAGAGCAGTAGCCTTGAACAAAAAGAGCTCAGGGGCAATGCCCCCCAGGCCCTGAGTTCCAGCCCCACGACTGACAAAAATAATAATTAAATAAAATTCTTATTTTATTCTATCTTGCTGGGGACTAAACCCAGGGGCCCATATTTATCATTTCAAAAGAATGCTTTGGATGGGCACTGGGGGCTCACGCCTGTGATCCTAGCTACTCAAGAGGCTGAGATCTGAGGATCGCAGTTCAAAGCCAGCCCAGGCAGAAAAGTCTATGAGACCCTCATCTCCAATTAATACCCAGAAAATGGGAAGTGAGGCTGTGGCTCAAAGTGGTAGAGCGCTAGTGGGAGAGCAAAAGAGCTCAGGGCCAGCACCTAGGCCCTGAGTTCAAGCCCCATGACAAAACAAACAAACAAAAAAAACAACCCGAAACTGAAAACCAACTGTCCATAGGAACTGGATGGTGATGGGGACCAGGCCTAGGGTAAGGCTAGTGAGAGGCCCGCTATCTGCGCCCCAGCAGGACTGGCAGTGGGATGTTAGAATCCATGTTATTCCAGCCCAGCGCTCTGCACCACAAGGGAGGCCCCTCAAATCCCCTCTGTTTCCCTAGTTTGGGGCCTGGTTCCCAGGCCTCCCTCCCCTAGTCCCTGATTTCCTGTGACAACCCCGTCTTCTCTCTGGCTACCTCCAGCGCAGGTATCGGCCGGACCGGCTGCTTCATCGCCATCCACATTGGCTGCCAACAGCTGAAGGCCCGAGGGGAAGTGGACATTCTGGGCATTGTGTGCCAACTGCGCCTGGACAGGTGGGTGTATGGTAAGCAGGGCCTGCCGCTCGGAGGAGGGCAGGCTGCCATCAGACACCAAGAAAGGAGGGGCCTCCTCTGCCTAAAGAGATTTATAACTAATACTCAGAAAAGAATATCTGGAGTTTTAGCTTGTGACCCAGAATCAAATATGCTACTCTATAGATTTACCCTAAACTTCCCATCTATTATCCAAATTCCCTACTCAGGAGATATCTACACTCCCAACATTCAAAAGGCTGAGTGAGTCAGAAGGGTCACAGGTTTGGGGCAAGTTTGGGGCTGGGAATGTGGCCTGGCGGTAGAGTGCTTGCCTAGCATACATGAGGCCCTGGGTTCGATTCCTCAGCACCACATATATAGAAAAGGCCAGAAGTGGTGCTGTGGCTCAAGTGGTAGAGTGCTAGCCTTGAGCAAAAGGAAGCCAGGGACCGTGCTCAGGCCCTGAGTTCAAGCCCCAGGACTGGCCAGGAAAAGAAAAAAAAAAAAAAAGGAACACAGGTTTGAAGGCAGCTTGGGCTACATGATGAGTATTTCTTTAGCCCTCATTCCTTTATGAAGAGAGATTTTTTTTTCTCCAGTGAGCTGTTGGAAGGAAATGTGTGAAGTTATACAAAAGTGGCTTGAAAAATGAGCACAATTACAGAAATGTGCAGGGTTAATTGTTTTTACTTTTAAGATTACTGACAAGAAGTTGGGTATTGGTGGCTCAGACCTGTAATCCTCGCTACTCAGGAGGCTGAGATCTGAGGATCCAAGTTCAACACCAGCCCGGCAGGAAAAGTCTTTAAGACTCTTTTCTCCAATGAACCACCAAAAAGACAGAAGTAGAGGCGTGGCTCAAGTGGTACAGCACCAGCTTTGAGTGGAAAAAAGCTAAAGGACGGTGCCCAGGCCCTGAGTTCAAGATCCAGTACTCTCCTTGTCCCCCTCGCCAAAGATGATTATTGACAAGAGAAAAACTTGAGGCTGAGAACCTTCTGGGCCAAGCTGGGGAGTGAGGCCCGAGGAGAGACTTTGTTGCCCGTCCCCCCCCCCCCCAATGCACAACCTGGAGGAAGGGGTAGGGGGGTGGGGTCCTGCAGGGAGACCCAAGGGGCAGCAAAGAGTAGAAGGTGGGAAGGAAGGAATGTGTGGCGAGGGGCGGGCCAGCACTTCCTCGGGAGCATGCGGAGGGAGTCCCTGCCACCATCGGCAGGTGCCTGACCTCCCCGACTCCCCCAAGGTCACAGCCCGTGCTTCTCCTTGCAGGGGAGGAATGATCCAGACAGCCGAGCAGTACCAGTTCCTGCACCACACCTTGGCCCTGTACGCCTCCCAGCTTCCCCGGGAGCCCGGCCCCTGACCCCTGTGCCTGCGCCGGCCCAGGTGTGCCAACCGCCCCTCCCCTGGGACGGGGTGGGGGGGGTCTAGGGGAGTGGGCCGTGTGCACCCAGGGGGGGGGCTTACAGTCCTGGGAAGCTGCCTCCAGAGGGCCAGGGGGCCCCGGGCCCCGGATCTTTACCTCGGTCGCTCCTCGGCCTCCTCAGAGGGGAAGCGGAGCAGCCCGTGTGTCTCGGCCCGTAGGCTGAGAAGCCAGGCTGCTCACTTCCTCGACTACGCACGGACGCTGGGCTTTGAGAATGGAAGCCGGGGGTCGTCCCTCTGCCCAGAACTTGTCTGGGCACTGGCCAGATGCCATGGGGGAAAGCTGGGGCGACCTCCATCAGCCTCGCCAGGGCCTAGCTCCATGCTTCTGGGAGGGCTGGGGGATCCCCAAAAGGCAGCAAGCGCCCCACTGGCTCTGCTTCCATGCTGTTTCCTAGGAAGATGACAGAGGCAACCAGGCCCGGAGGCTGGACGCTCCGGAGGAGGGAAGTGCGAAGGCCATTGGGGGTGGGGGGGGCCAAGAAGGGCTACCCTACCTCCCTAAGTCCCTGCCCCCCCAGCCCCGGCCCGGCTGCTTTCCAGGGAGCCCCACACGCCCTGCTTTGCTTCTGTGAGCCCAGCAGAAAATGCCCACGGAGAGAGCAGAAGAGAAAAAGGGCTCAAGCTTCCCCTGTCTGGTTTTAGAAAAGCCACTGCCCCCCCCACCCCACCGCCCTGTATCTGCACAGCACTCCTGGACAGCCTGGCTCCTTGCAGAAAGTCCGGGTCCTGACGACTCCATGAAGACAATCCAATTGCTCAGACGGAACTGCGGCCCTCACACTGACCTCAGAGAACCCGCACCCCCTCCTCCATCTCAGTGCCAATTCCCAGGGACCCCAGATCCATCTCAGGAATGACCTATCACCCCAGGAAGGCAGCCAGACCCTGAGCCCTCCTGGTCGCAAGGCAGGCTGCCCTCTGGAAATGCACACGGGGTGCCATTCCTGCTAACCTTAAGCCTCCGGCATCTGCCTTGGCTGCTAGCAGCTCTGGGTGGAAACTGCAAGGAGCCGGTCCTGCGGAGCTGGTGGCCTCTCCCTTGGTGTCATCTCTTAGAAGAACATGAAATACTGGCCAGGCACCAGTGGTTCACGCCTGTAATCCTAACCACTCAAGAGGCTGAGATCTGAGGATCCCCGTTCAAAGCCTTCTGGTGCAGATAAAGCCCAGAGACTCCTCTCTTATTTCCATCTGTCCAGCAAAAAGCTAGAAGTGGAGCTAGGGAACAAATGGTAGAGCACCAGCCTGGAGCAAAAAATCTAAAGGAGAGCACAAGGCCCTGAGTTCAAGCCTGGCACCAACAAAAAGAGAGGGGAGGGGGAAAAAGAAGGAAGGAAAGAAAAGCATGCAGTACAGCAGCTAATGTGAAAATCCTTTCTGCTTCTGGTTGGCCTTACCACAGAGCCTCTGGTTCCCGACAGCCCTCGGCTCCCCTGGACCTCCACCTTCCTGCCACCTGGGAGAGGTGCTAGCTACCTAGGGGCCACCTGAGCTGGGGGTCGGGCTCTTAAGTGCCTGCCCTGCCCCGAGCTCACACCCAGGCTGGACAGGAGCCCTGAGGGAATAAGTTCTGGAAAAGTAACCAAGAGGAAAAAATAAAGACTTCTTGGGTCGCTGATTCCCTCAATCTTTCCAGCTTCTTCTTAGGTCTCTGGGGCTCTTTACACTGGTGGAGAGTTTAGACTCCAGAGAGCAGGAGCAGGAACTGGAGCAGGCTGCAAATCTTTTACCCTTGGGCTATGCTCTTCCCTTAGTACTTACTTCCAAGGACATGAAACCAACTAAGACTGCAGTCCGTTTAGGAAGTGAGACCCAGAGGTACTATCCTAGCCTTACTGTAACTTGGAAAGGTTGCTATAACAAAGTATCACATGCTAGAAGTTTGCTTCCCATACTGCTAATGGTGGAAAAGTCCCAGGTCACCTTGGCAGCAGACTCTCAATCTAGTCTAGGCCCACTTCTGGCTTGCAGGTAGAGTCCTCTCCCTCAAAATCCTGGTGTGGTGGGAGGGTGGGACTCTGGGTTCCCCCCCCCTCCCCCACATACATCCAGCCCTACCAGGGCCCTAATCTTATTCAAAGTGGCCCCGCCCTGGTGACCTCACTAGCTACCCAAGGCTCTTTCTCCCAGGGATTAGGATTTCCGTCTATGAAGACCAACACAAGACCATAGCAGTACCCTAGGAGCTAGAGAAGGATTTGTGAAGGGGGAAGACTAAACAGGTGGTACTTAATAAGCTAGGACATTACTCTGGTCCAAGAACTGGTGATCCTCCCACTTTGGCAACCATTTGGCTCTGCGGCGTAGGTTTGACCGGTGGTATTGATTATGACATTCCGACAATGGACTCCGTGAGAAAAGCACCTCTGAAGACTCACAACCAACTTGCATTGAAGCCTGGGACCCGCCGGACCCAGCCAACCCCGGGGGGACTGGAGACCTGGGGTGGGCTCCTGCCGGGCCAGGGAGCGGGGAGGACACCTCGCAGGCCCCAGACCACGCGATCAACCTCAGGTTCCAACACCTACGGCCCCTGGAGCCAACAAAGGCTTCCTCAGCAAGCAGCAACAAAACAAGATGGAGTAGAACAAGACCCCAGACCCGGGTGGGGGGGGGGGTCCCCGGGGACTCCGGACCCAGGGGCACTGAGAGACGGGGGGAGGGGGGACACAGCCCCTCCAGGGGTGGGCGCCCTTCCCAACCTGGAAATGCCCCACCTCCGCGCCCCTCACCCCAAGCCGGGATAAATCCTCAGCGGCGATCGGGCGGGCGCGGTACACCCGGGCCGGGGAGGAAATAAAATTAGAGCCTTCTCCCCCCCGCGCCGCCAGCCCCGGGTGCCGGCCGGAGCCTCCCGGTCCCCGTCCGTCCGCGCACAGGCCGCGCGGGCGCAGCTGCAGGACGGGGGCCCTGCGGGAGGAGGGAGAGGAGGGAGGAGAGGGAGGGGGGAGGAGGGAGGAGAGGGAGGGGGGAGGAGGGAGGAGAGGGAGGGGGGAGGAGGAGGGAGGGAGGAGGGAGGGAGGAGGGGGGGAGGGAGGAGGAGGGAGGGAGGAGGAGGGAGGGAGGAGGGAGGAGGAGGGGGGAGGAGGAGGAGGGCGCTCTGGCCACACCCATCGGCGAGCGGATCCCGGGCCCGCGGGCGTCGTCGGCCGCCGCGCTCCAGCCTCCGCCCGCACCGAGCCGCGGGGACCCGGCCGCACCCGGGAGGGGCCGCTGGGGCCGCAGCGCGAGGGCAGCGAGGGGCGGCGGGGACCCGGCACCGGGGGCCGGGGCGGCGGCTGCTGCGACCATGATCGCTTTGTTCAACAAGCTGCTGGACTGGTTCAAGGCCCTGTTCTGGAAGGAGGAGATGGAGCTCACGCTGGTCGGGCTGCAGTACTCCGGCAAGACCACCTTCGTCAACGTGATCGCGGTACGGACGGCCGGGGCCGCGGGCCGGGCCACCGAGGAGCCGGCTGCGGGCGCCCGGGGCCGGCCGGGTACGGCGGCCGGGGAGGGGGGGACCAGGGGGCGGCCGCCCTCGCCGGGCCCGGCCCCGGGCGGGCAGGGCTGGGCCCCGTGCGGGGCTCCGGGCCGACCTGGGGGGGTGGGGGGGACCCGTGCCCGGGCGGGACTGACCCCGGGGCTCCGGGCCGGGGCCATGACGGGGCGAAAGCGCCGGGCCTTCCCGCCCCGCGCTGTCACGGGACCGGCGGCCCGGCCCGGCCCCGCCCCGCCCGAGGCTCCGTCGCTCCCCGCGGGCCCCGGGGGCTCCGCCGCTGCCCCGGGGCCTCGCACCTGCGGCGGGGAGAGGAAGTTGCGGGAGGTCCCGCCCGCCCGAGGGGCTGAACCGGGGGCGCCGCCCACCGGGCCCGGGGGGAGGGGGAGGGGAAGGGGATGGGGAGCCGGCGGCGGCGGGGAAGGGGTGAACGCGGGGCGGGGGCGAGCTCCGGGCCGGAGCCGCTGTCATGGCCGCGGCCCGCACGGCGGAGCGCGGGGCCGGGAGGACTCGGGGCCCCGCGGGGGGTGGGGGGGGGCGGGGGCGCCGCCGAGGTTGATGGGCGCTGCCGCCGGGGTCCCACCCTCGGGGAGCGGAGGCGCGTCGGGCCGGCCCCGCGTCCCCGAGTCCCCGCGGGGCGCACGGCGGGGCGGCGAGCCCGGGGCCTCCGCGGCCACGTGACCCGGCACCGGCCGCCGCCTCGCCCGGTCTCCCGGGGGAACCTCCGCCCTCCGCCGCGGCGTCTGCGGCGCGGCCCAGGCCCGGGCCCGGCAGGATGACCCTGATGGGCCGATCGGTGCCCCTGGGCTCCGGGCTCCGGGCTCGGGGCTCGGCCCCCACCCCCACCCCCGGCCAGGCCTGGCACCCAGGTGACGCCTGGACGCCTAGAACAGAAAGGAGCACACCTGAGCCTCACCTGGCCCCGAACCGGAGACCAGTGCTTCCCGCCGGCCCAGATGTTGGTGCCTGTCCCCCCACCCCACCCCCGTCCCCCCCACGAAGCGCTCCATCTTGGGCAGAGGTGGGGTAGTGTACCCGGAGGGTCTGAATTCTAGGAGGTCTGGAGTTTTGGACAGTGGGAGGCCATGAAGGGTCAAGGACTGAAAGGCGGGAAGCCCCAATTCCCTTGCCAGGGTCCAGAGTTTCTGTGAAAACAGGGTTGTGGTGGTGGCACCCAAGAGAAACCCCAGTTCAAGGCCAACTTGGGTTATATATCAAGACTCTTGGTATCAGGTAAATTACTTCAACCAGAACAGCCCACGAGAGTGGGCCAAGCTGCTTGGTCATGGTGGTTCACACCTGTAATCCTCGCACAAAGGAGGCTGAGACCGGAGGGGTCGTGAATGGGAGGCCAGCATGAGCTACATAACGAGAGCCTGGCCTCAAAAAAAGTTTATTAAACAATATTTTTTTAAAAAACAATGGATTAAATAATAAACGTTAAAAGAGCAAGCCAAATTACCCTTCTGGTACAGAGGCTTGTCAAGTAAAACCAGCCCTTTGTGCGCTGCATCTTGGAATTGTAGTCTCTGGGTAAGTAACTCCGTTCTCTCCACTCCACCCAGGCTACTTCATAGGCATTTCTGCCACCTGGTATACAATCACGGTACAGTCTTCCAGAAAGAAAGAAAGAATCAGGACCGACCCCCCTCTCCGGGGCTCTGTTCCCATGACCACCAATGCCTTTCTGAATTCTCTTGGCCTGTTCACTCCAGTTGTCTGTTAGCTCAGGTTCCCTCCCTTGGATTTTTCTGCTCACTCCATGGGGTCTGGGTGTAAATAGGAATCGGTTTAGTGAGTGCAGCTGCCCAGTGGGTTCCTGTGCACTGCAAAGAAATTATGTAAAGACTTCACGGTGCTCCTGAGAAACTAACACTGAGCTCTGCAGTTCTGAGAGGGTTGTGATGCTAGAGAAGTTGGGAGGTTTTGTTTTATGGCACTGGGATTTGAACTTAGGGGCTTGAACTTGCTAGGCCGGCATTTTACCACTTGAACCAGGCTTCTATCCTTGGGAGATGTTTTTGCCTAAGTCAGACCCTACTCCCTTCCTCATTTCCTCTCTTCCTTCTGTCCTCTTTTTGAGACAGGGTCTCCCTGTGTAGCTGAGGCTGACCTCAAACTTGCCTATTCCTGCCTTGCCCACCCCCCCAAAGGCTTGTTAACCAGCAAAAAGCCAGAAGAGGAGGTGCGGCTCAAATCATAGAGTAGTAGCCCAGAGTGAATAAGCTAAGAGGATTAAGCCCAGAGTTCAAGCCCCAGAGTATACACACACACACACACACACACACACACCAAATATATAAATATTAAAGTATAAAAGACTTGTATTGAATAAGTTGTGATGGGGTACCCAACAGGATAAGGAACAAAGAATGAGCCCTATAGGAAGATGGCTTGAGGGACTGGTCAGAGGGGTTGAAGTGACAGCCCGGGGTGGGACTGGACCACTTAAGGTTGCTTCCCCCTCAGTTGAAGTCTGTGGGGCAGGAAGGCATTCTGGGGAACCTCAGTGATCACCTGATTCTGCTTTAGCTCCACCCGCAGGGGAACAGGAAGTCTTGGGGCTGAGGGCCCGCCCCCTACCCCCAGCTGCCCACCCTCACCAAGGTCCCCTGCAGGGAACCTGAAGCTCTGGCTGCCCATGGGTGGTGAGGGCGCCCCCTGCTGGAGCCACGCCATAGCCTAGCACTTGGTGAGCCTCGATAGGATTCCTAGGAGAACAAGACCTTCAGCCCCACTTTGAGCAGGAGACACTGGGGCCCAGAGGAGACAGAGCCTTGTCCAAGCTCCCCTGCGATGAATGCCCAACAAGAGCTGGGGGCCCCATGCTGGCAGCCCCGGGGCCTGCTGGGTGGCGATGCCCCACGAGGCTCCCCCAGTAAGCCCAGGAGAAGCAGCTCTCCTTGAGAGCACCCCCTCCTTCTTCAAGGGTGCCTGAGAAAGGTTGGGGACCCTCGTTCACTCAGCCCTTCATTTCCAAAAACCAGAAAGCTGAGGCAAGACGATTGCTTGAATGTATAAAAATGGAACAATGGAACCTGTTGAATTTGGGGGAGGAGGGTCCATCATGGGGCTTGAGCTCAAGGCCTGGGCGCTGTCCTTGAGCTTTTCGCTCAAGGCTAGCTCTCTACCACTTTGAACCACAGCTCCACTTCTGGCTTTTTTAGTTTATTGGAGCCGACAGTCTCATGATAGAGGCCCAGTGGCCAAGATGTGGAGATCGCAGTTCGAAACCAGGCAGGAAAGTCAGTGAGACTCCTATCTCCAATAAACTACCAAAAAGCCACACGTGGAGCTGAGGTTAGGAGCACGCGCAGGCCCTGAGGCTCGGGCCTCAGAAGCAGCAGTAATAATAATAATAATAGGAATGGGAGAGAGGGGAGGGGAGGGGAGGCTGATCCCCGTCAGGAGGCCGAAATCTGAGGATTGTGGTTCAAAGCCAGCCCAGGCAGGAAAGTCCCTGAGACTTTTATTTATCTCCAATAAACTACTTAGAAAAAGCTGGAAGTGATGCTGTGCTCAAGTGGTAGAGCACTAACCTTGAGGAGAAAGAATCTCAAGGAACAGCGCCCATGCCCCTGAGTTCAAGCCTCAGGACCAGCACAAAGTAATAACAACAACAAACAAACAACAACAACAAAAAAAGAAGATCGCTTGAGTCCAGGAGTCCTAGGCCAGCCTGGACAAAATAATGAGAGTTTACATGAGAAAAAGTGTTTTTCCCTATGCTGAATTTGGGGGGGGGGGGGTTTGTCATTATTTCCTGAACAACTCTGTGAAATGAGTGTTTACGTAGTATTTGAGTTGTGTTTGGCCTCGTAAGTAGTCAACAGCTGCTTCGAAGGCAGTGGGTGGTGCGTCTGCGCGGCTTGGCATCAGCCTCAGGCCGGCCTGGATTCCGTAGGGGACTCTGTTTGGGCACCAGTGGCTCGTGTCTATAATCCCAGCTAGTCAGGAGGCTGAGACTTGAGGGTCAAGGGTCAAAGCCAGCCCAGGCAGGAAAGTCTGTGAGACTCCGATCTCCAGTTAATTACCCAAAAGCCACAAGCAAAGGTGTGGTTCAAGTAGTAGAACCCAAGCCTTGAGTAGAAAACTAGCTCAGGGACAGCACCCAGGCTCTGAATTCAAGCCTCAATACGGGCACACTAAATAAATAAGCAAGTCTGGGGGCATATCTCAAGTAAAATCTACGAGGAAGACATATATATATGTATATATATATATATATATGAATTATTGGTAAACAGTATGCCATTTTATAAAGGGATTTGAGCATCCACAGATTTTGGTACCTGTAGGGGGTCCGGGACCAACCTCCATGATAGCAAGGGACGCTCTTACTGACTCAGCCTTGGCACACACAGGTCACGTGTAACCTCAGGACACTTGGGGTCTCTGAACCCCACCTCTGGGCCCCCGGGCTAGGACCCCACGCTCCACCTCATCACTAGCCATCAGTTGTGCCGTCTCAGTCACTACGCCGCCTGGCCTTGGGGAGCTGGTGTTCCAGCCCGCAGACTTCCAAGAACCCTTCTGCTGCACCGCGCCCAGGGTCAGAGGCCCTGGTGTCCTTGTGGTGTCCTTGTTCCTCCACTTGGTAGGAGAGGAAAGGGCGCAGTACAGGAGCGGGGCTGCCCGGGGCATGAACAAGTGATACTCGGGGAAGGAGTCGGGTCTGGCCCTACCCGAAGCTGCGCCACGTGAAAATGGCTCGATTTTAAACACAGGTTACAGGAGATGGAGTTGGGGTTCACTCCCAACTCTTCAGCACGTATTTATTAGCAGCTGGAGAAGCCTTCTGTGTAGTGGGGCTCACACGTGTGATCCTAGCTACCCAGAAGGATCAGAAGATCAGGGTTTGAAGCCAGGCCAGGCAGGAATCTCCAATCAGCCATCAAAAACCCGAAAGTGGAGCAAGCTCAACAGACAGCACCCAGGCCTTGAGTTCAAGCCTCAGTGCAAACACACACACTGTGGATTACAGCACCTCTAGGCGAGCCCTCTACACCGAGCTACCACCCGATTGCTCACCCCCCACCCCCAAATGTTGACTTTAATATTTACCACTGATTTGGAAATGACATCTGCTTTCTTACCACACCTCTTGAGTGTCAGACCGTGATCTTCTTGAGGTCCTTTTCCTGGAAGATAATATATATATTCTCCTCCACCGAAGGCTAGATACAGTCAAGAGCGTTTCGTTAACAGGACTGTAGGTTAGACTTTAGGAAGGACTTTCTCCCAGTTAAGGTTGAGAGACCGTGGCATTGCCGGAGGATGAGCCTCCTCATAGGAGAAGCCAGACGCAGCCAACAGCACCCTGCCTGAAAGTGGGGGGGGAGGGGGGGTGTTCAAGATGGCTCCGGACACAGGGGTGTGCACGCGCTCATACCCACCCTGGGAAGTCGGGGAGGGGGGGTGAGGGAAGCCTGACCTCCGCATTTTCCCTGTGGCCTCTCCCTCTGTCAGGAAAGGCCCGTGGGTGATGCCAGTGTCTGCGCATTTTCCAGTTCTGCTTCTTCTTTCCAGTCAGGACAGTTCAACGAGGACATGATCCCCACCGTGGGTTTCAACATGCGCAAGATCACCAAAGGGAACGTGACCATCAAGGTGAGGGGGAAGGAGGGGGGAGGGCGGAGGGGGAGCGGGAGGGGAGACCCGAGATGGGCCTGGGGTGCCTGCCTGTCCTGAGGCCCTGTCTCCCTCTTCTTGTTCAGCTCTGGGACATTGGGGGACAGCCCCGGTTCCGCAGCATGTGGGAGCGCTACTGCCGAGGAGTGAGTGCTATTGTGTAAGTACGGGGGGGGGGCACCCCAATACCCCACTCCCCAGAATCACCCGCCTCCTTCCTGGCTTCCCCAGCCAGCACCTCAGACCGGACACCCAGGATGTGCAGGGTCACGTTAGACATCCACCTGCCTTCTGCTGCGGCCTGGTCAAAAGGGGCCCCGCTGCCCCCCACCTAAGCGCGGGGCCTCAACACCCCCGGACTGCGCCGTGCGCTTCCTCATGTCTCCTTGTCACCCAGCCCAGCCCTCCCTGTCTTAGATCTTGTGTGGTTTAAACGACGGTCACAAATAAGTGGCTCACACCTGTGAGTCCTACCTTCTCAGGAGGCTGAGATCGGAGGGTCGCGGTTCAAAGCCAGCCTGGACAGTTTCCGTCTGTAAGACTCATATCTCCCAGTCAACCACCAGAAAACCAGAAGTGGCGCTGTGACTCAAAGTGGTAGAGTACTGGCCTTGATGACAAAGCTCAGGGACAGCACCCAGGCCCTAAGTTCAAGCCCCATGACTTACTAAAAAAAACAACCTTAGCGGGCCATAAGTGGCTCACAACATGCCAGAAACCCTAGCTACTCAGAAGATGGGCATCAGGAGGATAGTATTCTGGGCAACACAACTTGAGAGGGGCTGGGGATATGGCCTAGTGGCAAGAGCGCTTGCCTCCTATACATGAAGCCCTGGGTTCGATTCCTCAGCACCACATGAACAGAAAAAGCCAAAAGTGGTGCTGTGGCTCAAGTGGCAGTGTGCTAGCCTTGAGCAAAAAGAAGCCAGGGACAGTGCTCAGGCCCTGAGTCCAAGGCCCAGGACTGGCCAAAAAAAAAACACCCCAAAACACTTGAGAGATTCCATCTCAGCAGAGAAAGGCGGCGGGCATAGTGACATGTGCCTGTCATCTCAGCTACAGTAGGAAGCATAATAAGAGGATCGCTGTTGAGGCTGGCCCAGGGAAAAGGTGAGACTATCTCAAAACTAACCAGAGAGAAAAGGGCTGAAAGTGTGTCTCAAGTAAGGAGTACCTTGAATTCAAACCCTATTACCACCAAAAAAAAAAGGTTTTCATCAGTCAAATGTGGTACACACCTATAGTTCCAGCCTCTCGGAAGGAGGAGATTGGGGAGGGATCACAGTTTGAGCCTAGCCCAGGCAAAAAAAACAGACTCTCATCTCAACCAAGAAGCTGGGAGTGGTGGTTGCATCTGTAATCCAGCCACAAACAAGGAATAAGTAGCCCACGTAAAACCTCAAGACACTCTAAAAAAAAATGATAAAAAGCACTGGAGGCATGGCTTCAGTGACCAAGAACCTGCCTAGAAAGGGCGAGGCCCTGAGTTCAAGCACTAGTACCACCAAAAGGAAGAAAAAATTAGGAGCCAGGTGCTGGCGGGCTCACGCCTGTCATCCTCGCTACTCAGGAGGCTGAGATCTGAGGATCATGGTTCAAAGCCAGCCCGGCAGCAAAGTCCATGAGACTCCTATCTCGTTTACCACCAGAAAGCCACAGGGGCTCAAAGTGGTAGAACACTAGCCTTGAGCAAAAGAACTCCAGGACAGCGCCAAGGTCCCAAGTTGAAGCCCCACAGCTGACTGGGCAAAAAATGACGTGTTTTTTTTTATGGGTGCTGGGAATTCAGTGGTAGAGCTCTCCTGCCTAGAACGAGTGAGTGGGGCTCTAGATTCCGGCTCCACACACACACAAAAAAGAGAGAGAGAGAGAGAGAGAAGACAATGCATGCCTGAACAATAGATTGTTTAGTTTTCTTGATAGAATAAACAATAGATGGCTTTAAAACATATAAAAGAAATAATGCATCTTGTTGCAAGAAAACCATTGGCGGTTCCCTTGCTTTGCTGCTCTAATCAGATGTAACCTGAAAGCACAAGGAGGTGCATTGGGCTGGACCTGGAGGCTCCATTTGCCCCAGAGGACAGGACAAGGGCAGCCCCAGGACTGCCCGCGCCCGTGTACGCCATGGATTCAGAAAGCACTCGCTGAGCTGCCCTGGGGTGTGCCCTTGGCTACAGGGGTGACCAGGTTGTCATCAGAGGTGTTGTGCCCCAGAAGCAGCCCCTCTTCTTGCCCTGGTTGGGGGGGGGGTCCACATGCTGACCCTGCTTGCCTTCCTCAGGTACATGGTGGATGCTGCTGACCAGGAGAAGATCGAGGCCTCCAAAAATGAGCTCCACAATCTGCTGGACAAGCCGCAGCTGCAGGGGATCCCGGTCAGTGGGGGGGAGGGGGGCAAGGGGGGGTGGAGATGGGGGGGAGCTGGCTGGAAGTCACTGGGGACTTGCCTGGGCAGAAGCCGCCTTGCTGGGGGACCCTTGATCTAACCATCCTCCATCCCCTCTCCGCAGGTCTTAGTCCTGGGGAACAAGCGGGAATCTCCCGGGAGCGCTGGACGAGAAGGAGCTCATCGAGAAAATGTGAGTTTGGTGATTTTCCTTTGTACTTTGGCTCCGCTCATTAAACTCCGGGGCTGGGCTCCTTGCAGTTCTTAGTGTCGGCCACACGGTGGCAGCAGAGAACCACTTTCCAGGCACCTCACCCTCCTCATTGGAGCCCCTAGAGACAGAAAAAGACCCTGCCCACCCCCTGGCCCAGGCTCCTTGACAGCCCCAGCTTTGATCTCTTCCCCCTCCCCCCCCCCCCCGCCCCCCCAGGAATCTGTCTGCCATCCAGGACCGAGAGATCTGCTGCTACTCCATCTCCTGCAAAGAGAAGGATAACATCGGTGCGTGAGTCTGGAGAGTTGTTGGCACCGCATGGGGGGTGGGGGGGGGGGATGTCTTGGCCTGGGGCTCTTGAAGCTTCCGCTGGCCGCTTGCCCATAGCCCAGAGCTCTATGGCCCGCCCTCCTGTGCAGCTGGCAGCCAGGGCGTCCGTTCCTGAGCGTGGCCCTGGCCCTGCCCTGCCACGGTGCCCGGGTCCTCCACCACCCGTTTGGCAAGGCTGCTTGGGGGTCCACAGCTCTGGGATTTGGGTGCTCTTAGACTCGGTGCTTGCTGAAGTCTCGAGCGACCCGGGCTTCCCGGTGCCCGCGTGCCCTGCGCGGAGAGACCTCCTAACCCTCGCTCCCTCGTCCCCACCCAGACATCACCCTACAGTGGCTTATCCAGCACTCGAAGTCACGGAGAAGCTGAGACCGCGGTCCTTCCCTCGGGGGACCAGGGACGCGGTCCCCTGAACCTGAAGCCGAGCTCCCCGCCTACTCCGCCGCCCACCCTACCCCCACGCCCGCCCCTCCTCGCCCAGGGTGGGGAGGTTCCTGGGGCTCCCAGAGTCCCATTCTGCTGAGGTTTGAACTCCTGTTTTTATTGTAAAATAAATCGCCCCCCCCTTCCCCCCTCCATCTGGTGCCCTAACTTGTCCCCCCGCCCCTCTCCTTGTCCCTTCACCTGGCCCTACCTCTGTCCCCTCTCAACAGCCGTAGCCCACAGCCCCCGCCCCCCCCCCCCCCGCTTTCCCCCCCTCCTGCCCCCCTCCCGCCTCCCTCTCAACACTGTTATTGTCCTGTGTGTACAGTATATATATGTATATATATTTTAATTTTTTAATTTAAGCAAAGACTAAAATCACCCATTTGATGCTGCAGGGGCCTGAGCTGCGGGATCTGGGAGGGGACAGTCACGGGAGAAGGGAAGAGCGAAGGGTCAGCCGGGAGCGAGGGGAGATGGGGGAGGGTGGGCGGCGTGGGAGGGTGGGCCGTGTCCTGAGCCTCTCCGTCTGTCCGGGCAAGGCCGGGACACCGCGGGCTGGCAGGAGACCCCCCCCACCCCCCGTGCCCCTCTCTCTCTGCCCCCCAGTCGCAGCTGGACCACCAGATGCCACAGAGGGGCCAGGCCTTGGGGGGCAGGAAGCCGGAGTCCACGCTGCCCCCCCTGCCCCCGGCCCCCCCCAGCCCCTGCCTCTGCCCAGGGCCCCCCCCACCTCCACAGCCCCCCCTCATTTTCCGTTCTTATTTTACAGCTCCACGAGGAGAGAACTCAGCATGGGGGGGGGGGTTGGGTTGGTTCTTTGGGTTTTCGTTCCGTCGTTTGTTGTTCATTTGTTTAATTTAATGATTTGTAAAGTGACGTTCCTCTTCCTTTTTTTACACTTTTCGGCTCATATTTAACCTCGGTTTGGAAAATGATTCTTGTAACTGTACATTTTTTTTTTCTCCTCCTAATAACAACAACAATAAATGACCAATTTTGTGTTTGGGGGTGTGTAGGGCACCAGTCATTTCCCGGATTCTGAACCGGCCGGGCTCACGGGGACGCCGGGACACGGGGAGCCCACCGACCGGGGACAGGGGAGGGGGGGACCCCCCCCCACGGGACCGCAGCGGCCCCTCCGGAGCGAAGCCGCGTCCCACGGGCGTGCGGGTTCCGCGCGGCCTCTCGGTGCCCCGCTGGTCTCCGTGCGGGGCTCAGGCTCCCGCCGGCAGCTGCTGGCGATGCTGCTGAGCAGGTCTCACTGCTGATCAGAGCTCCCGTCCCACCCCTAGCTGGACCCCCACCTGACAGTCAGCTGCCAGGCTCGCTCCAACCTGAGGCCATCTTGACCCACATTTACAGCAATCCCCGCCTCCCCTTCTCCCTGGAAAACAGAGCAGGACCCACAGAACTCCCCACCTGCCCCCCCCCATCCCTTCTTTCCTCTGCCACTGAAGGGAGACAGGGCCTCCCTTGCCCTTGGTTCTATGAGGGAGGCCCTGGGACACCCTGGTCCTGAGCCTCCATCGGATTGGCGGCCTCCTCCCTGGAGACACGCCCAGGAGAGGCAGTTCTGCCTCGCTGCTTGAGGGAAGGGCTGGGGTGGGGCTTGGTTACCTGGGTTGGATCCCTAGAAACCTCCCCACCCCCCCAAAAAAAAAAAGATGGCTGTGATTCCACAACAGTCTCCTCAATCCCTTCACCTACTGAAGGAGGATGAAGATGGCCCAGGCCCCGTCTCCTGCCCCTCCCTGCCAGCTGCCCCATGTGGCTACTTGGACCCTGGCCCCATGCCAAGGCCAGAACCATTCTTGTCCATCTGGGGCTTTGCAGAGCGGAGAAGCCTTGCCAGCCCTGGGGCCTCCGGTGAGGGCCAGGCTTGAGATCAGAGACTCCGCTCTGATTGCCAGCTAGCACCCAGCACGGCCCCAACACAGCGACACAGGCTCTGGGCCTGCCTGCACAGGCCACACCCAAGTGAATAAGGAGCAGGTTAGCATATGTAAATCATCATGTTTGAGGCCTTTTTCTTTTCTTTTTTTTTGCTAGTCCTGGCACATGAACTCAGGGCCTTAGGTGCTGACCCTGAACTTCTTTTTGCTCAAGGCTAGCACTCTACCACTTGAGCCACAGCACCACTTCCAGCCTTTTCTGTGTATGTGGTTCAGAGGAATGGAACCCAGGGCTTCTCACGCATGTTAGGCGAACACCCTACTACTGAGCCACCTTCCCAGCCCTGGGGCCGTGTGTGTGTGTGTGTGTGTGTGTGTGTGTGTGTGTGTGTGTGTGTGTGTGTGTGTGTGTGTTCAAGGCTAGCACTCTACCACTTGAGCCACAGCTCCACTTCCAACTTGTTTTTTAGTGTTTAACTGGCGATAAGAGTCCTACGGCCGGGCACCTGTGCCTCACACCTGTAATCCTGGCTACTTCTGAGGCTGAGGTCTGAGGATCAATGTTTGAAGCCATCCCAGGCAGGGAAGTCCATGAGACTCTTTTTTTTTTTTTTTGGCCAGTCCTGGGCCTTGGACTCAGGGCCTGAGCACTGTCCCTGGCTTCTTCCCGCTCAAGGCTAGCACTCTGCCACTTGAGCCACAGCGCCGCTTCTGGCCATTTTCTGTATATGTGGTGCTGGGGAATCGAACCTAGGGCCTCGTGTATCCGAGGCAGGCACTCTTGCCACTAGGCTATATCCCCAGCCCCTCCATGAGACTCTTATCTCCAGTTTACCACCAGAAAGCCAGAAGTGGCACTGGGGCTCAAAGTGGTAGAGCCTCGAGCTGAAGAGCTCAGGGACAGCAGCACCCAGGCCCTGAATTCAAGCCCCATTTCCTGTCCGGGATAGCTTCGAACCGTGATCCTTGGATCTCAGCCTCCTCGGTGGCTGGGGTTCTGTAACGTGAGGCACTGATGCCCGACTTTGGGGCCTTTTGATGTTGAAACGGTAAGGATACCCTAGCCATGCCTGATCCATAGTACTAGGGATTTGAGTTCCCAAAGGAACGGGGATGGCCACCATGCCAGCTGCTCAGGTCATCCTGTCTCGTGTAATGACTTGTCCTCCGTGGGAGGGCTTGCTTCCACCTCACTCACTGGTGGGGAGGCTGAGGTGAAGGTGTGCTCCCAGGATAAAGGATGGGGCTCGGGAGTGAGGAGGTTTTCCCTGGCTCAGAGGACCCCTCCCCATCTGCCCCCTCCCTTGACAGGGCTCTGAAGGCCGGTCCCCTGCAGTCAGGCTTCCTCTAAACATCCACATCCCCCCCCCAGCCTTCCCCCACCCTCACCCATGCAAGCCTGGGACCCCAAAATAACAAACACCGCATTGTGTCCCTGCTGGCCGGCCCGCATGGATGGTGGCTCTTTCCCAAGGCCACTGGCCTGCTGAGCGATTCTGCAAGCCCTTCACGTTGGCAGGCCCAGGGTTGGGGCGGGGGGTGGGGGGGCACGGAGCCACCAGCTCCCCCTTTAGCTCCAGGCTGGCCAAGCAGCAGGAGGGAGGCGCAGAGGGTGCCCTTGGTGGAAGAGGCCCTCAAACAGATGCTGAGGGGCCCCTCCGCCCTTGAGCCTTCCTTCCTCTGCCCTCTGTCCCCGACTTCCCCTCAGTCCATCCGGCCCCCTTCTGTCATTGGTGCAGAAGGACTGGAGGGCTGGGGGTTGGTGGGGGGAGAGAGCAAGCCTGCCTTTGGCCTCCCCTCCCTCCCATCCGAAGTTCCAACGAAGCTGGGGGCTTTGGTCACTGTGGCAACAGGTCTGCCGAGAAATGGTGGGTGCCATTCCCCAGCACAAAGGGTGCGCGCATGGCACTACCGTCACCTAGCAACGTCCTCCCTCTCTCTTGGCGGCGTCACTGGCCCCGGGAGTGGGTGCCAGGGAGAGAGAACAAGGCTGTTAAGATCCTTGGTCGGTAGGGGTGGGGGTGGGGGGTGCAGGCTGAGGCCGAGGGGTGTGGGTGGCTGGCTGGAACAGAAGAGAATGGAGCCCCTGCCACACTGAATCCTTGGGGCCCCATGCTGGTGGTTGTTCTAGATGGTTCTAGCTGGGCCTTGAGACGGAACACTGGTGGCCGAGGCGGAACGGTCACTTCTGGTTGATGTCCTGCCAGCTTTGTGGGGGCCAGCAGGGCTACGGGGGGGGGGGTCCAAGGATGGAGGATGGAGGCTGGGGACGCGAGTTGGAGGGCGATGGCCGGCAGGGGGAGCTGGGGATGGGGGTGGGCGGGACGGGGCGGTGGATGGGCCAAACAGTCCCTTCTAAGAAATGGGACAAGAGCTGCTGTCAGCTAAGAGAGGCCAGGAAGCCCTGGCTCGCCCGGGGAGGGAAGGCGGCTGGAGTTCCTCCAATGGGGGCTTTGTGGAGAGGGGGTGGGCTGGAGGTGTGGGCTCCGCAAGGGATACCATGGCAGTCTTCAACTCCCGGCAGCTGCGGGGGTTGAAGTGGGGAGGAGCAGGGTTTGCTCCCCAGCCCCACCCCCTCCTCTGTGTCCTCCAGAAGCTAGAATGCCCTTGGGGTCTTGGGCGGGGCCAGCAGCCCAGAGGCCAGAACCAAAGGCTGCCCCTAAGGCAGGGCCCAGCCCAGGTAGGGCATCTGGGCCCTGCCAGACAGCGGCCTAAGAAAGTGAGCGTGGCACAGGGGTAGTTCTACCTAGTTTATTGGTTTTCCAGAGGGGCCTTCTAGAGGAAAACACCTAACAAGGGGAGCTGGCCAGGGCAGCTTGGGAGCCTCAGAGAAAGGAGGAGAGAGGAACATTCCAGAAAAAAAAAAAAAAAAAAAAGGAGGCATCCAGGGATGGGGAGAGCTAATCCAGACGAGAGAATACTAGCCTGGTGGGGCCTGGTCGGGTTGTCGATGTCCCAAGGAGCCCTAGGATGGGGGCCTGCGGGGGGGGGGGGGGGAGCTGCTCTGTGTTCCACGTGTGAGAGAAGGGAGTGGGGCTGTATACCAGGAGAGGGCAGGCGAACCCCTTCCTCCCGGCTGACTGATGGCGCCCCGCTGCCTCCTCACCCACCCACTAGGCCGCCCCGACCTTCACCCAAAGAGCCGAGTCCACGTCTACACAGCAGGGCGGGCGGCCAAGCGAGGTCTTCAGGGGGAGAATCAGCAGACACGGGCTCGGGCCGTTCCCACCCCTGTTCCTGTGTGTGTGTGTGTGTGCGCGCCCCTGTCCCCCCTCCCCCCCCCCCCCCGGCTCCCTCCCCACCCCCCCCACCCCCGCTGGGGCCTGGCCTCAGCAAGGCGTGCCCAGGGGCAGGAGCGGGGGCGACTCCCTGGGCTTGTGGAAGTAGATGGAGGAGGACACCTCGCTCTTGAGCTTGCCGTCCGGGCCGTCGGCGGCCGTGGCGTCGGGGGTGCTGCCCTCCTGGCAGCAGCAGCAGCAGCAGCAGTCCAGGAAGGCCCGGCCCAGCGGCCGGCACACGCACAGGAGCAGCACGGGGGTGACGGCGCCCTTGAAGAAGGCGGAGAACTGGTTGACGAGGCCCAGCAGGTCCAGCGTGTGGCGGGTGAGCTCGGTGGAGAGGTAGGCCACCACGATGTTGCACACGTTCTCCGGCAGGGTGCAGAAGGCGTAGACCACCGTGAGCCCCACCACCGTGCCGTTGAGCTGGCTCTCGCACTGCCCGTGCTGGCCGGCCCCGGCACGCGGGCTTCCTGCCCGGCGGTCCCCGCACCCGCCACGTCACCAGCTGGCAGGTGACGGTGAAGAGGATGGGCAGGCAGAAGTAGCAGCCGAAGTACCACCACATGCGGGCGTTCTGGTAGGTCATCACCAGCGAGTAGAGGGACTCGGGCAGGCTGGCCGAGGGCTTCATGACACACGAGTCCACGGTGCCCGCGGTGGGGGCTGGCTCCTGCGCCAGCTGCCACAGCAGGAGCTCGGGCACCGCCAGGGTCATGGAGCCACCCAGATGACGGCCAGCTTGGCCAGGATGGACTGGCACCGCTCGATGGGCCTCACCTTGGGCAGGGTGCTGGTGGCCACGTGGAAGCGGTCGATCCCCAGGGCACAGAGGCTGAAGGTGGTGACTCCCAGGGAGGAGACCTGCGGGCACGGGGCGGGCAGGAACACGAAGCGGGGGGGTGAGGGGTGATGGGAGAAGGGGAGAAGCCCTGGTCTCTGGCTGCATCAGACCTCGAACGGCATCCTAAGCATCGAGTCGTCGCCATGGTAACAGCCACACCCATTTTCTACTTATTGGGTGCGTGCGTGCGTGTGCGTGTGTGTGTGTGTGTGTGTGTGTGCACGTACAGGCCAGTACTGGGGCTTGCGCTCAGGGACTGGGCGCCATCCCTTAGAGGTTTTTTTTTTTTTTTGCTCGAGTCTGGTGCTCTACCACTTGAGCCACAGTTCCATTTCTGGCTTTTAGCTAGTCAATTGCAGTTAAAAGTCTCGTGGACTATCCTGCCCCGGCTGGCCGGCCTTGAACCCCCATCTTCAGACCTCACCCTTCCGAGTAGCTAGGATTCCAGGCACCCAGCTAACGAATCAACTCTCCACCCCATCATCTCACGACCAGAAAGAAATGGAAGCTCAGGCAGCTAACGCGGGCTTGCTCGAGATCACACCGCGGGTGAACTGGGGTTCACACCTCACCCGCATCTCCCCGTCTCCTGGACGAGGGAACGTGTGGCCTGCCTCCCTCCCTCCCGCAGCCCCCGTGCTCCCGACAGGCCGGAGAACCGGCTCTCAGCAGAACCCAGGGCAGAGAGGCAGGAGGAGGGAGGTCTGGGGTTTTTTAAGCAACTTCTATTTCCTGAACCTCCTCAGGTGCAACCGTGAGGGGATGATCTTGGGGATGAAGCACGCGCTTATTATCCGTCTGTCTGTCTACCAATTTTTTTCTACCTAACATCTGCCATCTCTCCTCGTCTATCCGCCCCATGGGGGGCAGCGCAGCCCCCGTGGGGCATCCCGTGCCCACCATCCCCACACACTCCCACACAGAGGAAGATCGCCCCGGGAGCCAAGAGGACGCGCCCGGCACAGGAAAGAACGAGTGCGTCCAAGGGCCTGAAAGGAGGAGGACGTTGGGAGCTATCGAGGGGTGCGAGCCCCATCTCCACCCCACCCCCCCGTCCAAGCGCGTCCCTCCTCTGGCAGAGACAGAACACAATCTCCGGCTTATTTGCAAGTGCCACCAAGTGTTCTTTGTGAGACTTGGACCCCCTTCTCTTGGCAAGGGAGCGGCCTTCAGGCTTGGGCAAAAACACCATGCCCTTTCCTCCTCTCCCTCCATCTCCAAACTACCCCAAGGCTTATTTCATACTTCCCCCCAGAAGCACCGAGAACCTCCCCAGCCCAGCAGAGGTTCTAGGCCAGCGCGCTTTGTGCTCCCAGCCCACCGCCGGCCTCCGTCAGCTCCGGGGTCTCCTCTCTTTCCTTTTGGAGGAGTTGGGCACAGCCGGGGGGTGGGGGCGGGGTGGGATCAGAACCTGCATGCTGGACAGGCAGGGTTCACAGGGAAGCAGGTGTCCACTGATCTACTGGCCACATACAAACAGGAGTTTGTGTCTACCCTCCTCTCTTCTCTTACACCATTTCCAAATATAAACCATCATCTAGTAGATTATCTTCATTCTAGGTACTTATGGATATTGCTCCTTTTAATTCTTCAAGAACCGGGCCTGGGAGTATGGCTTAGAGCCTGTGCCTCGCCCTAAGTTCAACCTCCCAGCACAAAAGAATTCATTTAGGTAGTTATTTAGGTACCATGGTCCTGTGTACAGATGAGGAAACTGAGGTTTAGGGCAGGTCAAGTCACTTAAAAATGTCCTCGATTCCTGATGGACATAGCCCTGTTTCAAAGCCAAATTACCAATCCCAAAGCTCCGTGTGTAACCACTCCGCTCAGCTGGGCCGTGAGCTCAGTGCTTTGTCACGCCAGATCTAAAGCTGGGGAGGGGGTGTCTCTTTTCAGGTTGGAGGACCCTACCCAGGGCCTCCCTGGGTTACAGAGGACTGGAAAGGGCTGTTCCGACACCGAGTCTCAGGCTGTCCAACCCTGAAACCATCAGAGCAAACTGGGAATGGAGCTAGGAATAGGACCAGGTCAAGTGCCCGAGCCTGATTCCTTCTCCACTGGGAATGCTGTCCGGATGACACAGCACCAGCCACGATGCAACAGCAGCTTGCAGACAGGCGCAGGTGGCTCGTTCTAGAATCCCAGCTACTCAGGAGACAAGGTTTGGCCAGGCGCTGGTGGCTCATGCCTGTAATCCTAAGCTATTCAGGAGGCTGAGATCTGAGGATCCAGGTTCAAAACCAGCCCAGGTAGGAAGGTCTGTGAGACTCTCATCTCCAATTAACCACCAGAAAACCTGAAGTGGAGCTGTGGTTCAGAGAGGTAGAGTGCTAGCCTTGAGCGAAAAAGTTCAGGGGCAGCACCCAGGCCCTGAGTTCAAGCCCCACAACCAATTTTTCTTTAAAAAAAAAAAACAAAAAACGAGGTTTGAAGCCAGTTCAGGCCCTGAAATTCTTATGTCCAATTAACCATTAAAAAGCCAGAAGTGGAGCTGTGACTCAAGTGGCAGAGCACCAACCAGAGCCCCAGGACCAGAAAACAAAACAAAACAAACAAAGAACCAGCAGCAGCTTTGGGAGGGAAGCCTCTGTCAGTAGAGCCTTTGCCGTTCCCGCTGTGGGGCTGAGCTTTACCAGGCGGATCGCTTGTTCTGTGCTCTCTGTGTAGACAGCAGCCTTCCCGAGTCACACATCAATGTACACACGCAGATGCAGTCGATCAAGCCGACCGTCTCCTGTGAGCCTCAGAGCCTAATGTAGAAGTTTCCAGAAGGAGGGCATGGTGGTGTACTTTAGAGCATAGAATAGGGCGGGTAGGTCCGTCTGGTCTACCTGCCTCCCTCGGGGGACGGGAGGGGATGAGGAAATGGGAAGTGAGAAGCCATCTGCCCACTGACACCCAGACTGGGAGGGACAAAGCGGAGACCAGAGCGTCTCAGAGGCAGGTTTTGCCTCGTGGAGAGGATTGAAGAGGCTCCTGATGGATGGAGATGAACAATGGGATGGGAAGAGGATCTACACTCACTGCGTATGGGGTGTGTGAAGGAAACGGCGGGGTGGGGGAGGGTGTCTTCTAGACACTGCCAAAGATTGAGGGTGCAGAAGAGGGGCGGGAAACACAAGGTAGAGAAAGGAGACGCGGCAAAAGACTGTGGGATTTCCTGGGTGGAGCAACTGGGGACCTAGGAAAGGAGAGAGACTTGCCTCAGGTGTTCCTATGGGTTCTGTGATTCCTGTTTTGCTTTGGGTTGTGTACCAGGGCTTGAACTCGGGGCCCAGGTGCTCTCCCTTAGCTTTTCCCCTCAAGGCTAGCACTCTACCACTTCAGCTACAACTCCATTTCTGGCTTTTTGCTAGTTCATTGGGAATCAGAGTCTCACAGACTTTCCTGCCCTGGCTGGCTTCCCGCCTCCCTCCTCAGATCTCAGCCTCCTGAGTAGCTGGGATGACAGAGGGGTGAGCCGTCGGCTCCCTACCGGCTCCTGGACACCCAGGCCCTGCACACCTGTTCTCAGGGCTCCCAGAACCCAACATCACGGTTGCCTCGTGTCCCCCCCCACCCCCCCCAGCAGTGACTAAGGAGCACGAGTCTGAGCACCACGGCTCTGGTAACTCAGCTCTCCTTCCAGAGTCCGGTGGAGACTGAGCGCCTGCCCTGGGCCGAGGCCCTCCCGGCTGAGTGTTCTAGAAGGTCCACACTTACCTCCATGAAGGGCACAGCTCGACAGGAAATGTCCCCCAGAAGCCTCTGCTGGGTGAGCTCGTTAAAGATGACGATGGGCAGGCAGAAAAAGAGGACGAGGAAATCCCAGAGGGCCAGGCTGGCCAGGATGGAGTTCCAGGCGCTCTTCAGATAGTAGCTGTGCCACACCACGCACATGACCGACAGGTTGCCCACGATGCCCACGGCGAACACCACCAGGGCCAGCAGCAGGATGGCGTAGGCGCCGTAGGAGCTCTCCGTCACCGGGTACAGGGGGTTTTGGATCCGCAGCCTCTGACCCGGGGTCCCCGTCAGGTTGCCCCGTGGCTCCTGCCCACCGCCGGGGCTGCCCCCGTTCTTGTGTGGGTCGGGGCTGGTGGCCACCGGAGGCCCGGTGGGCCGCAGGCTGGCGGGGAGGATCGGCCGCGGGTACTCGGCCCACTCCTCCGGAGCGTACTGCTGCACCTCCTTCGGCCCCTCGGCCTGGGCGCCCCTCCTGGCCCGGCCCGGCGGCTCCTGGGCCCCGGTGCTGTGCCCACCCGAGGGCAGGGGAGCACCCCCAGAGGCCCTGCCCAGCCCCACAGCCAGCACCGCCGCCAGAGAGACGGCCAGGGGCCACCGCCACCCCATGGCTGGGCACGCAGCGAGCCGGTGAAGACCCGGGACCCAAATGCCGGGCGGAATGGAGAGCGGCAGCCGGCGGCCGGGTCCGCCTCCAGTCAGGCGTCTGGCATGGCCGGCCCTCCCTCCCACCCTGCTGACCACGGGCTGCCCAGGGCCCTCTGCTGGACACCGAGGAAGCTCTGCTGCCCTCAAACGGCTCGGCCGCCACCGCCGGCCACCAGGCCCACGGCAGGCCAGACGGGGCAGCCGCCGTCAGAGGGACCGGTGCCAGGCGCCGGGGTCAGGGAGGACATGCGGCCCGAGGAGCTGCTAAGGCTGCTCCTGTGTTCAGAACTGAGCGCCATGGGCCGGAGGCAGCGGTGCAGGCCTGTAATTCCAGCACTTGCGGCAGGGGTTGGGGGGGTGGGGGAGGGAGGGGGGGGTGGGAGGGTGGGGGGGATCAGAAGGAAGTGAATCAAGAGGTCCAGGCTAGCAGAGCTATGGAGTGAGCCCCTGTCTCAAAAATCCAAACAGGGGCTGGGAATATCGCCTAGTGTAGAGCACTCGCCTCGTATACATGAAGCCCTGGGTTCGATTCCCCAGCACCACATATACAGAAAACGGCCAGAAGTGGCGCTGCGGCTCAAGTGGCAGAGTGCTAGCCTTGAGTAAAAAGAAGCCAGGGACAGTGCTCAGGCCCTGAGTCCAAGCCCCAGGACTGGCAAAAAAAAAAAAAAAAAAAAAAATCCAAAGAAGAAGCAAGCATCAGTGTTCCATATCTGTAATCCTAGCTACTTGGGAAGCTGAGACCTATTCAGGATCATAGTTCAAAGCCAACCCAGGTAGAAAAGTGCACAGAACTCTTATCTTCATTAACCAGCAAAATGCTAGACTGGAGGCATGGCTCAAGTGATAGAATACTAGCTATGAGCAAAATAAGCCAGTGATTTTAGTGAGGCCATGAGTTCAAGTCCTAGGGCATGTACGCATACACACACACACACACACACACACACACACACACACACACACACACACACACACCGGTCTGGAATTAGATCTGGGTTCCTGGCATGGTTCTGCCTTCTATAAGCTTTGTGGTAAGTGATTAACTATAACAAACCTCATGTTTCCAATCTGGAAAATGGGTGGAAATTGTACTTAGCCCATGTAAGAGTCTGAAGAGAATCCATCCAGAAACGGACTAGTACCGGTTAAGGGTTCAATGGTTTTGGTGAATCCTTAATATCATTTAGAGGTTTTTTTTTGTGTGTTTTGTTTTTTTGTTTGTGTTTGGCAATACTGGGGTTTGAACTCAGGGTCTTATACGTGCTAAGCATGCATTATTCCACTGAGCCATACTTCCAGCCCTGTTACTTAGTTTTGCTCATTTGTGCCAATACTCAGGCTTGTACTCAGCTTTCATCCCAAAGGGGGGAACTAAATATGCCAACGAATAATTCCAATTCAGCCAGACAGATGCAATGCAAGGTAAGGGTCACCATGAAGGGGGTGCAGAGAAGTCTGGGGTGTCATGAAGGTCTCTAGAATGACACCAGATAGATTACAGTTTAAAAAAAATCCTGAAATCTGCTGAGCACCAGTGGCTCATGCCTGTATCATAGCTACTGAATGGGGGGGGAGGGGGAGGCTGAGATCTGAAGATCACGGTTGGAGCCAGCCCAGGCAGGAAAGTCAGTGAGACTTACCTAGAATTAGCTACCCAAAAGCCAGAAGTGGAGCTGTGGCTCAAATGGTAGAGCACTAGCCTTGAACACAAAAGCTCAGGGACAGTGCCAAGGCCCTGAGTTCAAGCCCCAGGAATAGCACAAAAAGAAAGAAAAGAAAAAAAGGAAGGGAGAGAAAGACAGACAGAAAAAAAGGAAAGAAAGAGAGAAAGAGAGAGAAAGCAAGCCCGGCTCTGGTGGCTCACACTTATAATCCTAGCTACTCAGGAAGCTGAGATCTGAGGATCATGGTTCAAAGTCAGCCTGGCAGGAAAGTCCATGAGACTCTTATCTCCAATTAACCATCCGAAATCTGGAAGTGGTGCTATGGCTCAAGTGGTAGAGCGCTAGCCTTGAGCTGAAGAGCTCAGGGACAGTGCCCAGGCCCGGAGTTCAAGCAGAAAAAAAGGGAGGGAGGGAGGGAGGGAGGGAAGCAAGGAAGGAAGGAAGGAAGGAAAGAAGAAAGGAGAGAGAGAGAGAGAGAGAGAGAGAGAGAGAGAGAGAGAGAGAGAGAGAAGACAGACTGGGGTCCCAGGAACTCGTGAGAGTGGAGGAGAGGAAGAACAGGTAACCCTCTCTGTGTCAGTGAGCAGCAATGGGCCAGATCAGGTAGAAACTCAACCCTAACCTTCATCAGAAAGCAGACTCCCATTCAATACCCAGCATCCTCAAAAGACCAGGGGTGCGGGGACTATAGGAGACCTGTTGGGTACCAAGCCCCACCCTGAGCATCTTGAGCTGGGCTCCCATTCAGTGCTGCGCTTCCCTAATGGGGCTGGAGAACTGACCTGAGCCGCTTGGCTTGTCCTCGCCTCTGAACATCCAGGGCATTAGGCAACTTCCATTCACATCCGTCACCCTCTGCCTCCAGTGGCTATTTGGATTTAAAAGTCGCCGTTATCAGCATCGTCTGCAATATTTACTTGACTGTGTACTCGCAAGTATCAGACTCTGTCCTAAACACTTGCTGTAATTACTCCTTCATTCTTTTTTTTTTTTTTTTTTTTTTTTTTTGGCCAGTCCTGGGCCTTGAACTCTGGGCCTGAGCACTGTCCCTGGCTTCTTCCCGCTCAAGGCTAGCACTCTGCCACTTGAGCCACAGCGCCGCTTCTGGCCGTTTTCTGTATATGTGGTGCTGGGGAATCGAACCTAGGGCCTCGTGTATCCGAGGCAGGCACTCTTGCCACTAGGCTATATCCCCAACCCTACTCCTTCATTCTTGACATTATTGCCCAGGTTCAGGGAGGGAAGAAAGGAACTCACTTAAAGACACACAACTAGTGAATGACAAGGGGCGTATCCAAATAAAGATTTGTCTAACTTTAAAGCTAAAATGGTCAGCCACTTTGTTGTGTGGTTTACAGATGTTGACACAGGGAGAGATCCATGCCAACCATTCTCTCTTCTCTCTCTCTCTCTCTCTCTCTCTCTCTCTCTCTCTCTCTTTCTCTCTCTCCCTCTCTGGCCCATCCTGGGTCTTGAACTCTGGGCCTGGGCGTTGTCCCGGAGATCTTTTGCTCAAGGTTACTGCTCTACCACTTGAGCCACAGTGCCACTTGCGTCGTTTCCTGAGTAGTTTATTGGAGATGAGAGTCTCACCGACTTTCCTCAGATCTCAGCCTCCCGAAGTAGCAAGGATTACAGGCATGAGCCGCCGCCCTCTTCTTTTTCAGAATTGCAAACCGAAGACCAGGAGCGCCAACGCCAGACACTGCTACGGCGCCACAGGCAAGTCTCGGCACGGTGGCCTGGCACACATGGCACTGGGCTGGCATGGTGGGAACCAGGCAAATACCTCTCCTCTTTCTTTATACCCACAAGTGGGCCTGCACCCCACTTTCCCACTGTTGGGCCTCAGGCCTGGAAGGGCACCCCACCCCCTCTCATGGCTTCTGGTGGGGCAGCTAGATCTCCACTAGGTGGCGCCAGAGGCTCAGCCATGGCGCTGTAAGGGCCCAGCCCAGCCCAGCCCGAAGGGTAACAGGTGGGTCCCCAAGGGCTTGCTGAGGTGCGCCTGCCCTTTCACCACCACTCCTGGAGTGCTCAACATGAGTCTCCTGAACGTGGTCTTTGCCTGCTGGGCTTCTGCAAGATTCCTTTCTCCAGAGCTAGCAGCAGGCAGGATGGCTCTGGTCCAGAGGGGCCTGGCGACCTGCCCAGCCCGTGGGAATCTCCACATCTTCCCAGGAATTCCCCACTCTTCTCCCTGGCCTTCCCCTGGAGGCTCCTGGGAAGAGGGACAGACCGAGGGGGTGAGGGCCGTCCCCCAGCACCGAGGGGGTGAGGGCCAACCCTTGGAAGCAACACCAGACCCCGTTTCACTAAAGTAAGTGCCACGGGCTGGGCAGGCCTCCCCCTCAGCTCAGCGGGGCTCGGCCACGGAAGCTCAGGTCAGGCGCCTCAGCTTGCTTACCGGCGACCAGGACACCGGGGTCCCCAGATCAAATGCATTCCTCCGTGAGAACCCCAGGACACCATGTGGCACGTGGTAGCAGCGTGGCTGTTGGTGAGGATGGATTCACTCAATTCCCATGGCAGCCTCACCACAGAAAAGCCCTAGGTGTTACCTTCATGTCACAGAAGCAAGCAGCAGTCAGGAGGAAGGCAAATTCTGAGAGCAGCTTTCCCTGCGTCGGGGCAGAAGCAGGCATGTCTGACAGAGCGGGCCTGCAGCTGGTGCAGGGGATGTGGAGGAAATGGCGACAGTCCACCTGCTGATCTGTGCTCCCGGCTCGGGGGCCCACAGGCCACAGGGGACAGGCGAAGGGCCACTAAAGGCAAAGGACTCTGTGGTCAGACACAGTGGCTTGCATTCGCATCCTCAGCTACTCAGGAGATGGGGATTGGGAAGATGACCCAGGCAGGCCTGGGCAATAATGCTAGACTCCGTTTGTAGCAATAACTAAAGCAAAAAGCATTAGAGGCGCGGATCAAGCGGCAGAGTGTGAGGCTCTGAGTTCAACTCCTGGTGCTGACTCACTGAATAAATGTCAGAGATTAGAACCCGTCCGTCCTCGGCAGCAAACTCACCCTGAGATGGCAGGCGTCACTGGTGTCACTTTGCCAATATTTACTGAGCACCTACTTTGTGCTAGGCACTTTCCTAGCTACCCAGATACAGAGTGAGGGGTATAGCCTGGCCTCCGCCCTGGTGCAGCTCACCTGCCTGCGAATAACAAACAGCGATGAAGGATGGAGGAAAAGCACGGGGTGCCGTGAGGTCACAGGGCCTGGCCATCCTTCAGTGTAATCCTCCGTGAAAGATCGGGAGCCCCGTCCAGGGAGCGAGGACTCACGAGGGTGTGAATGAGGCCAAATCTGGTCCTTGTCAGCATTTAGGAAGGACAAGACTTAGCTCCACCTAGTGGTCCTCCCTTGTAATTCCAATATTCCAGAGGCGGAGGCAGGAAGGATGTGAGTGAGAGGCCAGTCTAAGCTATAGAGTGGGAGGGAGAGAGGGAGGGAGGGAGGGAGGGAGGGAGGGAGGGAGGGAGGGAGGGAGGGAAGACAGGGCCAGCCGTGGCTTCCTGGAGCGAAGGCATGGAAGGATTTCTTCAGGGCGCAGTCTGGCTAGGAGAAGGGAGCCAGTGTGGCAGAAAGCAGGAAAAACAAGAGTCCCAGCAGGAAGGTGGACAGGGAAGGAAGCCACCCTGCTGCGGGAGCCCAGGGCCATGCAGGCAGTTGAGGCACGGCAGGTGCGGGCTGAGGCCCCGTCTCCCGTCACCAGCAATGCCGGGCACATGATTCCTACAGCCCCGTGCTGGACACCCATCCTCCGGGGACGGGGGCCCTGGAGGAGGCTGGGGTGGAAATCTCTGGGTAGGGGAGCTGTGGGCAGCGGTGGCCGCTTCCCGGAAGAGGGGTGACTGTGAGAGGATGCGAACTCCAGACAGAGTCTGGGGGCTGCCTCCCGATCTGTCTGGCCCCCTGCCCTGGGTCCCGGCACACCCCCCCCCCGCCCTCCCCGCACAACCCAGCCACAGGGCAGCAGGGCTGGGACAAGTCGATTATTCATTGCCAGGTGCCCTGGCCACGGCCTTTCTGCTTTCGTGCCCCGATGTCCCGACTTGAGCTGCCAACCCCAGTGCTCAGCACAAAAGAATGCAGCCCAGCGCCAAGGAGGAGCTCAGCCCTTCCCCAGCAGCTCTCAGGGGGCAAGGGGGTGGGGGGGGGCGGGGAGGAGGGCTGACACAAAAGGAGGCTGGACTTTACTCCCGGGTCTTCCTCAGCCAATGGGAAGCAGCTTCCTCTACATCTCTGTAGTTGGTGGCTTGCTCTGGACACAGACTAAGCCAGATTCTTCTCAATCCAGAGCCCCTTCTTCCTAGCTGTGTGGCCTTGGATAAATCACCTAACCTATCTGGACAATGTTCTCCTCCTCCTCTGCTTTGTTTTGTTTTGTTTTGCTTTTTGCCAGTCCTGGGGCTTGAACTCAGGGCCTGAGCACTGTCCCTGGCTTCTTTTTGCTCAAGGCTAGCACTCTGCTACTTGAGCCACAGTGCCACTTCTGGCCATTTTCTATATATGTGGTGCTGGGGAATCGAACCCAGGGCTTCATGTATACGAGGCGAGCGCTCTACCACTAGGCCACATTCCCAGCCCATCTTTTTTCATTTTTTTTACAGTGTGTATTAATGACACCAAGATTCCACCATGTTGTTTCAGAGTGTATGCACTGTACCTTGCTTAGAACACCCCTGTAATCTTCATAACTGCTGTCTGGCTCCAGGGCCTCCTACTGCATTACGCCTGCCTAAGCGAACCCCCAGACTTCACCATGAGCACAGGTCCAGTTCCAGGGCCCCAAATTCTCCATACGGAGAGGCCTGTGGGCCCCTGCCTGACGGCGGTGACAAGGTCTCCGTCTCCATTTTCTGAGGGCCCTCGGGCATCTGAGTGGGTTAGGAGCTTCTTTCCTTTTCCCTCCTAAAAAGTTTGTCCTAAGTCTACCTTAGGAGAAGCTTAGGGTGCTTCAAAGAGATGGGGGGGGGGGTCAAAGGTTGCAGGCCACACCTCCTGGTGGGAAAGATGGAGGAAATTCCCTGCATGCAAAGGAGGCTAAAGATAGACACAGAGGGGCTGGGGATATGGCCTAGTGGCAAGAGTGCTTGCCTCATATACATGAGGCCCTGGGTTCAATTCCCCAGCACCACATATACAGAAAATGGCCAGAAGTGGCGCTGTGGCTGTGGCTCAAGTGGCAGAGTGCTCTAGCCTTGAGCAAAAAGAAGCCAGGGACAGTGCTCAGGCCCTGAGTCCAAGCCCCAGGACTGGCCAAAAAAAAAAAAAAAAAAAAAAAAAAAAAAAAAAAAAAAAAAGATAGACACAGAGACCCAGCCCCTGCTCAGTCCTGCCCCACCTTAGAATCACAGCCCGCCTCTGTTAGCTGGAATGGCAGGACCAAGCTGGCTGCCCAAGAGCCTGACCTATGAAAGACCAGGCAAAGCCCCACCCATCGCTGGCGCTCCCCGTCTATACTATAGGAGACCAGTAGAGCCTCCCTACCACCACTCCATGGTTCTAGGCAAGTGCCTTACCACTGAGCTGCACCCCCAGCTCCTACCCTATTCTGAATCATCGTGGAGTTCTTTCTTCTCTCTCAGTCCCTAAGCCGGCACAAAAGTCCCAAGGATCTGCAAGACTCAGGTGCGCGCTTGCTGGCTCGCCAATTCTTTTGCCCGGAGGTGGGCCTGTGACCTTGGGGGTGGAGGGGGTCCTGCGCCAAAGCTCTACCCATCCTCGTGAGAACGCACTGCGGGGAGGAGCCACAGGGCATCCTCCCGGCTCCCCCCGCCCTGCAGGGGGTCTGGAACTTCAGGGCCAGGCTGGGGCCCAGTGACCCACCGAGGGCTGAGGTAGCCTGCGTGGGGCCCTGGGTTCCAACCCCACCATTGCAAACAGAAAAGAAAAAAACACCTCCTGCACCTGCTGCCCTTGGGCGGTTTTGTTCTTAGCAGGACTCCATCAAGGCCAGCCCTGGGGGGGCCATGAGCACCCAGCACCACAGCACTGAGCTCCAGTCCCCCAAGCGAACGACAGCTCCCCTCCCTCTGCCCCTGAGGGAGAAGGCCCAGGCAGGAAGACGGGCAGCCGACGTTCACGGCCTCTCTCCAGTCATGCGCATGCCAGCTGTGGCCCATCCACAGCTGGACAGCCCCTGGGGCGGAGCCATCAGTCTACACCGGTCCCAGCTTCTGGAACTTTGATCAGAAGCCCCTGCCCTCAGTTGTGGGGTGCCATGCCCCCCCCCCCACTCTCTACAAAGACTCCCTCTTCTCCTAGCCCCAGGGCTCCATCGATAAGAGGGGCCTTTTCTAGGAGAGTTCAGCATTTGCAGAGAAACCTATACACAGTGTAAGGTCCACCCTGGGAGGGCTCCCCGCAGATGCCCCTGCCTGTCTGAAGTCTCCACCCAGTACCTGCGTTACCTAGGTAACTGGCTCACCTGCCCACACACCCCTGCCTCTGCCTTAGAGAAGGCAGAGCTGGGTCAGGGTCTCCGCCCCTTCTCTCTGGCCATGCCTCCTCTTGGCCACAGGCCAGCAGTTAGGGAATAAACTTTTCTCTCCTGCCTGAAGAGCGCGTGGCGTTCTCCTTTATCGGCTACCTACTTTAATAAACCTTACACAGAGAATGAGAAAATCCAAGGGCAAAGTTGCGAACCACCGCTGGCCTCGTGGTTCACAGCAAGCCATCACGCATTCCATTCTAATGCTAAACCTTTCCTTTTTCTCATTTGCCAATTTCCAACCAAGGAGGTGGAGGAGAAGGGAAATGGCTGTGACCTTGGCTGAAACAGGAAAGATCAGGGCTCAGCTTCCTGTGGGGTGTGTGTGTGTGTGTGTGTGTGTGTGTGTGTGTGTGTGTGTGTGTGTGTGTGTACTGGGACTTGAACTCAGGACCTGGACACTGTCCCTTAGTTTTTGCGCTGATGATTGGCACTGTACGACTTGAGCCACAACTCCACTTCTAGCTTTCCGGTGGTTAATTGGAGATAAGAGCCTCAGGGACTTTCCTGCCTGGACTAGCTTTGAACCATAATCCTCCGTTCTCAGCCTCATGAATAACTAGGATTCGTGAGCCACAGGCACCTGGCTAGGTTTTTGTTTTTGCCGGTTGCCTGTTGGTGCTTTGGGATGCGTTGTGTATCAAGGTGCAACTCTGTCCATCCGAGAGTCACATGCTCTTCTCCTTTCAGTTGTATAAAGAGATTTTTATTTCTGGAATGATTGAGGTCGGGGTGTGGTCCAACAGATGGCTAGCAGGTTACAGGTGTGTCTGGCTGAAAAAGGTACCTTGGCCTGGGGCTTCCTGATTGGCTGTCAGTGAGTCAGGTCGGTTGGGTTCCTGGAGCGGAGCTAATTGGCTGTCATGGAGTCGGGTTCATGCCCTGCCTTATCTTCAGGGCCTCTCCTGCCGGCTCAGACGACAATGTTCTCCTTACAGGCAGTGACTTATAGGCTGCTGCCTCTGGGTCAGTGGGCCGTGCCCTTTGGGTAGATTTCCCAGCAGTCTGTGGGCTCACCTTGACCTCACTCACCTCCCTTGCTCCCCTCCCCGCCCCTACTCTTAGGGATGGGGGGGGGGAGGGGATGACTTGCGACCTGGCCAGCCAAGGCTCCCTTCCTCACTTCTAAAAGACTGGCCTGACTGAATGGCAACATCAAAGTGTTTGTGGGTAAACACCGGAACTCCAGATCCTGCTAAAGGCCTGCAGGCAGATGGGCAGATGGTGCTTTGGGAACTCAGGGATCGGCCTGTGGGTCTGAGCAGAGAGTAGGATAAAAAAAAAAAAGCAGGCGTATGTGGCTACTGTCTATGTTCTTGATACATTGTATATTGTATATATGTCTACCTGACCTAGAGAAGAGATAGAAAAACAGGGCGTAAGATATCACAAGAAATGTACACACTGCCTACTATGTAACTGTACCCTTTTTGCACAACACCTTGTCAAAAAATTTGTGTTCAATTAATAAATAAATTAAATTAATTTAAAAAAAAGCAGGCGTGCCCCCGATGGCTTGTCAAACCAAGGGTTCCTTGGACACCCAGGCCAGGCTCAAGTCCCCAGTGCACACAGAGCCGCGCCTTGAGCCCTTCCAGGAGGGGCACGGGCATCGTCGATTTAGAACACTCAGGGCAAGGACTGAGGAACAGAGCATGCTCGAGGTCACACAGCAGAGACCCCCTAGGCAGTGGGAGCTCAGGGGACATTTGCTCCTACAGTCCTATTAGTGTCTAGGGACCACGGCGTCAAGGTGCTGAGGAGAACTGGCAGAGAAGCATCCAGAATTCACTAGACAACCACACATTCTCCTCCATCTTCTTCCCTTCTTTCCACCTAGCCAGGGAGCAGAATGCCCTTTTTGGTGTCAAGGGAGTGATGGGCTGCTGAGCCACCAAGTCCTTGGCAGTGGCCGACAGGCTGCTGTTGGTACCCTGACCTCCCAGCTCTTACCTGCCCAGGCTGGCACAGTTGCCAGCCAGGACACCTGGGCCGAGGGCCAGAGGGAATTTTCCACCTGCCTGGCTATGTTGTGGGCTCTGGAGTCTGGAGCCTGGGCCTGGGGGGGGGGGGGGGGCGCAGGTGCCCTCAGGACTGGGGGCTTGCTCCTCCATGCTCCGGGCTGTGTCACACAGGCACTGCTGGACCTCCCTCCATCCCCTTCCCTCCAGAACCTGCCAGTGTCTCTCCTTTTCTTCCCTTGGGCAGATGCAACAACCAGTGAGGGAACGCTGAGACATGCGTCGTAATGCCCACCTAGTTAACACAGAGTGCCAGGGCGAAGAGGGCCTGACTTATCCACCGGAGCCCCTGCCTTGTGCAGATGGGCATAGGCAGCACCAGGATGTGCCATTTGGCACACTGCAGGTCACAGAGGGAAAGTAGCCAAGCCAGGACTCCAAGCCAAGTTTCTAGACTCCATCTCTCACCTCTTTTCAGTCCTTACAGCCAACGCCTCCCAGACTCTCTTTCCTCCATCCTAAGCTAAATCAGTGGCGGGGCTGAAAGGTATCTCACTGGGCCCTACCGAAACAACGAAGCCAAAAAGGTCAGGGGTGGCCCAGGTAGAGCGCCAATGGGGAGGCCCAGTTCCACAGAAAAAGGAAAGGAAGAGCAAAGACGGGGAGAAAGGAAAGAAGAAAAAAAGGAAGGAAGGAAGGAAGGAAGGAAGGAAGGAAGGAAGGAAGGAAGGAAGGAAGGAAGGAAGGAAGGAAGGAAGGAAGGCCAGGGAAAAAAGTCTTGGTTTTTCTCCTAAGCTCAAGGAGAATGGACCGTGTGGAGAAACGAGTTTGGACAATGGATTTTATCTAAGGGAAACAGCCGGCCTGATTTTCCCGCGGGTATGAGCAGGAGGCTTGGAATGAGGGTCTTCAGGGAGAAGGGTGACCTTGCTGGGTTTTATGGCTGGGGAGAGGGCTCCTAGTTTCTGTGACAGCCTTGGGGAAGACAAATCCGGTTTCTATGACTCGGTTTAGGAGAGAAAGGGGGTGAGAGACCTGAAGCAATGGGAGGGGCTAGTTTGGACATCAGAGTACTCTCTCCCTCATAGTACTCAACAGGCCAAAACACCACATTTTAGGGAGCCACGTTTTTTGGGGAGTTTGTGTGTGTGTGCCAGGACTGAGTTTTGAACTCAGGGCCTGGGTGCTGTCCTTTAGCTTTTTCTGCTCAAGGCTAGTGATCTACCACTTGAGCCACACCTCCAATTCCAGCTTTTTGCTGGTTCATTGGAGATAAGCGTCACAGATTTTCCGGACTGGGGAGCCCCCAGCGGGACTCTGGTTCTGTGTCCGGATTCTAGTCTACACAGGCATGCTGTCTTCTCAGCTCAGGGTCTGGGTCACAGCCATCCTGGTCGGCCTTTGCTACCTACAGGGTACCCTGGCTCCGAGGGCTGGCTGAGTTCCACTAGGTGGCACAGGCCTTGGGTGGGGCTGAGCTGAATGACCTAGAATGACTGAACCCCGAGTGGATTCCCCAGCCTTCGGAAGGAGGAGGGGGGCAGGGATGAAAGGAGAAAGACTCAGCTCCCAGCGGGATGGCCGGTTCCAAATGGAACCTTTGACACGACTTGCAAAGCTTGGTAGGGAATCTACCTATGGGGGTAGGGACAGCGGGGGGGGGGGGGGGGCAGGTTCCAAGGCTGGAGACCAGTATCTGCACCACCACCACCACCCCATTAGGTGACCAGATGCACCTGCTCCCCACCCGTTCCAAGTAAACAGCCACTGGAGGGCCCCTGGGCAGGGCGGGGTGGGGCTGAAACCTGGAGCCTGCGAGCTAGTGGTGAGTCATCTCTTCACTCCGCCCCTACCAGAGGCTAGAAGGGGATTTGATAGTGTGGCCCAGGACAGATCAGAGCCACCACCGGACTGACTCAGGCCCCAAGCTCCCCTCCTCTGAAACTCCCTGAAAGGTCCATCGGAAATCGCTTCTCTGACCTCTCTATCTTATGGGGGCAGAAGGCTGTGCCCCAGGAGACCAGTGGCTTGTCTGGAGATGCATAGCAAGTTAGCAAGTAGTCTCACATCCCCTAAACCGGGCAGGGGTTCAAATTCCAGAGACAAGAGTGGAACTCTCAGCAGGCTTTCCTGCCCTGTGGGGACCCACAGGATTCCAGGGAGATCTGTCCTGACAGTCATTGCTGAGGTGGTGAAGTCAAGGCACAGTGCTTTGCCCTTCTGGGGCTTCTCCCGCGTCTCTGACATCAGCCAAGTGTCACCAATCTCCCAAAGTCCTGACGGCTGACGTCAGGAGTCTGGGTCTGCTTTGCTGGGGAAGGAGTGGAGAGATCTCGGGTGTTGGGTGGTGTTGCTTTGTAATAAATACAACCTGGAAGGTCAGCTGACCACAGGGACTGCGAGGAACCCCACCCCTTCCTGGTTTCCAAAGCCCACCTCCTATTTACCCTTGGAGCCCAGGACCCCTGGAGTCCCTGCCTTCGGTGACTGAGTCAGCTTTCCTCCTGGACCAAGTTATGAATAACAAGCGAGGCTTTCCCTGGTGACGTGCAGTGTTGTGGTTGAGAGGGTGGAATTGGGAGAATTTGCAGTATCAGGTCACACTAACAAATCTAAGCTTGTCACCAGTCAGCCGTGAGTCCGGGGCCCAGCCTGGCCCCACTGGGCCTCTCTGGGCATGAGAATCCTTGACTCACCATGTCACCCGATGCAGGTGAGGGTTTGTGAAGTTTCCCTCTAACAGTAGGGACTATTCACTTAGGGTCCTCGACTTTGATCGATCACGGAATAAGAGTTTCTGGACAAGGCATAACAGTAAGAAAACATGGCAGAGCTTTATTGAGTAAGCCAGCAGTCAGGCAGACAAACAGACACTCAGAAAGGCAGGGGCATACCCTAACACAGCGTGGGTGCTCTCAAAGGGAGAAAGACAGGGCTCTGTAACACCGGGGGCATTTAGAGGATAAAGGCAGGGGGGGGTCTGACTTAAAGTTATGCAAAGACAGGAGTGTATCTTTGCACTCCATCACTCTTGTCGATATTGTTTCACCTTCTAAGTTCCCAGCTCTTGCTTACCATTCTGGTTGTTTTATGTGGGTCCACCTTTTAATTGGGGGGGGGGCGGGATTTCTCTCAAGAAGGGATGTATCCGGCCACCACACAAATGCTAATTGTTGAGATAAGGAATGCCTCCAGTTGTCTCTCTTAGAAGCAAAGGTAGTGCTTCTATGTTTCTAAATACCTTGTTTCTGAGTCCTCATTTCCCCTAAGATAACTTTGGTCCCTTAATCTTAAGGGAAGTAGATGGATGGATATCTCCTGTATTTGCTTTATGCTTAAATTTTTTTGAATTCCTGGCAGCTGTTTACCATGCCTCACTTTTTCCTAGTCTAATCCTGCTTCTACAAGAGCGTCCTGAAGATAAGATGACTTACCTGAGTGTCCCTTGGGCATAAAGTCAGGCATGTGTCCCCAAGGTACATGAGTGTGACCAGCGTTCGTGAGTGTATGCCGGTGCTTGCAAGTGTGTACCAGTGTTCACAAGAGCTAGGGATCAAACCCAGGGCTCTCTTTTTTTTTTCTCTCTGTATCACAACTTCAGATTTTATTTATTTATTGTTTCTTTCAGCTACAAGTTACTTTATTTATTTATTTAGGCCAGTCCTGGGCCTTGGACTCAGGGCCTGAGCACTGTCCCTGGCTTCTTCCCGCTCAAGGCTAGCACTCTGCCACTTGAGCCACAGCGCCCCTTCTGGCCGTTTTCCGTATATGTGGTGCTGGGGAATCGAACCGAGAGCTTCATATGTAGGAGGCAATCACTCTTGCCACTAGGCCATATTCCCAGCCCCTTTATTTATTTTTTTTAACTTATTTATTGTCAAAGTGATGTACAGAGAGGTCCAGGACTGTCTTGTGTCAGGCATGTGCTCACTACTAAAGAACATCCTCAGGCCTGGAGCTCAAGTTTTGTGAGATAAAATATGAATATTAGACAGGTGCTGGTGGCTCACGCCTGTTACCCTAGCTACTCAGGAGGCTGTGTTCTGAGGATCCCAGTTCAAACCAGCTGGGCAGGTAAGTCCGTGGGACTCCTATTTCTAATTAACCATCAGAGAGGAATGTCCCCACTAGAAACTATGATCCTCACTGGACACTATGTGGAAATGAACTCTATCTACAACTGTGGGTGGAGACAGGAGGGAAAACCTGGGAGAGAATGAGGAAAGGGATGACAATGTCAAAAAAAGGAATGTACTCGTTACCTGACTTACGTAACTGTAACCTCTCTGTACATCACCTTTATAATAACAATTGGAAAAAAAAAAAAAAAGCTAGGAGTAGAGCTGTGGCTCAAGTAAGAGAGCTAGCCTTGAGCACCAAAGCTTAGGGACAGAGCTCAGGCCCTGAGTTCAAGCCCTAGGACTGGCGCAAAACATGACAAAGAGTAAACAAAACCTCAAAGGCGTAGAGATTTCTCCTCCCCAAAATGTGTAAGTATGAGCAAATGTGACTAAGGAGCCACTGGGCCTCCCAGGACATGGGCCCCGGCGGCCTCCCTTCCACAGCCCGGGTACGGGTAGGAAGTGGGAAGGGTGGGGAAAACACGGCAACCAATCCATGGATGGAGACTCCTCAAGAAGCCTGAGAGACCTGGAGGAGGCATCTAGCTAGCATCTCACTCAATGTATTCAGCAGACATTCATAAACCCTAAGGCACCAGACACCCAGCTAGGCCCTGTGGGAACGCAATCCCCGTGGGAGCTGCTGGTGGCCGGCTGGGTGCTGGGACTCAGGAAGGCTGGGAGAGGTCACCTTAGGCCGGGAGAAGAGCCTTGGTCAGCCAGACCAAGAGTAGGAGGTAGGCAGGTGCAAGGAGCAAGTGTAAGGGCATTTCAGGACACAGACAGAATGCAATGGGCGTGGACTCAGGGCCTGAGCACTGTCCCTGGCTTCCTTTTTTGCTCAAGGCTAGCACTCTGCCACTTGAGCCAGGCCCCTAGGCTTCATTTGCCTTATCTTCTAAGTAGTCTCATGCATGAATTTTACCTGGGCCCAGCCTTGGACTGTGATCTTCCTATGTAGCTGGGATTATAGACACACAACTTTATGCCTATGCCCACCCCCAGTGAGCCTGGGCACTGTCCTTGAGCTTTTTTTTTTTTGCTCAAGGGTAGTGCTCTACCACTGGAATCACAGCTCCACGTCTAGTTTTCTAATGGTTCATTGGAGATAAAAGTCTCATGGACTTTCCTGCCTAGGCTGCCTTTGAACTATATCTTCGGATCTCAGTCTCCTGAATAGTTAGTATTATAGGCATGTACCAGAGGCCCCTGGCTCATATATGCCCTTTAAGGAAAAAATCTCCAGGGCTGATAAGCATACATTAAAGGCAGAGAGCTTCCCTGCCACGTTTGAGACCCTGGATTCAGTCTCCAGCCCCACTAAACCACCCCACCCCACCAAACCACCCCACCCCACCCTCCAAAAAAAAACAAAACCACAAATAAACACAGCTTAGTCAAGTGCCAGTGGCTCACGCCTGTAATCCTAGCTACTCAGGAGGCTGAGATCAGAGGATCTGGGTTCGAAGCCTGGGCAGGGAAGTCCCTGAGACTCCTATCTCCAATTAATCACAGAAAAAGGCAGAACTAGAGCTCTGGCTCAAGTGGTAGAGTGCTAACCTTGAGCAAAAGAAGTCAGAGACAGCACCCAGGCCCAGAGTTCAAACCCAAAGACCGGCCAAAAAAATAAATAAATAAAAAATAAACATAGCTTTGATGTGTGCTTACAATTTATACATTACTATTTAACTTTGTGACATTCTACATCAGTACAGATAAGGCCATGGTGAAAAATGAGGGCTTTGTAGATTGTGTGAAAATAGAGAAGAGAGTACATGTTTAACTTTATTAGACACTAACAAACTGTTTTGCGGTCTTATAAACACACCTTTACCATACAACCTAACAATGCCATTCCTAGCACCTCTCCAGGAGAAAAAAAAAAAAGCAGATGTACTCACAAGATTTTTACAGGGCCTTCCTGACATCATTATGCACTCAGTACTCAGGCCAAGCCAATCAACCACTCAGAACCAACCCAAGTGAGAACACTATGGTGTACCACACGGTGGAATACTACTCGCCAATAAACTAAGGATACATAAAACAGTCTATGACGAAAGGAGAGTCAGGTGTAAAGGGGGCAGAAGGGGAGCTGGAGCTTTGACTTAAGTAGAGTCTCATCAGTAGGGGCAGGGTCAAAGGGGAGAGCTGCTGGGAATTCACGTGAGGGCCGCCTGAGTGGTGGGGGTGTGGAAGGGGGTTTTGACATCTAGATTAAGGTTATTGGCTGGAGAATTTCAGCCAGGTCCCCTGGGGAGCGGGGGAGGGTAGCCCGTGGGCCAAGCCTGGCAGTCACATTTAGTTAGGAAAATAGCATAGTTTCCCATCCCAGAGGTGACCGAGGCGTGCCAGATTTGTATGTGCTGAGCGGAGAAGGATGGCCAGCAAGTGCCAAGTCACTGAGCTGCACACCGCAAAGGAGGGAATTTTATACCAGGGAGCTGTGGCGGAAAAGGGAGAGGGGGTGGGAGATGGGGAGGGAAAAGGACCGTGTAGATGAGGAGTGCAGAAATGGGAAGATTCTGCAGGAGGAAAGGGGTAGGTGAATGTGTGTGCTCTTTGGCCTTCTGCTGGGAGTGGATGGAACCCAGGGGTGTCTGTGGGCGGGAGAAGGCATTGTCTGGGCTGGGCTGGCCCTGCTCTGTGGGGGAAAGAGCTCTTCAGCAGGTGTTCAGGTCTTCATCTCCTGCCTCCATTTTCAGAAAGCATATTAGACTCTAAAGCAATGATTTGGGATTGTTTTTTTCTTCCCACTCTGCTGTTTTACCACTTACAGACAACTCTCATAATCTCTCCAAATACCAGGTGTGTGTGCACACGTGCACACGCACCAATACTGAAACTTGAATTCAGGTCCTCCCATTCTTGCTAGGCTTCCTTGCTCCAAGGCTAGTGCTCTACCATAGAACTGAAGTAGAGTGGGGGTTCGCTACAATGAAACGGGGTCCCCCCCCAAGGGAGGGGATTCCTGGTTCCCCCCAAGAGTCCACCACACAGTCTCCAGCTACAAGATGACAAAAAGACAGATTTATTGGGGAAGTAAAAAGTGAACCAAAAGTGAACCGACCGGCCTTGGTCGCAGCCCGGACTCGGGAGCTGAAACTGCCGACCATGAGTGCAGGGTCGAGGCCCAGACTCGGGAGCTGGAACCGCGTGCCTGTGTGGCCTTCCAGCATGGTTATGAGGCAAACATCACAGTCAAACTGGCCACACGCAGGCAGCCAATGAGGATACGGCACCTGCCGCATGCAGGTGGCCAATAGAGTTACAGTCTGTCTCATAGTATCTGTTTGAACCAACCTATCATTCTAGTTAGAAATGGCGCATGGATTTGACGTCGGGTGGACACGCCCACTCTGGAGGGCACATGGATTTGACGTCAGGTGGATACGCCTACCCGTGGGAGGGCACAGGTTCCCTTGAAGCTCCCAGGCCTCAGGTGGTCAATTTACATAACTTATCATAATAAAGGGGAGCTTCCCAGAATAGGGTGGGGGGGAGAGCTTGGTGGAGATGGAGTTGGCTTCTGCTCTTACCTGAGCTGGAGTCAACCTGAAGTCCCTCCACAGTTAATGATGGCACTGGCCAGATCTGACCTCCCTATTACAGAACCAAACCTACAGTCTCAGCTTTTTTGCTGGTTAGTTAGAGATGAGTCTCGAGGATTTTTCTGCCTGGGTTCTGTAAGGTCTGTCCCTGGAAGGCTCGATGCAGATGCCCCCACCTCATTAAGTCTCCACCCAGTTACCTAGGTAACCAGCAGACCTGGAGGCAGTTACCTCCCCTTTCCCTGAGGTCACATCCGAATCCACCTGGCCACCCCCCCTTGCCCCTGCCCTAGATATAAGGCAGGGCTGGGTGGGGGTCGCTCTCTTCTCTACCTTCTCTCCGGCCATGGATCATCTTGGCCACAGGCCAGCAGTTTGGTAATAAACTTTCTCTCCTGCCTGAATACCGCGTGGCGTTCTCCTTTACCGGCTACCTACTTTAAAAACCTAACAGGTTCAAACTATGATCCTCCAATCTCAGGCTCCAGAGTAGCTAGGTTTACAGGAGTGAGCCACCCGCACCTAGTAAGTCTTAAGGTTGTTCATGTAGAAATACAGTTATTAACCCTGTCCCTACTTTATGGACGCCATAATAGACAAAGTGGGTTAAGATCCCAGGACCCTTTTGTTTTTTTTTCTTCTGTGTAGCTTGCTGTCACAAGTCCTTGAGGACAGCCACTTCTGCCCATTTCTCCCACAGTCCATGGGGGTCACTGGGCCGTTCTCAGCACCCCCAGAACATGAAATAATCTTTGCTACTGAGTTAAACTAGTGTGGTCATTCTCACACCTAAGTCCAGCAGTCGGGAGGCTGAGGCAGGAGGATTGTGAGTTTTAGAAGCACCTTGGCTGCATAGTGAGGCGCCTGTCTCAAAACTCAAACCGATCCTGTAACAGCTGCTTCCTGAAGGTGGCGTCATGATTTCTCTCTTAGTCCCTAGCCCCCAGATCTCCAGAAAGGGAATGTTTCAAGTCAGATAGAATTTTGTGTGTTCTACGTGATTGGGATTTGAACTCAGAACCTGGTGTTCCCATATGGCTTTTTTACTCAAGGCTGGTAGCCTACCACTTCCAGACCTGTTTTCTTTTTTGTCTGGCGATTAATTGAGATAAGATTCTCACAGACTTTCCTGCCTGGCTTTGAAACATGATCCTGAGATCTCAGCCTCCTGAGTAACTGGGATTACAGAAATGAACCACCAGCACCCAACTCCATTCTTTTCTTTTTTTCTTTTTTTGGTTAGTTTTGAGGCTTGAACTCTGGGCCTGGGCACTGTCCCTGAGCTCCTTTTGCTCAAATCTAGCATTCTAACACTTGAGCCACAGTTCTACTTCTGGCTTTTTTTTTTTTTTTTTTTTTTTTTTGAGTAGAGTCTCACAGACTTTCCTGCCTGGGCTGGCTTTGAACCACAATCTTCAGATCTCAACCTCCTGAGTAGCTAGGATGACAGGCATGAGCCACCAGCACCTAGCTCATTCTTACTTTTTAAAATAATTTTTAAAAAAATCCTTGGGCTGGGAATATGGCCTAGTGGCAAGAATGCTTGCCTCGTATACATGAAGCCCTGGGTTCGATTCCCCAGCACCACATATATAGAAAACGGCCAGAAGTGGCGCTGTGGCTCAAGTGGCAGAGTGCTAGCCTTGAGCAAAAAGAAGTCAGGGACAGTGCTCAGGCCATGAGTTCAAGGCCCAGGACTGGCCAAAAAAAAAAAAAAATATATATATATATATATATCCTTAAGTGATTGTAGATTTCCTATTTTTTTTTTTCCAAGAGACTCATCTTCTGTTAACCAACAAAGAGCTGAGAGTAGAACAGTGGCTTAAGTGGTAGAGAACAAATCAATATTTGTGAAATGGGCGGGGGGGATGTTTCTTTCCAATGTATGATGCAACCTATAATTTGTATTTGCTTCTTAGAAAGATGATGAAAGTTGTAAGATGGTTGAAATTTGAATATCTAATATCTCAGTTTCATAATTCTCAAAGCACATCAAAGTAATAAGGAATATTGGACAGAATTTAGAAAATTGTCACAATTTACTTATAATCATGGGCTCCTGAATCTCGTGTGTGTGTGTGTGTGTGTGTATGCACGCGTGTGTGTGTTGGTACTAGTTCTTGAACTCAGGGCCTTGCACTCTCAGTTGGCCTTTTTGCTCAAGGCGAGCTCTCTACCAATTTTTTTTTTTTTTTTTTTTTTTTGGCCAGTCCTGGGCCTTGGACTCAGGGCCTGAGCACTGTCCCTGGCTTCTTTTTGCTCAAGGCTAGCACTCTGCCACTTGAGCCACAGCGCCACTTCTGGCCGTTTTCTGTATATGTGGTGCTGGGGAATCGAACCTAGGGCCTCGTGTATCCGAGGCAGGCACTCTTGCCTCTAGGCTATATCCCCAGCCCCGCTCTCTACCAATTTGAGTCACAGTTCCACGTCCAGCTTTTTGCTGGTTAATTGGTAGTGATAAACATCTCAGATTGGTTTGCCTGGGCTGGCTTTGAACCATGACCCTCTTGAGTAGCGAGGATGACAGGTATATGAGTGGAATCTTCACATTTTTTACAAGACTTTTGTTATATATCCCAAGTTAACATTGTACTTAGATATCAAATAGTAAAAAGCTGAAACCTTTACCTCTGAGTAAAGAAATTCCGAAAACAAAATGTATTCAATGTATGTTCTACAAAAGTGGAGAAAGGATTTACTTTTTAAAATACTTTCATATTGGAGCGGGAAAACAGACACAACAAAACCTAGTCAGATGCCGGTGACTCACGACTGTAAGCCTAGTCACTTGGAAGGATGATTGGGAGGGTGACAAACAGTTGAAGGTCAGTCCAGGCCAAAAGTTCGCCAGACTACATCTCAGCCAGTCTCTGGTTGTGCAGTGATGTGCACCTGTCATCTCCGTCACAATGGGAAGTACAAAATAGGAGGATTGAGGTCCAGGAGCAACCAGAGAAGGAAGCCAGTCCTATGTTAAAAATAGCCAATGTCGATCAGGGCTGGGGTGCGTGGCTCAGTGCTAAGGAGCCTACCTAGCCAACGGATGGAATCCAACTGCCTGGGGCCCAGGGCAGCCGCTAGGCCCCACCCCACCAGCTCTCCCCCACCCCACCTCCCACTGCTCCTCCACAGCCACCGGCCTGCAGCAAAGATGACCTGTGTGCAGCAGAAGCTGGACTCACACTTGTCCCCGGCCGTCTCCACGGTGAGAAGCTGGAGGAAGCCAGCCCAGAGGACCACAATTGTCTTGGCCTGCCTCCCACAATTCCCTCTCCAGATAGAGACCCCATGTCCATTCCTTCTCCTTCCCTCGCCATAGAAACACCCCAACTCTGCATCTGTCCTATTCTCATTTCTCTCTCCCTCTCCCTCTCTCTCTCTTTCTTTCTTTCTTTACCAGTCCTGGGGCCTGAACTCTGTCCTGGGCTCTGTCCCTGAGCTTCTTTGCTCAAGGCTAGCACTCTACCACTTGTGCCACAGCGCCACTTCTGGCCTTTTCTGATGAGTTCATTGGAGATGAGAGTCTCATGGACTTCCCTGCCCAGGTTGGCTTCAAACCACAATCCTCAGATCTCAGCATCCTGAGTACCTAGGGTTACAGGCCTGAGCCACCAGTGCCCAGCTTCTGATTTCTTTTTGAAAAGGGACTGTTAGCACATCCAGCCCCATTTTAAGTTGACAGCCTTCATCTTGGGTCACCCACAAGGCAGGCCGGGCCACAGCTGCCCATTTCCACCCAAACTGCACGTACCCTCAGCCCCAACAACATCAGCAACGTGCTGCTGCCCTAGTCAGGATGCCCACTCCCGGTCCCATGGCTGTTTATAGTGCCCAGGTACAAAAGGTATTGTCCCAGCTATGTGACAGATATAGGATGTTTTCCTCGGCTATAAATCACCTATAGAATGCCCTGCCCTGTCGGTCTGATATCTCCGATGTCCAGCTGTGAGTACAAAATATTTCCTGCTCCCAGCCTCTTCTGCCTTCAGCCTCCTTGATACTATATAACTACGTCTCTGCCGGAGAGCAGGCTGCTACTCTACCCCGGAGAGAGCTAGCCTATCGGCTTTGGCTGACATTAGAATGCTTGCTTTCTTCTGCATGACTGTGTGTCCATGGGGTTTCTAGGTTGCTGCTTACAGGGACAGTAGATATAAAGGTGACATTTAAATTTTGGAATGTTGGGGTCAGGGGTCAGGGAACATGCCTGTTTCAGTGTTCCAAAAGAGGAGGCTGGAGGTCTGAAGTTAGAGGCAGCCGGGACAAAAGTAGGGAGATTCTATCTCAAAAACAAAATACAGGGGCTGGGGATGTGGCCTAGTGGCAAGAGTGCTTGCCCTGTATACATGAAGCCCTGAGTTCGATTCCTCAGCACCACATATACAGAAAATGGCCAGAGGTGGCGCTGTGGCTCAAGAGGTAGAGCGCTAGCCTTGAGCAAAAAGAAGCCAGGGACAGTGCTCAGGCCCTGAGTTCAAGGCCCAGGACTGGCAAAAAACAACAACAACAAAAAAAAAAAACACCCCAAAACCAAACAAAATACATTAAGAGAGAGACTACTACAGATGTGGGTATGGTTCCAGTGGTAAAACACTTCAAGTTCAAGATGTTGGGTTTACTTCCAGCATCACACACACACACACACACACACACACACACACACGGGAATGGTGGTACTGCATATGTATTAGCTTCGCACACTGCATGCTCATATCTTCTCTACTCCTCTCCCACCCTTGTCCCCCCCATCTCTGTTCCCTCACCTCTCCAGACTCACTATGCCTTCCCCCATGTCTGCCTCTTCTCCCCAAGGATGGCCATCACCCCACCCCTTCAGCCAAGACAGGAGTGATCTGGGCCTCCCTTCCGGTGTTGGCAGGAATGAGACACCTGGACAGACCAAGAGGGTTCTGCCAGTCCTGTAGAGAGCTGGCCTCTGACGTGGGCTTCCTTCTCATCTGTCCAGTCACAGAAGTCTCCTTGCTTTGAAATACAGATCCTGGCTCTAACTGTCGTCACCTTGGCAAGGTGGTGGATGACGGGAATTGGGTCTAACTGGGGCCATCTTGGCTTCTTGGTGTATGAAGGAGAAGTCCTACCCCCAGCAGATGGGCGTACCTGAATTCCTAGAGGCAGGGGCGGGGACTTGGACGGTAGGTTGCTGGACCGGCCAGACCTATACCATGAACTCTTGAGACAATGTGACCTCTCGAGCTCCCAGTGACCCTGTCCCCTGACCATGACCCTACCTGGCCCTCCACACCACCCCCCCCCAGGTGCCAATGACTCGTGTCTCCTGACTCACCTCAGGTCACCATGGCACCCCTGTTCAGCTCTCCATTAGAGTTGATCCGGTGTGGTGAGATGGGTTTTCTGCTCTTTCTTTACTCTCCTACTCTCGTGGCTCTGTTTCCTAACAGTATGAAGTGTATTCAAGGCTGCAAGGTTTTGGGAGACGTGCATTCACCTAAAGACTCCCGGTTTGACCTCTCAAAATGTGCTTTCTCTGTATAACAGTTTGGTTTTCACATTCTGTTCTTATTTTATATCTGTAGTACTGGAAATTGAATCCGGAGCCCCGCACTTAGCTCTACCATTACCACTCGAGACAGGCATCTGCCTCTTTTGCTTTGTTTGTATTTTGCTTCCGTGATGGGAACTCACTAACGCTGGACGAGCTTCAACGTGATGACCCTTCTGTCTGCTTCCTGTGTAGCTGGGATTACAGACGCCCACTACCATGTCGAGCCTTCCACACGTGTGTGTGTGTGTGTGTGTGTGTGTGTGTGTGTGTGTGTGTGTCTATATGCTGGTGCAGCAATTTTGAAGTCAGGACTTGGGCACTGTTCCTTGGCTTTTTCGCTCAAGGACGGCACTCTCGACTCTCGCTACGGCAGCTTTTTAGTGATTAACTGGGAATAAAGAGCTTCATGGACTTTTTGCTTGCACTAATTTTGAGCAATGATCGTCGGGTCTCAGCCTCCTGAGTAGCTAGGCTGACAGGCGTGAGCCACCAACCAGCACCTGGCTCCATGGATATTTCCTTTATGTGTAAAATGATTCTTTCAGTGTTGGAATGGAACCCAGGGCCCAGGCGCATGCAAAGCAAGCACCGCTGTGCTTCATCCCCAGTCTTCGATAAAATGATGTCTTGTAGTTATTAATTAGCACTTATCTAGATTTCAGTTGACTGTGAGTAGGTCCATACCACCGCAGAAGAATCCAGACGGCAGCTGTTCCCACCAGACTTCATCTTTTCTCTCTCCCGTCCTCTCGGCCTCTTCAGTCTGAGACCAAGAGGTCACTCAGTCCTGAAGTCTCCCAGCTCCAGCCATGGCCTCTCCTCACTGAGCTGGGTTCCAGCCCCTCTGGAGCGGCCCCCTCCCCCATGCCTCCACCTGCAGGGATCCTCCGGCAGGGCACAGCCAGCCGCAGCCGGCCCACACAGGACCCGGCCAGCCGGGAACATCTCCAGCCTCTAGCGGGGCCCAGAGTCAGTTTCAAGCCCTTCTGGGGCAGGAGGAGACGCAGGGTGGGGTTGCCAAAGTCAACACATCCTGTTTCCATGGGCAGGGACCTGCCTGGCACCTGCAGGCCTGGTTTCTAGCCCACAAACCCAGGTCCTGGCCTCTCTTGGCATTACTGGGTGTTTCTTCCCTTGTAGTTCGCCAAGTGTAAAGCTTCTTGGCCTCTACCTGCTCTGTAGGCCCACAGACCCCTGCCCACCACAGACCCCTGCCTACCACGGACCCGTGTCTATCACAGACCTGAGACCCCTGCCTTTCTCACAAGCCCTGGTCCCACTCTGTGGCTTCCCCCTTCTGTGTTCCAGCGTACCCCCACCCAAGTCAAGGACTTGACTGAGGCCAGGCTCTGGTGGCTCATGTCTACAATCCTAGCCACTCAGCTCAAATGTACGGATCACAGTTCAAAGCCAGCCTGGACAGGAAAGCCGGTGAGACTCATCTCCAATGAAGCACCAAAAATGCAGAACAGGAGTTGTGGCTCACTGGTAGGGAAAAAGCTAAAGGACATTCCCCCCTGGACAGTCCCCAGGACTGCACTGGAAACCGCCACAACACAAAAGACTTGATTGTTGTCCACTTCAGGGACTTCGGCCGGCCCATCCCCTCTTCAATAGGGGCATTAACAGTCCTGGGCTCCCCAGCCAGTTTGGAGAGCTTGGCTGTTTGCTCTGCCCCCTGGAGATTAGGTGTTGACTCTCACCCATCCTAATAATAACAGTTCTCCCAACTGAAACGCCCATTTGAAACTTTTCTTTTGAGATGTAGCCCAGGCTGGCTTCAGACGCCCAGTCCTGACTCCACCTTCCTGAGTGCTGAGATTACAGGCATGCTTCACCACGCCTGGCTGAGGCACAGCAGGTCTGTGCACCTGCAGAGTTGGTGGAGACCGAGAAGCTTCAGACTTGCACAACTGGACGGGGAGAAACTCCTACTCACCCCGTGGTAAACCAAACCTCCATTTCTCAGTGGCAGAGAAGTGGTGGCTGTCTCCCTCCTCAACGAGCAATGAGCTAGACTTCACGCTGTCAACCAGGGTGGACTGCAATGGGGATGTGGGAGTCAGCATTCCATGCTCGCCACTGATCCCCTCAAATGAACCATGCTGGTCCCCGCAGGTGCAGCTCCATTAAGCTCCCCAGCCTGACGCTGGTCCTCCTGAATACCTCAGGCCAAGCCCAGACCCCTCCTCCCGGACCTCAAAGCCAGCCCCTAGACTCCTCCAAGGCACACACGTGCACGCGAGATGGCACCGGCAGAGGCATTGTGGGAAGAAAGAGCTTCATTTAACTAACAAATGCATGGGAGGGGGTGGCGCTGGGGGTGGCCTGAAGCGCCACCAATCCACATTTCTCTCCCTTGTTCTGCAAACTCTGGTCCTTGGCCTGCTTTGCTTTGCAAAACTGCTGCGTCCTGTGGCCAGCCCCTCCCCCCTGACCCCCCCTCCCCTGGGGTGCTGAGGGGACTGCACGCACAGCTCTGACCTCTCCGGTGCTGCTGTTCTATGCCAGTCCTGGGACTCGAACTCAGGGCCTAGCTGCCGCCCTTTAGCTTTTACACTCAAGGCTGGAGCTAATCACTTGGGCCACAGCTCCACTTCTAGCCTTTTGCTGGTCCCAGACTTTCCCTGCCCAGGTTGAGTTTTGAACTACCATCCTCAGATCTCAGCCTCCTGAGGAGCTAGGATTCTAGGCATGAGCCACCGGCGCCCCCCATCTACTTCTTCTTTCCTTTCCCCAAATACTCCCCTCGGGCCTAACTCAGATCTCTCTTCACACCTGTGTGGAAACCTGATGATGAGGAAAGCACCCTCTCCCCCAAATCGAGGGGCCCGCAGGCTACCCCAACCACAGCTCCAACAGAGACAGAGACACTCATCTGCATGACGGAGGAGATCAATGCAGAAAGCAGCCCCTCGGTGCCCCCCGTCTGAGCCTGGGTGTGCCCTTGGGCAGAGAACAGGCGTCACCCATGCCCTTTGCCCATCTCATGCAGGCTCGGCGGTAGCCCTGCAGCTGCCTCACCCAGCACTGCCCTGCCCTCCCTCCACCCTCCCCCTGCGTGCCCCTGGCAGGGTTCCCCTCCCCCCCCCCACCCCCCAGCCTGGGTCCCAGCACTGCACAAAGAGTCCTTTGTCTGGACTGGAAACAATGGTTCTCCCCTTTATGGAAACATAGACTGCCTCCTAATCAAGCTTGCAGGGGCTGGATCAAAGGGCACTGCGGCTGGGCGCTGCGGATTATGGAGCTGTCCCCGGAGCCACTGACAACCTGTCATCAGTCCCTAATCCTTACCTGTCCCGGGCCTCCCGACAGCACCCTTTCTTCCCTGGGCTAGGCCTGTGTGCACCTCGGGGTGCAAGGGGAGCCGGGGAGACCCGGACAGGAGAGGGTGGGTCCACACCCCCCCTCCTGGCACCCAGGGCTCCGGTTACAGCCCCTGCCAGCGCGGCACTGGGTGTGAACGTGCAGACAGGCACTACCTGGTGGGAAAGGGAGGTGGCGGGTTTGGCCCAGGGCCACCTCCATCTTCCAGATCCTCAATCAAGCGGGACAATCCGCCCCACAGCCTCCCTGTGGCCTCCTCGCCCCCATTCCCCCCTGCACGGTGTCGGTCTCTGCTCAGACAACCAAGCTTAGATCCCCTGCCCGGCCTGCAGCACCCCGTCTACCTGTGGTCCCCAACCCCTTCCCGCCTCCATTTCCCTCCATCTTCCACCACCCGGGGCCCCCACCCACACCCCAGGAATAACTGGGTGACCCTGCGGCCGTTCTCGACAAGGCCTGGGAGGCTGAAGACTGGCAGCTTCCAGATTGCCAACACCTTCATCTGCACAGACCCGCCCTCCCCCCCCCCCCCCCCGGCCCCATACCCACACACAAGCCTTTCTTAGAACCTAAAGTCGTAAGCCAGGTGCCGGTGCCTCATACCGATAAGGAGGCTGAGATGTGAGGATTGTGGTTCAAAGCCAGCCTAAGCAGGAAAGTCTGTGAGAGTCTTTTTTGCTTTTTGCCAGTCCTGGAGCTTGAACTCAGGGCTTGGGCCCTGTCCCTGAGCTTCTTTTGCAAGGTTAGCACTCTACTTCTGCCTGCCATCGTTCAAGCTTCTTTTCTCCTTTGAGCATGCTAGGCAAGCGCTCTACTACTGCTAAACCACATTCCCGCCCCTTCTTTTCCTTTTTGGGTGTTAGTACTGGAACTTGAACTCGGAGCCTCATGCTCTTGTTTAGCCTCTTTACTCACGGCTGACACTACCACTTGAACCACACCTCCGCTCCCCATCATTTTCCTTCCTTGCGTGCTCACTCGATTCCTTCCTTCCTTTCCTTTCCTTCCTTCCTTCCCTCCTTTGTATTGGGGTTTGAACTCAGAACCTTGCTAGGCAGGCACCACTTCTGCCATTCCCCTGACCTCTTTGCTTTAGTCTAGGCCAGCCAGGACCTTGTTTTCACTGGAGCAGCCTCAGAGCCCGCTCCTCTTACCTTCTCCAGAAATGGTTTGCCTTGGCTCATGCGTACCCACCGTATTCCCTCAGCATTTCCTCCATTGACCCCACCACCCATTACAATGACTGGAATGTTGTTTGTGCCCAGCCGCCCAGTTCAACCAGCCCTCTGAGGAGAGAGGCTGGGCCTGCTCCCTTCTCCCTACCTCAGTTTCCCTTGTGGCCAAAACTACAGTGCATGGTACGAAGCAAAAACGCATATAGCATCAGTTAAATGAACAAGTGTGGAGTGCGTTTCAGGCCAAATAAGTAGCAAAGAAACGGGGCTGGCAAAAAAAAAAAAAAAAGGCTGGGGGGGGGGGTGGAGGCTGGGAATGTGGCTTAGCGGTAGAGTGCTTGCCTAGCATGCATGAAGCCCTGGGTTCGAGTCCTCAGAACCACATACACACAAAAAGCCAGACGTGGTGCTGTGGCTCAAGAGGTAGAGGGCTAGCCTTGAGCAAAAAGAAGCCAGGGACAGTGCAAAGGAGGAGGAGGAGGAGGAGGAGGAGGAGGAGGAGGAGGAGGAGGAGGAGGAGGAAGAGGAGGACAAGAAGAACAAGAACAAGAAGCAACTGCCCCTGAGGGTGAGACAGAACCCTGTAGGCCCAGATACGGACTGGTCCAAGAGAGATGCCCGCGCTACCTGTTAAAGGACTGGCCCGCCCAAGGCCCCTCGCTGTGCAGGGGAACAGAAGGAGGTGGGGACCAACCCAGTGCATCCCACTCCTCTTATCGACTTTCTCCGGGGCTCTTATCTAGCTGGACTTCAAACAGCTGCCTCTTATCTCTAGCCCAGCCCAGGCTGTTATCAAGTTCTAGAATAACAGCTCCCCGGGCTGCTAGGAGCCCAGTGCCAGCTCTCCTGCCTGGCATGGAGAAGTCCTGAGTGCCTTCCCACCCCTGTACTCCCTGGGCCCCCCAAGACCCCTGCCACAGCCCAGGGAGGGGCTAGACACAGGTGAATCTCCACAAGGCCACCCTGGCCCAGGTCACAGTGCAGGGGACCAGCGGGGCTCCTCATCTCATTAAGAGACAACTCCCAGGCCTCTCGCCTCCAGAGTCATGGCTCCGTCTGCAGTGTGCTCTAACCTGAGCACTAACCCTGAGCAAAAGGCCCAGGGAGGGGCTGGGGATGCGGCTTGGCGGTAGAGCGCTCACCTAGCATGAAGCCCTGGGTTCCTTTCCTCAGCACCACATATACAGAAAAAGCTGGAAGTGGTGCCGTGGCTCACGTGGTAGAGTGCTAGCCTTGAGCACAAAGAGGCTCTGGGACAGCGCCCAGAGGGAGTTCAAGCTCCAGGACTGGCAAAAAAAAAAAAGGTCAGGGACAGAGCCCAGGTCCTGAGCTCAAGCCCCAGGACTGGCACCGAGTGAATGAATGAATGAATGAATGAATGAGGCCAGCCTTGAGCAGGGACAAAGGGAAGCAGACGCAAGGCTTTAGGTAGAGGATGGTCAGTATCAACTTTGCTGCTGCTATGATGGGGGAACAAACCAAGGGAGGGGCACAGACCTGCAGGGGAAGACATAATAGAGCAGAAGGGGAGAAAGCCCGGAAGCCCATCTCCAGGAATCAGGGAGGTCCGCCTGACCCAGGCCTGTCGCAGAAGCTCCAGCCCTAGCCCTGTCTCTTGGTTAGCACCCAGGTTTTCTGATGCCACAGTGCCCAGGCCTCCATGCGGCTCCCCCTCCACGAGGACACCCTCTCTCCCTTGTGTGTCGTGCTGGACCTGAGGGCTAGCTCTCCATCCACGGGTGCTGGTTGTCCCCTGAGCGATCAGCCTCCCCCTCTTTCCTCCCTCTGCATGGAGCTCACACCTTTCCCCGGTTCTGAAATCCTGGGCCACGGCCTGGCCACGTGACGTCTCTACTCATACGTGGAAGTGCTCACGGATGGCACACAGTCGGCGCATCTGCAGCTCCGGCTTCTGCATCTCAGACGCAACCAACCCTGGGTCAGAAACATTCTTAGGACAGGTCCCCTTGTGTACTATTTTGGTCTGGCCTGTGGGTGGTTGTTTCTGTATTGAAAATGGACCCATTTTTTTTGTTGCTTTCATTATTCCTTAAATAATAATACAATGTATTAGATAGTCTCAGTGACTTGAAGATGATTGAAACTAGACAGGAGAATGCAGACAGTGCATAGATTATATACAGCACATCACACTGTTTTATATATTTGTTTGTTTTGTCAGTCCTGGGGCTTGGACTCAGGGCCTGAGCACTGTCCCTGGCTTCTTCTTGCTCAAGGCTAGCACTCTACCTCTTGAGCCACAGCGCCACTTCTGGCTTTTTCTGTTTACGTCGTCCTGAGGAATCACACCCAGGGCTTTGTGCATGCTAGGCAAGCACTCTACTGCTTCCCAGCCCCTTATTTATTTTATTTTTACCCCAGTATTGGGACTCAAACTCAGGACACAAGTGCCGTCCCTGAGCCTTTTTTTGCTCAAGGCTGGCACTCTACTACTTGAGTCACACACGGTCCCATTTCCCACTTTTTGGTGGTTAGTTGAAGATAAGAGTGTCATGACTTTCCTGCCTAGGCTGGCTTCGAACTGCAATAATCAGATCTCAGTCTCCTGAGAAACTAAGAATACAGGCATGAACCACCAGCCCCAGCCTTGCCCTGTTTTATACAAGGGACTTGAGCATCTACAGACTTGGGTACCTGCAGGGAACGTAGAGCCGGTCTTGAGAGTACCGAAGGGCACTGGAATCCATAAATGCATGTTGAATGACACCTTTCTGGAACTTTCCCTAACCACTTTTCTCTTTGGGAGAGGGTTGGGCAGTGGCCCCAGGGTCTTGAGCTTCTGACCACGAGAGTTTTGTCACAGAGCTCCATCCCCAGCCCCCTGAGTACCAGAGGGACAAGGTGGGTTTACCCTCCCTCGTCTCCCACACCGCCGTAGCCTGGGACGGAAGCCCGGCTGTACCTCCATGTGATAAAGGAGAAACACACCCCACGGTGCAAGGGCATGCGTGATTCCTGGGAAGAGTTTGGTGAATTTCAGATAAATAGCAACTTGGTCATTCCAGCCTCACCCACATTTTCCCCACTCCCCGAGCCAGAAAGTGGGCCGTCAGGGCCTCACAGGCCTTGCTCACGGGTGGGCACACGGGCCAGAGGTCACAACACATTCTTGGTGGGTGTTTTGGGTTTTTTTTTTTGGGGGGGGGAGCCAGTCCTGGGGCTTGGACTCAGGGCCTGAGCACTGTCCCTGGCTTCTTTTTGCTCAAGGCTAGCACTCTGCCACTTGAGCCACAGCGCCACTTCTGGACATTTTCTGTATATGTGGTGCTGGGGAATCAAACCCAGGGCTTCATGTATAGGAGGCAAGCACTCTTGCCACTAGGCCATATTCCCAGCCCCTACAAAGCATTCTTTTAGGAAGAAAAAGGAAAAGAATAAAAACAGGAGAGGAGAGGAGAGGAGAGAGGAGGGGAAGGGAAGGGAGGGGAGGAGAGATGATGGGAGAAGAGGAAAAGACAAGAAAAGGGAGAGATGGGACGCTGGTGGCTCACGCCTGTCATCCTAGCTACTTAGGAGGCTGAGACCTGAGGATTGCGGTTTGAAGCCAGCCCAGGCAGAAAAAAAATCCCCCTGAGACCCTTATCTCCAATAAACTACTTAAAGGGGGGGGGGGGGAGCCAGAAATGGCATTGTGGCTCATGTGGTAGAGTACTAACCTTGAGCACAAGGAGGCTCAGGGACAATGCCCAGGCCCCGAGTTCAAGTCCCAGGATGGACAACAAAATTAAAAAGTAAAAAAGAACAAAAAAGAAAAAGGATCTGAAAGACTGACCAGGGTGGTTACGGAATTGGGAGGGGCCTTTCGTTCAGGCTGCCGGGGAGTGCCCGTGTGCATTGGTGTGGCAGGGCCAACTGTCAAGTCCGGCCAGTAGCCCGCCCAGCAGCTGGGCTCTGGACGGGCAGCTCCGACCCTGGCCAGAGGCTCCCTGCCTTTCTTCTGGGGCGCCCAGCTCTCCCACCACAGGTGCTGTGAGCCTCCTAAGGAGGAGGTGCTCTCCAGGTAGGTATGCTAGTCCTGAAAGCGAAGGCCGAAACCGCGTGGACAGCCCAGGTGGACCGCCTTGCACTCCCTGGGCCTTGAAACCTGGAACTCGTTCAAGGCTGTTACTGAAGAGCTAGAAGTTGGGATTTGTTTGTTTGTTTGCAGTGCTGGAGAGCAGACCCAAGTCTTTGCACATGCTAGGCAAGCATTTTACCACTGAGCTCTGCCTCCAACTCCAGCTAATGGAATTTCAGGGTTTGTTTGTTGGGAGACCAGGTGGTCTGGGAAGGTGACTCAAGAGGTAGAGTGCTTGCCTTGCATTCATGGGGCCCTGGTCTCCAGTACTACGAAAGGGAAGGAAGGAGGGAGGGAAGGGAAGGAGGGAAGGAAGGAGGGATGGAGGGAGGGAAGGAGGGAAGGAAGGAGGGAGGGAGGGAGGGAGGGAGGGAAGGAGGGAATCTCATTAAGTATTTTAGGCTGGACTCAAATCCTCAATTCCGCCTCTGTCTCCAGAACACTGAGATTATAGGTATCCACCATCACAACTGGCATCTAGCTCATAGAATTTTAGTGATTCCGTTGGATCATGTTAGATTGGACATTTAATTTGGGATACATTGAGAGGGAAAGGGGAGCCCTGGGTCTGCTGCAGGAGAGCTGGGAGGTCAGGGGAAAAGCTGAAGTTCATGGGCTCTATGCAGGTAGCTCCAGGTTCCATGTGGTTTCCCTAATTTGATCCTAGACAGAGGCACCTATTTTTACTAGCAATATCCACCATTCTACAGGTAAATAAACCAAGGCAGAGAACAGGTAAGTAACAGAGCGGGTGCATTATAAACGCACCATGTTGAAGACCATGTTGCAGTCACTGCTATACACTGACCTTTCAGCCTGTGTGCTTCCATCTGCCATTTCTATCATGGCTCTTCCTCCTCCTCCTCTTCCACTTGCTCCTGCTCTTCCTCTTCATCCTCTCTCCCTGAACTTTTTTGTTCAAGGCTAGTGCTCTATCACTTTGAGCCGCTCTTACTTCCAGCTTTTTTTGCTGGTTAATTGGAGATAAGAATCTCAAAGAGTGGGCACTGGTGGCTCACGCCTGTCATCCTAGCGACTCAGGAGGCTGAGATCTGAGGATCATGGTTCGAGGCCAGCCTGGGCAGAAAAGTCCCGTGAGACTCTTATCTCCAATCAACCACCCAAAAACCAGAAGTGGAGCTGTAGCTCAAGTGGTAGAGCACTAACTAGCCTTGAGCACAAAGAGGCTCTGGGATAGCGTCCAGGCCCTGAGTTCAAGCCCTACAACAACAACAACAACAAGAAAGAATCAAAGACTTTTCTTCCCAGGCTGGCTTTGAAGTGTGATCCTCAGAGCTCAGCCTCCTGAGCAGCTAGGATACAGGCGTGAGCCCCGGGCGCTGGCTCTACACAGATTTTCTGTAGATCTCCGAATCACTGTCCTCAGGAGCTGCCTGGACATCTCAGTGCCCCTCATCTGGAACCAAAGACACCAAAAAGGGGTCTAGGTGACTCATCATGGGGTCCCAGGGGATCCAGGGCCCACTCTCTAGACTAGACAAAGAGGTAAACTGAGGTGCTGTCACGAAAATCAATCGGTGTCTACACATCTGAACCAAAGGCCCCTTTCATCTGGCATCCTCGTGGCTCCCGGCGTCTGGAGGGATGACGACGGAGTGACAGTCCCCGTGCAGAACACCGTGTCCTGCAGGAGCAGACACCGAGCCAGAGTTTGGGGTGCAGGGTGTTTCTCCAGACCACAAGTGGGAGAGTAGGACTGATTCGAGGGCGATGGTGATCTACCACGCAGACCCCACAAAGCCTCAACCGGCCCTGAGCTAGACCTGAGCGAGCGTGCCATGCGGGGCCAGGTAGCCAGGCTCCCCTGCTCTGCCGGGTTGGGGGCTCGGCGGGGGGGGGGGGCGCACGTATATCAGCAAAGCAGACCCCCCCAAAGCCAGCAGACCCAGAAGGGGCTGACATCTGGGAGCCAGCCCTCTGGGGTCCTCACTCGCCAGAGCCAGGCAGCCTGTGCTGCTCAAAGATGGTGATACAGGCCTGCCATGCCCCTAGCCCACCCCATCCCTTCACTCCTCCTCCGCGGCTGCTTGAGCTTGGCTGACATGACAGGAGGGTGGAGGCGACTGATACCTTCCCAGCAGCACCTTAGAGGCTCAGCTCCTCCCTCCTCCCTCCTCCAGCCTCCACGGCCAGCTGCCCCAGGTCACCTGCTAGAGTTAGCCTCGGAGCTGAGCCCTGGTCACCTTGCCCTTCTTGGCTGAGGCTTTATCCCAACTCATATATGTAGTCTCTTATTCTTGGGGGAAGGGGTACTGGGACTTGAACTCAGGGCCTTGTGCTCTCCCTTCCTTGGCTTTTTGGCTCAAGGCTCGTGCTCTGCCATTTGAGCCACCGCTCTGCTTCTGGCTTTTTTTGGGGGCTAGTTAATTGGAAATAAGAGTCTCATGGACTTCTCCTGCCCAGGCTGGCTCCAAACTGCAGTTCTCAGATGTCAGCCTCCTGAGTAGCTGGGATTACAGGCGTGAGCCCCTAGCACCCGGCCATGCCCGCTTTGGTTCCCAGGGTCAGGCATGAATGTCTCCCCATCTCTGTGGGCAATCGCCATCCAATCTCCTTCTGAGGACCGAGGTCAATCACCCCTGCAAGATGGTGCACCCTCTTCCTGCCTGCTGGCTATGCCACAGGGCGGCCCACGCATGGCTGCGCCCAGAAGCGGCCCAAGGGCGGAATCAGTGGGGCGCTTCCCTCCTCCCCTGACCCTCGTTCGGACACTGGAACTGGGCCCCGAGTGCTATTCCTGAGCTCCTTTCGCTCAAGGCTAGCACTCTGCCACTTGAGCCACAGCACCACTCCTGGATTGTGTGTGTGTGTGTGTGTGTGTGTGTGTGTGTGTGTGTGTGATTTAATTGGAGATAAGAGTCTCACAGACTTTCCTGCCCAAGTGGGCTTCGAACCGTGATCCTCAAATCTCAGCCTCCTGAGTGGCTAGGATGACAGGCGTGAGCCACCACTGCCTGGGGTCAATGGGGCTCTTGTTGGGCATCCATGAACTACAGAGCGCCAAGAAGTAGCTCAGAAGCTGGGCAAGAGAATACGGCCGCCACCCTCTGCCTCTGGTCACCCTGGATGTCTTCCCACGGCAGTGGTTTGTCCTGGTCACATGGGTTTGTCCCTACAGCCGTCCTGTGCCTCCAGCCTCCAGCCCTTGTCAGGTCCCCCGGCTCTCACTCCCCCTGTGACCGTGTTTATAGTCATGCTGTGCAGTCTGACTTCGCCGCATGTATGTGGACACACCTGGGCTGCACTTGTCCTGGGTGTCCAGGTCCCCAGGGTCATCAGTGACCATCCATCCTTGGGGACCTCAACCAGGAGAAGAGCCACTGTTGTGCCTCTAAACCTGAACATCTGGAGGTTCTGGTGACAGCAAGCAGTGTATTCAGTCTAGCACCCCCACTTCCCTGCACCCCACAGTCCTTGCCTTCTGCTTGCTGACTCTTAGGCGGGTAGCCATGTCTGCAGGTTCAGAGACGCTGGGGCATCAATATCTTTAGGACCCCAGATATCTCCATCCATTAATGTCTGTACTCCATGTATCAGGGCCCCACACTTTCCTAACCAGGGATCTGATTTGCTGGAGCAGATATGCGCTGGCTGAGCATCCAACTGGCTCTGATGGCCAGGTGTGTGTGGTGTGTGTGTGTGTGTGTGTGTGTGTGTATGCACATGCTTGTACTGGGGCTTGAACTCAGGGCCTGGGCACTCTCAGCCTTTTGGCTCAAGGCTAGCACCTTACCACTTGAACCACAACTCCATTTCCAGCTTTTTTTTTTTTTTTTTTTGGTGATTAATTGGAGATAAGAGTCTCACAGAGGGCTGGGGATATGGCCTAGTGGCAAGAGTGCTTGCCTGGTATACATGAGGCCCTGGGTTCAATTCCCCAGCACCACATATACAGAAAATGGCCAGAAGGGGCGCTGTGGCTCAAGTGGCAGAGTGCTAGCCTTGAGCAAAAAGAAGCCAGGGACAGTGCTCAGGCCCTGAGTCCAAGCCCAGGACTGGCCAAAAGAAAAAAAAAAAAGAGTTTCACAGACTTCGCTGCCTGCCCTGGCTTTGAACTGTGATTCTCAGATCTCAGCCTCCTGAGTAGCTAGGATGACAGGCGTGAGCCACTGGCACCTGGCTGCTTTTACTTTTGTTCTTCTTTGTTTTGTTTTGAGAAAGAGTTCTCTCTGTGTAGACCAGGGTAGGTTTGAACTCTCCATTCTTTTGCTTTAGCCTCCCAGGTGCTGGAATTACAGGCATGCAGCACCATGCCTACTTAGGTTTAACATTTTGAGGAACCGCCACTATTTTCCGAGGTGACGGTACCAATTTACACTGCCAGCAGCAATGTATATGAATTTCCAGTTTCTCCTCAATCTTGCCAACACTTACTGTTATCTACCTTTTTATTATAGTCATCCTACAAGGTCAAAGTAATATTTTATTATGGAGCTCCGCCTCACGTGGTATGGGGGTTTCATTGTGGCTTTCGGTTGGCTTTTCTTATCAATTCATGATGTTAGCAAGCTTCTCACAAGTTTACAGGCAGTAGTCATAGTTTTAAATAGTTTGGCATTAAAACAATCCATTTTCAAGGGAGCGGAGGTAGCACTCAGCCGGCAGTGGGCACCTGTGTGGTGAGTTTAAATCCTAGTAATGTCAACAAACAGGTAAAGGGCTGGGGATATGGCCTAGTGGCAAGAGAGCTTGCCTCGTATACATGAGGCTCTGGGTTCGATTCCCCAGCACCACATATACAGAAAACGGCCAGAAGTGGCGCTGTGGCTCAAGTGGCAGAGTGTTAGCCTTGAGCAAAAAGAAGCCAGGGACAGGGCTCAGGCCCTGAGTCCAAGGACCAGGACTGGCAAAAAAAAAAAAAAAAAAAAAAAAAAACCAAACAGGTAAAGAATGAAAGGGATATATAGATTGTGGTACAGCATTTGCCTCGCATGTATGAAGTTCTGGATTTGATTCAGACCAAGAGAAAGAGACAGCCAGATGCTGGTGGCTCACCCCTGTAATCCTAGCTACTCAGGAGGCTGAGATCTGAGGATTGCAGTTCAAAGCCAGCCCGGGCAGGAAAGTCTGTGAGACTCTTATTTCTAATTAATCACCAGAAAACCGGAAATGGAGCTGTGGCTGGAAGTAGTAGAGCGCTAGCCTGAAGCAAAAGAGCTCAGAGACAGAGCCCAGGCCCCGAGTTCAAGCTCAATGACCACAACCATAAACCACAAGAAGAGACAGACAGACAGACAGACAGACAGACAGAGACAGAGACAGAGGGACCCTGAGCCCAGGATCAGAACAAAAAAGAACCTTGGCTGTTTTCTCCATTCCTCCAGCTGTTCAGCTGCTCTGTCCAGTATCTGCTTCCTATCTGCCCCAGGGCCTTTGCCCAGCAGCTGTATCCCCTGAGACTTCCATAACTCTGCAAAGCACCAGGGTCACATAACAAGATAACTGGCCAGGCAGGGCAGTGAATAGTAGAGAAACGAAAACCGATTATCCATCTAAATGAGTAGTATCGAGTGATCACATTTTCTTAACTCAAGGCAGCAGCAGCCTGGGATCTGATGAGAGAACACTTGTACCTGAATATTTCCTGCAAATCCTGTTTTGATTTAGCAAGCGGTAACCGAGTGACCGAGACTGGCTTGGGCTTTCTAAGTCTGGGGGTGAAGACAGACGAGGCTCTTGCTCTCGCTGTGGGTTCAGGTGCTGAGTGGGCGCCGAGAGGCCAACAGGAAAACTCTCAGGGTTGTTGAGGCTTGGCAGTGTAACTACTCACAGGGGACTGTCGGTTGTTCTAGATCAGGAGGAGGCCAGGGATTTCCTGGGGCAGCGACATTCAGCTGAGAACAGAAAGACTGAAAAGCCGAGGCAGGAGCCACAGGAAGGGACCAGGCGTGGCCTGTTCCAAGCCATGCCGAGGGGCTGGAGAGGACTGGCCAAGGCCAGCGTCACGGGCTGCAAGCGGGAGATGTGGAGAAATGAAAACGGCTAGCTTGTGTTGCCCTCCGTGCCAGGGGTGTCGATTTTATCATGTGTGATGGATAGTTATGGATACTGATGCTCTTGATGATGTTTGGGAGAGGACCTAGGAATCAACCCAAGTCCACACAAACCCAAGCAAGTGAGCTGCGCTCCTAGCTTTAACTGCCCTTCACATCATTCTTTTTTTTTGCCAGTCCTGGGCCTTGAACTCAGGGCCTGAGCACCGTCCCTGGCTTCTTTTTTGCTCAAGGCTAGCACTCTGCCACTTGAGCCACACGCTACCTCTGGACATTTTCTATATATGTGGTGCTGAGGAATCGAACCCAGGGCTTCATGTATAGGAGGCGAGCACTCGACCACTAGGCCATATTCCCAGACCCCCTTTACATCATTCTTAGCTGCAAGTTTCTCAGAGGTTTTTTTAATGTTGTTGTTTTTTCCCATCACTGGGGCTTAAACTCAGGGCCTTGCATGCTTGCTTAGATTTCTTGCTCATTGGCTGGTAATCTACCACTTGAGTCAGGCCTCCAATTTGGCTTTTTGCTAGTTAATTGGAGACTAGAAATCTCATGACCTTTTCTGCCCAGGCTGGCTTCAAAACCCTGATCTTGCAGATCTCAGCCTCCTGAGTTGCTAGGATTACAAGTGTGTACCCTCAGCCCTTCATGGTTTCTTAGACTCTCCTTGCTTTAAATCATTTAATAGGGGCTGGCAATATGGCCTAGTGGTAAAGTGCTTGCCTCGTATACATGAAGCCCTGGGTTTGAGTCCTCAGCACCACATATATGGAAAAAAGCCAAAAGTGGTGCTGTAGCAAAAGTGGTAGAGTGCTAGCCTTGAGCAAAAAGAAGCCAGGGACAGTGCTCAGGCCCTGAGTTCAAGCTCCACGACTGGCAAAATAAATAAATAAATAAAATAAGTGATTTAACATTTTGGTAATTGTCTAGGGAAACAACGTAAGAGGTAGAAAGGCTAGATGTTGAGAACCATCAGTAGAACATTCATTTGTTTACAGGTACTGAAGGACATTATTTTATACTTTGGGTTATAGTCCAATACAACTTTATTTTGTTGGTCAGATTGCCTAGTTGTGGCTATTAGGAGCCTTTAAAAGTTGGCTCCGATCTCCCTTTAGCTTATAAAGTCCTAAGAGAGCAGCAGGAAACGCTAGGAGCAATTGACAATCAAACGGTTGTCAAGTGTCAGGCACAGTGAGTGACACAGGCCTATAACCCCTGCATTCAGGAGGCGGAGAACTAGAAGATCTCAAATTTGAGGCCAGCCTCAGTTGCATAATGAGACCCTGTCCCCACCCTTTCCCCCGTCAGAAAAAACAAAAGCAACTAAAAACTAGGCTGACATATTTAGCTCAGCGCCTGACGCAGCCCAGTGGCCGAGTCCTTGGCTAGCAGGAGCACGTGCAAGGCCCTGGGGTTGACTCCCCGGAAACAGGAAAACCAAACCAAACACCACAAAGAGGAATGTGAATAAAGGGACAGTGTGTGGCGTGCAAGGATAATTTATGAAAACCATCGCTACTTCCCATTTGTTTGCTTGTTTTGCCTTTCTTTTTTGTCAGTCCTGGGGCTTGAACTCAGGGCCTGAGCACTGTCCCTGAGCTTCTTTTTGCTCAAGGCTAGCACTCTGCCACTTGAGCCACAGCGCCCCTTCGGGCTTTTTCTATTTATATGGTACTGAAGAATCCCAGGGCTTCATACATGTTAGGCAAGCACTCTACCACTGAGCCACATTCCCCGCCTGTTTGTTTGTTTTGTGCCAGTAGTAGGGCTTGGACTCAGGGCCTAGGTGCCATTCCTTTTCACTCAAGGCTGGCACTCTAGCACTTGAGCTGCAGCTCCACTTCCAGCTTCTTGCCGATTAATTGGAGACAAGAGTATCATGGACTTTGCTGCTTGAGTTGGCTTTGAGCCATGATCCTCAGATCTCAGCCTCCTGGATGGCTAGGATTACAGGTATGAGCTACAGCGCCCAGCTTGCCACTTTCAATCTGAACTCCTTCCAATTGTTTGCTCTTGGGGAGGACAGTGGTCCCCCAAAAGAAGAACACATAAGGGGCCCATGGAGACACCCATGTGAGAGGGAAAGGAGAGGAGACACCCATGTGAGAGGGAAAGGAGGTTCCCTGCTGAAAATCAGTGTCCACTCTGCTGGCACGTGATACCGCCATTCCGGAGGTGGCTCCTCCAGCCCACGAGACCTCCAGACTACTGGAGACCCAACCAGCACTTTCACTGTAACCCTAAGAGATACTCGGAGCCCGAGTCCTCCACCAGAACGCCCGATCCAAGAAAATCATGAGATAATAGATGCTTACAGTCAATTTAAACCTCTGAGGTTTGGAATGATCTGTTAGGTAGCAATAGGAAACAAATGGACAAGAATAGAATACAGTGAAACAAACAATATTTATAGAAAATAAAAGAGCTGGATCAGGTGTGGTGACACATGCCTGTAATCCCAGCACTCAGGAGACAGGCAGGAGGATTGCAAACCTGAGGTCAGTGAGGGCTACATAGAAAAAAACTTGTCATGAGAAAACAAGAAAGAAAGGAGAGAAAGAACAAATGAGGGAGGAAAGGAGGGGGGAGGAGGAGGAGGAGGAGGAGGAGGAGGAGGAGGAGGAGGAGGAGGAGGAGGAGGAGGAAAGGAAAGAAAAAGAAATGAAGGGAAGTAGGAAGGGAGGAGAAAAAGAAGGAGGGGGGATACAGAGGGAGGGAGGACGGAGGGAGAGAGGGAGGAAGGGAGGGAAGGAAGGGGAAGGAAGGAAGGAAGGAAGGAAGGAAGGAAGGAAGGAAGGAAGGAAGGAAGGAGTAAGAAATTCACCACTGAAATAGTTAAAGAAAATTTCCTCACTTGGGCATGGGAGGCTCACATCTACAGTCCTAGCTACTCAGGAGGCTGAGATCTGAGGATCAAAGTTCAAAGCCAGACCAGGCAGAAAAGTCCATGAGACATATCTCCAATTAGCCAGCAAAATTAGCTGGAAGGGGAGTTGTGGCTCAAATGATAGAGTGCTAACCAGGAGTGAAAAAGCTAAAGGATAGAGCCTGGGCCCTGAGTTCAAGTCCTATTACTGGTACAAAAAAAAAGGAGGGGAGCACGTTAAGTACCCAGGACAATGTTTGGAAATAGAAATAACACTCAAGCAGAATTCAGTTAACTTTGAAGACACGAAGAATACAAAGATCCTACAAACAATTAAAATGGTATCAGTCCTCCATTTTTTTTGTTTGTTTGTTTTTGCCAGTCCTGGGGCTTGAACTCAGGGCCCGGGCACTGTCCCTGAGCTTTTTTTTTGCTCAAGGCTAGCACTCTACCACTTAAGCTACAGTGCCACTTCCAGCTTTCTCTGTTTATATGGTACTGAGGAATTGAACTCAAGGCTTCATGCATGCTAGGCAAGCAAATAGTGTAATTCTTTAGAAAGACTAGGTCAAGGGCTGGGAATATGGCCTAGTGGCAGAGTCCTTGCCTTATATACATGAAGCCCTGGGTTCGATTCCCCAGCACCACATATACAGAAAATGGCCAGAAGTGGTGCTGTGGCTCAAGTGGCAGAGTGCTAGCCTTGAGTAAAAGAAGCCAGGGACAGTGCTCAGGCCCTGAGTCCAAGCCCCAGGGCTGGCAAAAAAAAAAAAGATAAGTCAAAGCCAAACAAAATAAGTTTCAGATATTTTAAATGTCTCTTTGCTATTTAGCATGTTTTTGTCATCTGTAAGGCCTTTAGAAAGTCCTTCAGATGGTCCCACCATCCCGCCTTCTCATATGCCAAAACCTTTTATATTTGGTGACAGGGGTTCTCTGTGTGGCCCAGGTTGCCCTTGAACTCTGATCCTCTTTTCCCAGCCTTCTAGAAGTGCTGGGAGTGCATACATCACTACCAGATCTGTCCTCTTTATGCTTAGGCTCCTTTATTCATCAAGACTTAATTAGCCTCATCTTTAACTCTCCATAGATTTATTCTCCTATTCATTTTTTAAATCGATGTTTATTGAGCAACAATGATGCTTCAGGCGTTGAGATTTAATGAGTAAGAAAGACAGAAAAAAATCTCTGTTACAGCACCTGTCTCGGACGGTGCTGTATTGCCAGTCATGCATTTACTTAATCATTCAACAAATTTTCATTGAACACTTACTAAGCACCAGCATGGTGTCCAAGATTTCAGCAGACAGGTGCCTCCCGGGATAATGATGAAGCAATACACCAGGGGCTCTGTTTCAGCCACACTGGACTCTGAGCTCCCCGTCAGCTTCAGTTTTGCTCTACATAGAAAGAAGTGTCCACGAGTGTTTGCTGGACTGATTTGAGGAAAGGGGAAAAAAAAAACATCATTTCCTGCCAGGCTCCAGTGGCTCCTGTCTGTAATCCTAGCTACTCGGGAGGCTGAGATCTGAGGATCCCGGCTCAAAACTAGCCCAGGAAGACAGAGCAGAAAGAGAAGCCCTTACCTCCGGTAACCAGCAAAAAGCCCTAAATGGAGCTGTGGCTCAAGGGGTAGAACACCGTCCTTGAATGAAAGAGCCCAGTGAGAGCATCGGGACCTAAATTCCAGCTCGGTGCTGGTAGGAAAGGACAGGGAAGGAACCCATTGCTTTCTAGATGGGACCAGAGGTGTCAGCCTACTCTGCCCCCCCCCCCACCGTGAGTGGAACTAGATGCTGTGGGCTTGCAGCCGGCACCCCAGAACTGCAGCCCCTCCTTGTCACGTCACATAGCTCCTGGCAACGTGACAGGGCTGTCTCTCTACATCAAGGGCTCTGCGGAAGGGTGCTGGCTCCCTACTCGTCTTTATACCCACAGTCTATGTTTCCAGTGAGGCTCATAGCTTCCCAGCCTCCCCGACCCCCACTCCCACCCCCGGACACACACACTGATTTTGTTCACCTGCCCTATTGGGGAACCTGTTTCCTAGGACAACCCTGGCAGGCCCTGAGCAGGGACAGTTGGTTGGCAGCCCCACCCTGGATAGTTTCAATTGTCCTCAGTGCGGTGACCAGGATGACAGGCCAGCTGAACGCTTTGTTGGGTTCGTGACTCGGTCTGTTTGCAGAGCGCTGGCACGGAGGCGGCCCGGGGCTTACGTTGCGCTCCGTTCTGGCCCAGGGCCCACACGGCCACGCCTGCCCCCACCAGCCAGGTCAGCTTGGGTTACAGCGGCTCCCAGGTTACAGAGGAGCCCTCCCCCCACCCCACCCCACCCCAGGTGGCTTGGGAGCCTGAGGAACAGTGAGCAGGGCTCAGTCTCCTGTCCGTGGGGGAGTGGCAAGAGTGGCTGGAGCCTTAGTCGCCATAGAGACCAGAGCCTGGGGCCTCCCCACTTCCCTTCTCCCAAGATGCTCTGCAGTTTGCATCACCAAGCCACGCTGGGCCTGTCTATACTTGCTCTAAGCACCTTAGAGCCCCTCTGCCAGCCTCAGCCCTTCCCTGGTGCGCCTGCCCCCCCGCCCCCCGGGCCTGGGAAAGGCGGCTCGGACCCTAATAGCGATAGCAGGTATGGTCCGCCACGGGTCCCCCACCTGCTCCCACTGCCGCGTTCCCGCCACCAAGCCGACACCCGATTTGGTTCCTCACGGCTCATCCCCTAGCAGGATGGTGGTACACGCCTGTCATCGGGAGTTGGAGCCAGAAGGACTATGAGTTCAAGGCCAGCCTGGAAGCTAAAGGGGGACCTGACTGAGAAGAAAACAAATAAAAGAACACGGACCTAGTCCTTGATTCAAAGTTAACACAGCACACCCCGACTCTTGGTCCTGGCTGACACGGCACCCCGTGCTGGCCCAGGATCCCCCACGACAACTGCCCACCAGCCCGCTCTACACTCTACACGCTGCGTGACTGACTTCACGGTCCAGGCCCAGAGGCCACCCTCCCCTCCGGGGCCGCCGCCTCCACCGACTCATGCCTCCCAATGCTTTGCTACGGGTTAGAGAATCCTGAACCTGAAGGAGGGTGGGCGAGGTGGGGTCTGGGTGCCACCGAGTCCTACGAGCCTCGGCCGTTACAGAGTTAGGAAATCAATACGTCTCGTGAATAGAAGGTGGCCCCGGGCTCGGGCACGCCTAGCACACATGAAGCCCCGCTTCTCTCCCTAGCACCACGCACAAAAAATCCACTCGATGTTTGCCCAGAATGAAGCAAGATGTAAGGAAGAGTCTCGTGGCTTTCCTGCCTGGGCTGGCTTCAAACCACAATCCTCAGATCTTAGCCTTCTGAGAAGCTAGGGTTACAGGCGTGAGGTACCAGACTTGTTCTGCTCTCACTCTGAGTGAGCCCCTACCCACTGGCATCATTATACTGGGGTGCTACTGGTACAGGGTGAGCGGGAGCCTCCTACAGGATTGTTCCTGAGACCAAGGCTGCTCTGAGTAAGAACCAGAGAGATGCTGTTCAGAGATGTGTGCAATGACAGGACATTATTATTATTATTATTATTATTATTATTATTTATTAATTTATTTATTTTTGGCCAGTCCTGGGCCTTGGACTCAGGTGCTGAGCACCGTCCCTGGCTTCTTCCCGCTCAAGGCTAGCACTCTGCCACCTGAGCCACAGCGCCCCTTCTGGCCGTTTTCCATATATGTGGTGCTGGGGAATCGAACCGAGAGCTCCATGTGTAGGAGGCAAGCACTCTTGCCACTAGGCCATATTCCCAGCCCGACAGGACATTTTTATGTGTTGAACCAGTAACAAGAACGGATCTGGAGTTGGTGGCTCACTCCTATAATCCTAGCGACTGGAGGCTGAGACCCAAAGGATTTCTGTTCAAATCCAGCGCAGACAGAAAAGTCCACTAGACTTTATCTCCAAAATAATCAGTAAAGTACCAAAAGTGGAGGTGTGGTTCAAGTGGCAGAGTGCCCGCCTTGAGCCCACAAAGCTAAGTGAGGCCCCAAGTTCAAGCCCCGGTACTGACATAAAGGAAATAAAAAGGGAAATGGATGGATAATTTTTAAGCCTCTTATTCTTTTCATCTTCCCAGGGGTTTATTTTCAAGGCCAGCTAGGGCTTACCTAGCAAAACCCTGTCTCAAAACAAACAAACAAACACAAAGTAAGGCAAAAACCAAGCTGATCCTTCAAGGAAGCATGTGGAGCTGCTCCGGGCTGGAAATCCTGGTGTGTGGAGCTGTTCCCAGCTGGAAGTCCTGGGCTGGTGCCCGGCTCCACCTCTGCAGCTCACAATTGGCCTTGGGTGAGTGACATCATCCTGTGACATCATATTTTCTCATAGGTAAAAAGGGATTCCATTAGTACCTCCTTCAAAAGGCTGTTGCAAGAATTAGGTGAGATAATACATGTAAATCACTCAGAGGTGTTGGCTTTCCCCACCCTTCCTTGTCTCTCTTACCCCTTCTGCTGGAATGACAGCCATCTCCCTTGTCTGAGAGACAAGGAGAAACCCAGGGGAGACAGAGATAGAGCAATTATGGCAGAATCATGGCTCTGGAGTTGGGGGGCAGGCTCTGGAGGTGTGCCCCGCTGGTCTGGCACTGAGGGCAGTGGAGGGCGTGGGGGACCTTGATAATGTGTGTAGAGCTGAGGGACAGTCCGAGGTGGACAGCACAACCCACTGAGGTAGGAGGCTATGTGGAGAGTGGCCAATAGGACCTGGGGATCCACTCTGGCACTCGGGCTTGGGGGTTTGTGGGGGGAGAAGTGAGGAGTCCCTCCATTGGGTTGCTTAGGAAGTACCTGACACAGGATACCCAGCACCCAGGAGCCCTGTGAAGGAAACCTACACTACAGGAGCTCTCCAAGTCATGGCAAGGAACAAGTGAAGATGAAATCCTGTGTTCACATGCCAGGACAGTCAGGATTTGGGGGGGGGAGGGGGTCTGCAGAAGCAGCTCAGGCACAGCTGCAGGAAGGCAAGGCAAGGCAAGCCAGCACTCCTCAGCTTGGGGGGGCAGGGGAGGGACTCTGGACCTCCCTCTTGCTCAGTAGGACCCCCTCACGGAAGACCGTTGGGTGGTCTTATTGCTGAGCCGGTGTGCTGATCACTGTGTGCTGAGCAGGGGTTCCCCAGCTCAGGGGGCAGAGTCAGCACTTCATTAACTATGGGGCCAGGTGAGGTGCTGGCCATTCTGCAGGGCAAACAAGAACAGGCTGTGTTTTGGGTGGGGAGGTGGACAGCACGGCCGTCAGTAAGAGAACGTCATCGGGTGGGGAGGCCAAGTTTCAGGAGCTGGAGGACAAGAAGCGGGGCTGACGGAAGGAGGGCCAAGAAGATGGATGGGACAGTGCCTGCTAAGAGGCATGTCATGGACCGGCGGTCACCAATGAGCCCAGCTGTGATTGGACACCCAGCAAAGGGCTGGGGCACGTAGTAGGCAGTCAGTACACACTGGTGACAGAGTTGACAGTCATCGTGGTTCAGAGACACAGACAGGATGGGGGACACAGATGGAAAACGGTGTTACTTGCTCACTTAATTCTTTGGAGGAGGGAGGAACGTCTTCCCCGACTGAGTCACACCTACCCAACGCCTCTGCCCCTACTAGGCAACCATAGGAAGTAAACCCAGGGCTCGGGGTTCCTTCTCCTCACGAATGGAGACGGCCTTGTCCTCAGTACCTTATCCCGTTGGTTCCTCATCCTGCTCCCCTAGCTCTTTCCAGACAGCCCAGTTACATGCTTTCCCTTACTTCCTCAACTCACAATGGAGGACCAAGCCCGTCCCACCCCTAGCACCCAGGTCCAGAGTAACCACCACCCCTGGGAACATGTGACTGTGTGCTCAGTGCAGATCCTTAGCACCAACTCTGCCCCTCTCGGGACCTCAGTGTCCCTCTAGGAAGTATCTCCTGAGGACAAAGGGTATTTGGTCCTCCCCCTCTACTGACTGGTGCAGAATTTCCTGGCACTCCCTGGGCAAGGAGACCCCATCCCCCATCCCCCCAAGAAGCGTCCTATCCTCTTGGAGAGGGCCAAGGTGGCCAGGTGGCCGCGCTGCCATGAGAACAGCGTGCTCCCCCGGGGCCTGGATCGCCCGCCAGGACCAGCACCGGCTCCCCACCCCCAAGCGCACTGCCCAACCTGTCCTACAGGTGTGTCTGGCTCTGGGCCAGCAGGGCACAGTGCCCAGCTCATTTACGGGAAGGGAGGATGTAAACAGAGGACAAGGGGCAGGTGGAGGACAAAGGCAACCCAGTCTTTTGTTTGCACCTCATGTTGCTCTGAGTCTGCCCTCCTCGTGCAGGAGGGGACCGGCACCCTGGGACGTGCCCACCGAAGGGCAGCCGGCAGTGCTACGACGTTCCCATTTACCCTACAAGACTGCCCCACTGCCGGCTGCCCTTCGCCTATCTGTCCTCACTCACAGACACGATCCGGGCCCTATGGTCACAGCCAATGCCCAGCCTGGCCATCTGTGGACGAGGATCGACCGGAGAACTGGAAGGGCTGGATTCACTGGGCAGCATCTGCCCCGTGGCTGCTGAGAGGGGAGAACGCACCTTAGGTTTCCGTTTCCCCACTTGAGGGTACTGGGAAGAGACAGAGGGCAGCAGTGCCAGGGATTGGACAGCTTCTGAGATGGGAACCAGACAGAGGAGAAGGAGGCCTCCTACCTCCGGGTAACTCCTAACCCACTCAGCTGGGTGCTGAGTACTTGATTCCATGCACCCAGCAAATACTGATCGGCCATCCACCAGATCCTAAGCACCCCGCTTAGGACTGGGGTACATCAGGGAGGAAAATGAACCCTCCTGAGCCTCTGCCTTCCTATGTTAGTCTCAGTTCTGGGAGGCACAGACATTAAAGATTACACAACTAGGTTGGGCACCAGTGGATCATTATCTATAATGCTAGCTACTCAGGAGGCTGAGATAGGAGGATCGCAGTTTCAAGCCACCCTGGGCAGGGACATTGGTGAGACTTTTATCTCCCAGGTAACCATCAAAAAGCTGGAAGTAGAGGCATGGCTCAAATGGGAGAGCATGAATCTTCAGTAAAAAAAAAAAAAAGCTGGAGGACAGTGCCCAGATCCTGAGTTCAAGCCCCAGTACTGGTACAAAAAAAAAAAAACCAACAAAACAACAAAGGATGTGCATGCGTATTGTAGATGAGACAGAGAGCGGTACTGTGAGAGCGAGCAGGCAAAGGAGCAAGGAGGCCTGTGAACAGCCCCTGAGATGGTAGTTCAGTAAGGGCTGAGGTGGTGAAAGGGAGAGCCTGGACAAGCCAGCGAGGAATATTCAGGGCAGACCAGAGACTACACAGGGCTTGCAATGTGAGCTGGCTGTTCAGTGGGAGAAAAGGAAGACCAGAGCTGCTAGCGAGAACAGGGCTGGGGAGTGGGGGTTGTGGGGTTTGGGTGCATACTCTAGTCAAGTGAGCGCCCTGGAATCCCAAGCAGGGGGTGAGCTGGGAATTCATAACTTCAGTGGATCCGTGATGGCTGGCTGGAAGGTGTGATGGTCTTGAATGCTTGCTATTGATTTTGTGCTAAAGTTAACAGCATAATGTTGGTCTTTTTCCTCATGGTGTACAGGCCATCCTGTACACCATCCTAACCCCCATCCGGAGGCTGAGCTCTGAGGATGGGGATTCAAAGCCAGCCCCGGCAGGTTTGTGAGATTCTTTTTTTTTTTTTTTTGGCCAGTCCTGGGCCTTGGACTCAGGGCCTGAGCACTGTCCCTGGCTTCCTTTTGCTCAAGGCTAGCACTCTGCCACTTGAGCCACAGCGCCCCTTCTGGCCGTTTTCTGTATATGTGGTGCTGGGGAATCGAACCCAGGGCCTCATGTATACAAGGCAAGCCCTCTTGCCACTAGGCCATATCCTCAGCCCAGGTTTGTGAGATTCTTATCTCCAATTAACCACACCAAAAAAAGACAGAAATGGAGTTGTGGCTCAAATGGTAGTATACCAGCCTTCAGAAAATAAGCTAAGGGACAGCACTCAGGTGGTGAGTTCAAGTCCCAAGACCAGCACGCGTGCGCACACACACACACACACACACACACACACACACATTTCCCATTTTCCTTACCCTGCCTGCCCAGAAAATCACCGTTGTCCTTCCATCCCAAATCATGCAATGCTTGACCTTGTGTGTCAAGCAAACTGTCATCTGTCACGTGAAGAAGATATTATATTATATGATAAATTTGGCCTTCATTTCATTTCGAATGCAAAAGGGATCCACCTTCAAGAGAAAACAGTAAAAATAAACTGTAGTCTAGGCAATGGTGATGATGGTCCAACAGTGACCAAAGGTGGGAAATTCCACAGCTGTGTGAGCAGAGCTGTTCTCATGCATCTACTGTCTAAAGAGAGCCCACTGGGCTGGGAGTGTGGCTTAGTGGTTGGCAGCGTGCTTGCCTAGCATGCATGAAGCCCTGGGTTCGATTCCTCAGTACCACATAAACAGAAAAAGCCACAAGTGGCTCAAATGGTAGAGTGCTAGCCTTGAGCAAAAGAAGCTCAGGGAGTGGAGGAAACAGCAAAGGCCGTGGTTCTGCCCACTGTCCGTACCTGAACGGGGATCCTGGCTCGCACCCTGCCTTCCGGTGCTCTTTTCTTGCACTGGTTTGGGCGGAGCCCAAGCAAAGGCATCCCATCCAAGAGACGTCATACTGCGGCTGGCCCAGAAATGCTCAAGAAACTGCGCAACAACCACTGACTAGATGTGTAAGTCGCCAGGCTCTCAGTAAACGGTGAGCTCTCACGGAAAGCAGAATCTGAGCAGCGCAGGGCTGAGGTTGAGATATCCCTAGAGACTGTGGCTTCAGAAATTGAAACAAAAGCATTGCCAGAGTGGAGAAGAAGCTCAGTCTCCTCTCGTGACTGGGGTCTGGGCACACAGTGGGCCAACTGCAGAGCTATGGTCTCAAGGCCTAGTGACCCTGAACTGTCAGGTGGGGGTCTTCTATCTATCTATCTATCTATCTATCTATCTATCTATCTATCTATCTAATTATCTTTTTTTTTTTTTTTGCCAGTCCAGGGCCTTGAACTCAGGGCCTGAGCACTGTCCCCGGCTTCTTTTTGCTCAAGGCTAGCACTCTGCCACTTGAGCCACAGCACCACCTCTGGACGTTTTCTATCTATGTGGTGCTGAGGAATGGAACCCAGGGCTTCATGTATACGAGGCAAGCGCTCTTGCCACTAGGCCGTATTCCCAGCACCTGTAATGATCTTTAAGTTACTGCACAAAGGGGTTTCAACTGTACGTGTCAGTTTGTGAGTACGATGCAGCTTGATCAATGTCACCCCTTAAACTCAAGGCCTTGGGCCCTCACTGTCCCTGAGCTTTTTCACTCTTGGTCCTCTACCACTTGAGCCATAACTCCACTTTTGGCTTTTTAGTGGCTAATGGAAGATAATCCCATGGCCTTTCCCACCTGGGCTGGCTTTGAACCACAGCCCTCAGGTCTCAGCCTCCTGAGGAACTAGGATGACAGGTATGAGCCACCAGCACCCAGCTGGAAGGTGGTTTTACAAATGTACATCTAAACTGGGACAGAAATACATTCTTTGGAACAATGCTACATGAATAAAATGCTATCTAAGTTTGTACAAAACATAAAATATTGGCCATTGGAAAGCTTTCTTCTCTCTTTTTTTGTTTTTTTTTTTGGCCAGTCCTGGGGCTTGAACTCAGGGCCTGAGCACTGTCCCTGGCTTCTTTTTGCTCAAGGCTAGCACTCTGCCACTTGAGCCACAGCGCCCCTTCTGGCTTTTTCAAGATATGTGGTGCTGAGGAATCAAACCCTGTGCTTCATGTAAACAAGGTGAGCACTCCATCACTAGGCCCAGCTTTCCCAGCCCCAGCTTTCTTGTCTTATATGTATATGTTTTGAATTCAGGGCCTGGGCACTGTCCCTGAGCTGTTTTGCTCAAGGCCTGCACTCTACTACTTGAGCCACAGCACCAGCTTCCAGCTTTTTCTGTGTATGTGGTGCTGAGGAATCAAACTCAAGGCTTCATGCATTCTAGGCAAGCACTCTAGCACTAAGCCACCTTCCCAGCCCCTATGTATATGTTTATACTGTGTACAAGTTCTTTCTGATACCTATGAGTTACATATAGATAACAAGGCAGTGGCCCAGACCAGAGCCACCACACGCCCATCTTAGCCGGGATCAGAGCTGCTCCTTGGCCTGTGGGTGTGCCCTAGGCCAGGCCCCTGAGGCCCTCTGAGATGAGGCTGGTTAACCATTCGCTCTGCATTCTCTGCTCTGGAGTGAGGTAATAATCCTGGCTCCTGAGGGAGAGGCAAAGACTTGCACAGAGCCCAGCCCATCTTGCACTGTGGGGCTGAGGTCACCCCGACCCCCTCCAGGCTGCTGAGGGGCCAGACTGTGAGTGGGTGGAAATCTAGAGCCTAGAGGCTCTATCAAGCCAACGGCTGATTTCTGACTACACGCAGGCTTTCCAGGTAGAAATCACCAGCTGGTCCTCCAGCCCTGGGGCAGCAGGAAGACTCACCAGCTGAATGAAGGAGAGAGATCAAGAGCCCTTTGGCTTAGTTTTGGCTTAGTTTCTTATTCCTCAGAACAGCCCGAGGACATGGATGTAAATATTGGCCATGTTACAGCTGGGAAAGCTGAGGCAGGGAGGGAAAGATGAGCCAGCAGTCAGGGCTGATGGGACTTCAACACAGGTAGGCTGGCCCTAACGCGTAATCACAGACCCTAGCCACCCTCCTCCTCTCCAACTGACCCTCCAACTTAGCATCCCCCACTTGCCACTCCTCCCTTGTTCTTTTCAGAACCAATTCCTTGCCAACTCTGGGCCTTATTAGTTCTAGAAAGGAAGGTCTGTGGAGAGCTGGTTTACAGTGTCCCCAGCCAGTGTAGGCAGACATTGACTTTACCTGTTGATTACAGATGAAGAGTCTCAGTGTTGCTAGAGATCACCAACCAAGAGTTCAAAGGCGATCCTTTAGTGGAAATTAATATCTTTATAAAGTCTGAGATGGGCACATTCATTAACCCAATCATTATAAGCCAAGCGTGGTGCTACACGTCTGTACTCCCAGCTCTTGGGAAACACAGGTAGAAAGATCAAGAGTTCCAGGCCAGCATTGGCCATGGAGCAACCCTGACTTAAAAAATAAATAAATAAGGGGCTGGGGATATGGCCTAGTGGCTAGCGTGATTGCCTCGTATACATGAGGCCCTAGGTTCGATTCCCCAGCATCACATATACAGAAAATGGCCAGAAGTGGCGCTGTGGCTCAAGTGGCAGAGTGCTAGCCTTGAGCAAGAAGAAGCCAGGGACAGTGCTCCGGCCCTGAGTCCAAGCCCCAGGACTGGCCAAAAAAAAAAAATAATAATAATAATAAAATAATAAATAAATAAATAAGACAAGCTGGGAATGTGGTTTAGTAGTAGAGTGCTTACCTAGCATGCATGAAGCCCTGGGTTCGATTCCTTGGTACCACATAAACAGAAAAAGGCGGAAGTGGTGCTGTGGCTCAAGTGGTAGAGTGCTGGCCTTGGAACAGTGCCCAGACCCTGAGTTCAAGACCCAGGACTGGCACAAAAAAAAAAAAAAAAAAAAAAAAAAAAAAAGAAGGAAAGACTGAACGGGAGCTAAGTACTGTGCGCTGGTGTATCACATGTATAGGCTGAGATGCAATTCAAAGCCAGCCCTGGCAGAAAAGTTCAAGAGACTCCATCTCCAATTAAACAGCAAAAAGCAGAGCTGGAGAGTGTGGCTCAAGTGGTAGGGCACTAACTGTGGGTAAGCCAGCTGGGTAAGGGCGAGGTCCCTGAATTCAAACTTCTAGTACCAGCAAATCAACAAAAATAAAACCCAAACAAACAATCACAATAAGTTCTTGACTGTTGTCCATGGGCTAGACATTGTGATCGAGATGAGTAAAATGGCATGCCTTTATGGAGACTATACCAGATTTGTAGAGGAAAAAGACAACCCCCAAAATGGAGATCGATGCAGTCTATGATCACAATTAACACGATGGAGAACGTGGCGAGGAGAAAGGGAGAGCGCACGGAGTCCTGAGAGGCGGAGCGTGGTGAGTGGTTTACAGTTTTCCCTAGGTAGGAGGCCCGGGGTCTTCCGAGGCCCAAAGGCAGTAGAAGCTGAAAGCCTTTGGATGTGGGGAGGAGTCAGGATGGAAGGAAAGCAAGTCCAATGGGCTCCAGAGTTATGGGGAAGTCTGTGTGTGCTGATCACAGTGAGGGAGCTGAGGGAGAGTGGTCTGAGGAGAGGGAGCAGAGCAGGTGGGGTGTCAGGTGGCACTGGCAGGAGCCGAGTGGACTCGTGACTTCTGAGTGTTTTGAGCAGAGGACTGAGATGATTGGAAGACTGCAAGCAGGAAAAGCAGTTAGGACACAGCTGTGCTCGTTAAGAAGCCTGGTTGGTAGAGGTAGACGTGGGTGAAGCGGTCAAGGATGACTTGGAGGTGTTTGTCTTGAGCAACTAGGAAGAAAAGCTTTTCACTCATTCATTCATATTTATTTATTGATGTCAGGTTGTGGAGCTTGAACTCAGGACCGGGGTGCTGTCTCTGAGCTTTTCTTTTCCCCTTCAAGGCTAGCATCCTACCACTTTGAGCAACTTCTAATTTTCTGGTGGTTAACTGAAGATAAGAGTGTCCCAAACTTTCCTGCCGGGGCTGGCTTTAAACCACACTTCTCAGGTCTCAGCTTCCTGAGGAGCTAGGATTACCGGCGTGAGCCACCAGCGCCTGGCTAAGCTCGGCCTTTATTGCGGAAGCATTGCTCAGAGGGAGATCTAGAGTTGAGTTTGAGCGTGTTGGCTTAGAGCTGCTGATCGGCCTGTCGTGGTGGCAGTGAGACTCTTGAGTCCGGAGGAGGGGTCATCCCTCAGTGCTCAACTAAGAATTACTCAGGTATAGGGGCCAGTAGTTTAGGAAGGAGACAACACACTGGGTCCTGGGACACACAAACATTAGATAGCAGGGAGGGGGAGACACTAAGCAAAGCAGTCTGAGACATAGAGGCTTCCAGAAACCAAGTGGAGAGGAAGAGGATGTGATCTTGGCAGCTGTGGTTCCAGGCCTACCACTGGACCAGAGACTGCTGGGCACAGCCGTTGGCTCCCACTGCAAGGAAGGACTCGCTGAGGCTGATGAGATCGTCAGCAGCAGACGGGAGGCAGCTCCAGCTGGGTTTGATCACTGAGACCACAAATACAGACAGGACTTTGCTCTGCAAGGGGAACAGGGATTAAGCAGTGACTCAAGAGAATGAGGCTCCAGAGAAGATTGTGCTGGTTTCTGTTTGCTTGTTGTTGTTGTTGTTAATGCTAGGGATGGAATTTGGGGCCTTCTACGTGCTAAGTTAGCTTTCTGCCACCTAGGCTAGCTCTCTACCAGTAAGCTACAACTTCAGCCTAGGTTTGTTTTTTTGGTGTGTCTTTTTTTTTTTTTTTGGTCAGTCATGGGGCTTGAACTCAGGGGCCTGGGTGCTGTCCCTGAGCGGTTTTTTTTTTTTTTGTTTTTTTTTGCACAAGATAAGCACTCTACCACTTGAGCTACAGCTCAAGTTAATTGGAGATAAGATTCTCATGGATTTCCTGCCCGGGGCTGGTTTTGATTCTCAGCCTCCAGAATGGCTAGCTGATTATAGATATGAGCCACCAGCACCCAGTTTCCAGCCATTTTTTTTTTTTTTTGCCAGTCCTGGGGCTTGAACCCAGGGCCTGAGCACTGTCCCTGGCTTCTTTTTGCTCAAAGCTCGCACTCTACCACGTGAGCCACAGCGCCACTTCCGGTTCTTTCTATATATGTGGTGCGGATGAATGGAACCTAGGGCTTCATGTGTATGAGGCGAGCACTCCTGCCAGTAGGCTATAATCCCAGCCCCTCCAGCCATTTTTTTAAGGGACAAAATAAGTTTATTTCATTTATATGCGGATGAGAACAATCAGAGAGGGAATTTCTCTCTCTCTCTCTCTCTCTCTCTATTTTTTTGTTTTGTTTTGTAGTATTGAGAATCAAATCCAGAGCCTTAGGCACTAAGCTGCACACCCTCCCCTCTGTCTTTCTTTTTGAATTTACTGCATAGCCCAGGCTGGCCTTGAACTGGAAATCCTGGAAATCCCACACCTTCATCTCCTGAGTGTGGGAATTACATGTACCACACCTGGTTGTATTTTCTTCATACTGTCCATCCCAGTCCGTGGCGAGTGTCTGCTTACTCATGTGAGTTTATGAGGAAAGAGGCTTGCAGTCGCTTCCACTGTGTCGTCAGTGCCCAGCATGAAGCTGATTGATTCTTCAATGAGTCATCATTTTTAAAGGATGCATACAATTCCACAGTATAACTAGATGAGTCATACTTTAGTCCCCAATATTACACATGTTGTTTATTTCACCCTTCTGAATTTCTGTTTCTTTTGCAAAATGAAGAGAGCAAACACTTATCTTCATGTTCTTGTTTTTGTTTTGGTCAGTCTTGGGGCTTGAACTCAGGGCCTGGGTGCTGTTCCTGAGCAGTTTTGCTCAAGGCTTGCCTCTCGCCTATAATCCTTGCTACTCAGGAAGCTGAGATCTGGGGGTCATGTTCAAAGCCAGCCTGGGCAGGAAACTCTGTGAGGCTCTTGTCTCCAATTAATCCCAGAAAAAGCCACAAGTGGCGCTGTGGCTCAAGTGGTAGAGTGCTAGCCTTGAGCAAAAAGGGAGCTCAGGGACAGCACCAAGCCCGGAGTTCAAGCCCCAGGACCCAGAAATAAAAGAAGTTTATTATGAAGGAAAACTCAGGCAATACAGAAATGTGTTTTAAAAACAAAACAAAAAAAAAAAAACACAACAAAACAGAAAGACTGGGGGGATATGGCTTACTGGTGGAATGCTTGCCTAGCATACTCAAGACACTGAATTTGATCCCCAGAACCAAACCAGAAACCATATATTTTCACTATCCAAGTATGGCCACTCTTCTATAAAGCCACCCCACCCCCACCCGGCACTAGAGCTTGAAGCAGGGGCTCCTCGTGCGTGCGGGGTAAGCACCTCCACCGAGCTGCACCCCCATGCCGAGCTCTGCGTCTTTTAACAAAGCCGAAGTATGCCATGATGCTGTTTTGTCACCAGGCTTGTTTTTTTCATTGTCAGGATGATGTACAGAGGGGATTACAATTACAGACTTACATTTCTTGTCGTACTTGTTACCCCCTTCCTCATTTTCCTCCCTCCTTCCCTCCCTGCGACACCCACCCTCGCTTTCATCATCATTTTTTTTTTTAGCCTTCCCAGTGATGGACATTGTCGTTCTAGTCTACAATGCTTATGAACTCTACAAACGTTAACAATAAAACAATTTCTTCCAGGTGGGATGATACGTACATTTCTTTCCTTTCCCTTAGTATCCATCTCTTCCTCTCTTTCTCTCCTTTCTTCCCTGCCCTTGAGTTGCTTAGTTGGCCTCCATCGACGTCCATTGCCGCTGTTGCCACCAGGCTTCTTCGCAGAACAACGTATCATGAACAACCTTGGTGCCATTGGATAGTCATATGTCATCATTTATAATGAATATCCATGTAGCATCACCTGTAATGATTTCATAATATTGTATCATGCCATAACAATGTATGTAAGCTATCCCTTCTCTTTGGACATTTTGGTTGTTACTATAAGGTCCACCCCTGGGAGGGCTCCGTGCAGATGCCCCCCAACCTGTTTAAGTCTGTGTCCACTACCTGCGTTACCTAGGTAACTGGCACACCTGGAGGCCGTTAATTCCTCCTTCTCTGAGGTCACATCCAATCCACCTGGCCATACCTCCCGCCTTTCCCTATATAATCCAGCCCAACACGGTCTCCGCTCTCTTTCCTTTTCTCTCTTACTCTATCCTGTTTTTTTTCTCTTCTCTCTTTTTCTCTTCTTCCTTCCCCTTTGTCTTCCTGCACCTCCATCTTGTATGGGCTGGCTCTCCCCCCAATAAACTCCTTTCTCCTAAACCATGTGGCAGGTTTTCTTTCTGACGAATTTACAGTTACCAATCTGTCATGAATCTTCTGGTAGATTATATATCTCTGACCTCATAAATTTTCTGATCATCTGCTTACGATCTGTTCCTGAATGTTTGCCTTCAATTGTGTTAGGGGCTTGTACGTTGTGCATTATTGGAGATTGAATTTGGGGCCTCTTGCTCAATAGGCAGGCATTCTGCCACTTAAGCCATATCCCAGTCCTTTTTCTTCGGTTTGTTTTTCAAATAGGGTTTCCTGATAACTTTTTCCAGGGCTAGTCTCAAACTATAATCCTCCTGACTCAGTAGCTGGGATTACAGGCTTAAGCTATGTTGCCTTTCCATCCTTTCCTTCCCACTCCCAGAGGGGGTTTTGCTATGTAGCTCAGGCTAGCCTCAACGTCCTGGGATTACAGGCTCACACCCCTAGAAAGGCATTTAAAGAGGTGGGCGTGGGTGGGTGTGCATATGTGTGCACACGTGCGCGTGTGTGTGCAAAGCTTGAATTCAGGGCTTGGGCGCTGTGCCTGAGCATTTGTGCTCCAGGCTAGCGCTCTACCCCTTTGACCCCTGGTGCCACTTCCAATTGTCTGGTGGTTAATTGGAGAGAAGAATCTCATGGACTTTCCTGCCTGGGCTAGCTTTGAACCATGATCCTCAGATCTCAACCTCCTGAATAGCTAGGATCATAGGTATGAGCCACCAGCACCTGGTAACGGGTTTTTTATTTCTTGTAAAGCCGTCAAAGGGCTCTAAAACCCTCTTTGCCAAAGAACCAAAATAGCCAGCCTATGACAAATGACAATCTTCCAAGTGGATTTAAAGGAAAGGAAGGAGGGGTGTGGAGATAAGACAATGGTAAAAAGACCATTCTTCCCAATGTCCTAAGAAGAAAATGTCAGAGGACCTACAGAGTCCTAATTCTGGAACTGGTCAGAACCAGGCTCAAGGATGGCCACGTAACCTAGTACTCAAGGAATGGAGCGACGCGTGTGGGGAGAGAGACAAGGGTGGAAGACACGCCCGCCCAAGCAGGAGAAAAGCCAGATAAACCACAAAAAAACTTCAGTCTTCCGGAGACCATCGGAGACCTGGGATCCCAGAAGAACCCCTTAACCCTGGACTCAGGCAAGTTAGGAGCGTGCCGGGAAGGGAAGGACGTGAATCGGCAAGCGGAGGCTGAGCGAGGGAGACACACCCACACCACCCTGGAGGGCAGGAAGAATTTTGCAAACCTCTTTAGCAAAGTGCTGGAGGCTGAGAGAGGGCTGGCTGGAGAGCGCTCGAGGAATGCGCCCTCTCTTACCCCATGGGCTCCCCGGGAGCTCAGGAGAAAGACCAGCGAACCTCCAGCATGGATGTCCACCAAGACCCTTCTCCCTGGAAGAAGAGCCGCGGGAAGAGAGGAGAGGAAAGGGAGGGGAAAGGAGAAACGACAAATAGAAGCTTCCAGGAGGGACAAATCCTCTTGCCCCCAGGGGGCAGGTGATGCTCCCAGGGGAGGGGAGGACTCCTGGGGAGGGGAAGGGTGGAACCCAGAGCTTCCTTCCTAGCTCTGGGAGGGGCCGGCAGGCCTCGGGCTCCAGTGAGACCTGTGGTTTTGGGCGGGAATCTTGCCCCCTTTTCCCCCCACTCTGCCCCAGGACATTTGATTTTGTTGAGAGGCATTTGGGTTGTCATAACTGGCGACCAGGATCATGTTAAGTATAGGTTTCTGGTGGTAGAGGCCAGGGCTGCCTAACACCCCAGGACAGACCCCCTGACTGAACCAGGAATTTCCCAGCCCAGAATAGCAATAGGGCCCACGTTAAAGTCAGTGACTCAAGCCTGTAATCCTAAATACTCAGGAGGCTGAGATCTAGAGGATCAAGTTTTGAAGCCAGCCCAAGCAAGACTCTATCTCTGGGAGACTCCATCTCCAAGTAACCAGCAAAAAGCTAGGCTGGAGATATGACTCAAGTGGTAGAGAGCCAGGTGAGAAATTGAGTTGAGGCCCTGTGTTTAAACACCACCAGCAGTGCAAAAAAATAAAAATTAAAAAAAAAAATTAGTGCCCTAGTTGGGACTCTCTATAGTCCTGGTCTCCAGGGGAAAGGCAGGAACCTGCCCCACAAACCTGCGCCCCTCCCCCAAGGCTGACAGAGCCCACCAAGAGGAGCGAAGACCAAGAGAAGGTCCTAGGTCCTCAGGCCTGCTAATATGTCAAGACAGCCTGGATCAGGACACCAGACCGCAGAACCCTTCTGACTCCCTCTGACCACATCCCCTAAGCCGGGCCAGCAACTAGCGAGCACCACAGCCTGGTATCCCAGGGAAAGAGAGAGCCCCCCACCCTCACAGCAAGTGGAAGGCAGTGAGAGCAATCAGAGGCTAGTGGGGTGTGGAAGGCAACAACTACAGCAACAGCAAAGCCCAAACAGAACTAATCTCCAACACAGGCTGAGCCACCATACACACACACACACGAAGTGCCAGACACGTGAACCCCATTTTAGAATTAAACCCTGAGCCAATCAGATTTGTACCTGTGTCCTAATCTTGCTTGCTTGAACAGCTGATTGTTGTAACCTTGTTCTTTGCCTTTATAAGCCCTGTGTAATCACAGCTCGGGGCTCCCTCCTAACCTCTGCTGTGTCGGTGGGTAGGACGAGGCCCGAGTTGCAGCTCGCTTAATAAAGCCTTGCCTTGCTTTTGCATTTCGGAATGTCTGAGTCTCGGTGGTCTTCTTGGTGGTGGTCTTGCGACTTGGCACAAACACACACACACACACGCACTCACACGCACACACACACACACACACACACACATGACCTGCCTCAGAGCCATAACCATTTCTAGCCATAAGTACTATTTATCTCAATATGTACTTCTCTGCAGATGTTGTCCAGCATTTAATAAATAAAATTACTAGATACAAACATATTGGAAACGAAGAAACAATTAAACCTCCGCTACCCATTGTCAAGAAGCCAAATAGCCAACAGAACTGGACTCAGACAACCCACTCTCATGAGAAATTTCAGCAAAGAGATGAAAACTATAAAAGCCACATAAGAGGGGACTGAAGATGTGGCTCGGTAATAGTACCTGCCTAACAAGCATGAAGCTCTGAGTTCAAAACCCAGTACTGCCAGAAAAGGAAGAGGAGAGGTTGGAAGGAATGGAAAAATGCTAGAAATAAACAACAGAGCTGGGCGCCAGTGATTCGTGCCTGTAAAACCCTAGCTACTCGGGAGGCTGAGATCTGAGGATCATGATTCGAAGCCAGCCTAGTCAGTAAAATCCATGAGGCGCTTGTCTCCAATTAATCACAGAAAAAGCCAGAAGTGGTGCTGTGGCTCAAATGATAGAGCATTAACCTTGAGCAAAATGAGCTCAGGGACAGTGCTCAGGCTCAGAGTTCAAGCCCCAGGACCGGCAAAAAAAACAACCAAATAACACCAACAATAAAAACTCAAAAACATAAAGCCAGGTGCTGGTGGCTCATGCCTATAATTCTACCTACTCAGGAAGCTGAGATCTGAGGATCATGATTTGAAGCCAATCTGAACAGAAAAAGTACATGAGACTTTTTTTTCCAATTAACTCTATCTCCAATTAGCCAACCCCCCCCCCAGAAATGCAGGTATGGTTCAAGTGGTAAAGCACCAGTGTTGAGTGAAAAAGCCAAGAGAGAGCAGGAGATCTTGAGTTTAGAAAAAAAAAAAAAAAAAAACATGATAAAATACAGGACTCTTAGCATTCACATACAGTGAGACCAAAGGAGGATACTATTAGGGGAAGACCACAAAGGCATTGACAATGCCTATGTGCCTTTGATTATATAAGATAATATTTATCAGGCTGGGGATATGGCCTAGTGGCAAGAGTGCCTGCCTCATATACATGAGGCCCTGGGTTCGATTCCCAAGCACCACATATACAGAAAATGGCCAGAAGTGGCGCTGTGGCTCAAGTGGCAGAGTGCTAGCCTTGAGCAAGAAGAAGCCAGGGACAGTGCTCAGGCCCTGAGTCCAAGCCCCAGGACTGGCAAAAAAAAAAAAAAAAAAAAAAAGACATGACATTGGAGAATAAAAAAAGTTCAAGGAGTTCATCATACTCAAAAGAGCAGAGGAAAGAAGGAATTTGGGGAAACTACAGTTTGCTGGGAATCTTTGGACATCTTAATCTCTCTGAATCAAAAATTTCTTAACAAATTGGAAACAGTAATAGTTTTTCCTCTGATAAGATAAAATATCTCTAGATACCTAAAAAAAAAAAAAAACGTGTCTCCCCATGTAATCCAGGCTGGCCTCAAATTTAGGATCTTTATGCCTCCAATTTCCAAGATTTTAGGATATTGTGCGTGTATGTGTGTGTGTATGCGCGCACACACACACACATACACGCACACACGCACGCGCTGGGAATGGAACCCATGACCTTGAGCATATTAGTTGAGCACTTTTCCCCTGAGCCACATCTCAAGTCACAACTGAAGACCCTAAGACGTTTTTATGTTTATTTGTTTTGAGATAAAGTCTTTCTATGTGGTCCAGGGTCCAGGCTAGTCTAAGACTCATGAGCTCTGTTGATTTTTGTGCCTCAGCCTCCAAAGTAGGAACAACAGGTTTATGCAACCTCACCCAGCTCCCTGAGATCCATCCCCCCCCCACCCGCCCAACGGCCTGAACTCAGGGCCTGAGCACTGTCCCTGGCTTCTTTTTGCTCAAGGCTAGCACTCTGCCACTTGAGCCACAGCGCCATTTCCAGTTTCTGGTAGTTAATTAGAGGTAAGATTCTCACAGACTTCCCTGCCTGGGCTGGATTTGAACTGGGATCCTCAGCTCTCAGCCTCCTGAGTAGCTAGGATTACTGTGTGAGCTGCTGATGTCTCGCTCAGGTCTACTTTTATTTCCATTTACTATGTGGCAGATGTAAGGTCCACACCAGGGAGGGCTCCATGCAGATGCCCCCCACCTGTTTAAGTCTGTGTCCAGGACCTGCATTACCTAGGTAACTGGCACACCTGGCGGCCGTTACCTCCTCCTTCTCTGAGGTCACATCCAATCCACCTGGCCATACCTCCCTCCTTTCCCTATATAATCCGGCTCAACGCAGTCCCCGCTCTTTCCTTTTCTCTCTTTTTTCCCTTCTTCCTTCTGCTGTCTCCCCACGCCTCCAGTTTGCTTTCCCCTCAATAAGCTCCTTCCTGCCTGAAGCATGTGGCGGGGTTCCTTTTGGGTGAAAAAATGAATACAGCTTCGCAGCTGTGATTGCCTAGTATTTGAATAAATGCCTTCACTATAATTTATTTCACCAGTCTGTGTGTGTGAGTGTGTTGCACATTTGGGTGTGTTGCACATGGTGGGGGTGGTCTGGGATGGAATTCAGAGCCTCTAGCATGCCAGGGAAAGCTAAGGTACACCCTCAGCTTTCATCAACTCTTTCTCTCTCTCCATACTAGGGTTTGAACTCAGGGCCTTATACTTGCTAGGCAGATGCTATACCTCTGAGCCATGCCTCCTCAGTCCTTTTTTGTCCTCGTTTTGCTATTTTATTGCTTTTTGGCTGGGTGGGCCTGGGCTGTGATCCTCCTATTCAGACTCCTAGCTAGGAATAGCTAGGATAACAGGTGAAACACTGCTCCAGTTGAGATCTCAGCCATCTGAGTAGCTTAGATTAGAGAGAGGCGCGGGCCACCAATTCCCTCTTTTTAAATGTTTGTTTACAATTTCCTATTATTATAAAAGGGTACAATTTGTGACTAGCCCGGGGAGGGGAGATACTGAGCCCCTACCCGTCTTGGTCCATGGCACCTTTCTTGTATCTCCGGATTCAGCAGGCTGGAAGCTGTTCAAGGTTTGATTTGGTTCGGTTTGATTTATGTTTTGGTTTGCTGGTACTGCCTCTTGAACTCGGCCTGCAGCTCACTCAGCTTGCTTGTTTATGGCTGGTGCTCGATCACGTGAATTCCATCTCTAGCTCCGCTTTTTGCTAGTTAATTGGAGAGTCTCACAGACTTTCCTGCTGGAGCTAGCTTTGAACCTACTTACATCCTCAGATCTCAGCCTCCTGACTAGCTAGAATTACAGGCATGAGCCACACAGTGCCTAGCCTCTACTCAAGATTTTTATAAAGCATGATTGATTACAACCATTGGCAGTGGTGATCTCTTTTTTGCCATCTCCGCCGGCACTTACATTACCACCACAGGGAGCGTCTTGTCTTTGGGAAAATCCTGAGATGTAGAATTGCTATGCACACATATACACTTCTTTTTTTGTTGTTGTTTTGTTTTGTTTTGGTCATGAGGCTTGAACTCTGGGTCTGGGTGCCGTCCCTGAGCTCTTCACCTCAAGGCTAGTGCTCTACTACTTGAGCCACAGCACCACTTCTTGTTTTCTGGTGGTTTATTGCAGATAAGAATCTCACAGACTTTCTTGCCCAGGCTGGCTTTGAACCGTGATCCTTAGGTCTCAGCCTCCTGAGTAGCTAGGATTACAGGCATGAGCCACTGGAGCCCGGCAGACATACACATTTTTAAAAAGACATCAGCAACCTTCTTTCTGTGGAGGTGAAAAGTAGCAAATTCCAAGGTCTCCGCAGCTCCAGCAAGCATGGGAGCGGGAGAAGGCTCCGGGTCTGCGTCCTCCACGGACATCGCAGTCGCCCCGTCCCCGGCCCGCCCAGTCCAGCTCCCTCCCGACTACCAAGCAGCCAGTGAGGCGAAGCCTGGGACCCCAGGACTCTGCATTCCAGCTGGCCTTGCCGGCTCCTAGGATGGATGCCGTGGGCCAAAGGGTGCTGGGACTTTCCCCTAACCGTGTGGTGTGGGTCACCGAGACTGCCAGGTGTGGAAGTGGACAGGTGAGGCTGACTCATGCAGGACACCGGGCGTGGCTTCCTGGATCCGCTCCAGAGGTGACGTGCAGGTTCCCGTAACGGGCGGCTGAGCTGGGTTAATTGCTGCTGCTGCCCTAGCCCAGCCCTGCACGTAGCAAGCTCCAGCAACAGCGAGAGGAGGAGAGAAGAAGAGGGAGAAAAAGAGGAGGGAGAGGAGGAGAGGAGAGAGGGGAAGGAACGATCAAAGAAGCAAAGAGGAGGAAGGAGAAGGAGAAGGAGAGGGAGAAGGAGGGAGAAGAAGAAGAGGGAGAAGAGGAGGAATAGAGAGAAGAAGCAGGAGAGGAGGAGGGGAAGAAGGAAGGAGGGGGAGGGAGAAGAGGAGGAGGACCAAAAGGCAAGAAGGAGAGGCAGCTTTCCCCAGGACTAGCTGCCCTGGGGATCTCATGAACTGGGAACCCACTCCCCATCACTCCTGTGGTATCAACGAGTCCCTGGAAAGCAAACTAGTTCACCCCCACCCCCACCCCGGGCACGTTTGCACACTGGCACGTGGAATTCTTGGGCATCACGGAGACATTCGGGCTGCTCACCCAAAGCAGTCTGCAAAGCAGCAGGGCTGAGTAGAGAGACCAGAAAGCCAGAGTCGAAGCCTGGGTTTTCTCAACGCCCTCGCTTGGAAAACCTGAGCTGCTTCTGAACCTCATCTGTGAAATGGGGGACCCAGCCTCCACCTTGAAGACCTGTTGGGAGATTTGTGGAGACACTTTTGAAATTTCTGCCCCTCCAGCCCTGGCCCTGGAACTCTTCCTACTGGTCACCTGTATCCAGCATGGGGCTAGAGACACAACGGACAGTCAGTGAGCCCTGAGAGAATGAATGAATGAATGAATGAATGAAGTGTGCAAAGCAATAGCTTGGCACACGTGGCCTGGCATCTTGTGGGGTATTCAATGATAAATCACATTCCTTTTTGGGGGCCTCAGTTTCCTCATCTATAAAAAGGGAGGCTGTTTTCTAGAACCAGAGAGTTCTGTTTCTGTTCTACAGATCATGGCTGTGACATAAGGTCTCATTTATGGAAAATAACTTCCAGGCAAGATATGCGTTGATGAGGAAATATATATATATATATATATATATATATATATATATATATATATATATATTATATGGTTCTGCCAACCTTCCTTTCTCAGCAGGGAGAGACACACGGGAGGGTTAAGAATTCTAGGCAGCTGTGCTCAGCCCAGGAGCCGATGTGGAACTTATCCAGTGTGCGTAAGGGTTGATCATATTCCAATATGCCAAAAGGCAGAGAGGCAGCGAGCTGAATCTGCTTGTGTGAGACTGTGACAGTGTGTGTGTGTGCGTGTGTGTGTGTGTGTGTGTAGGTATGCGTTGCGCTCTGAGTGAGTGTGGGCTCATTGTGTGTGGCACATTCCAATGCATGTGATAAGGGTTGAGTGTGTCTGTGTTGTGTGAGTGTGATGTACCTGAGTGTGTACAAGTGTGTGAATATGTGTGAATGTGTGTGTGCGCACACATGCATGTGCCGAAGAGCTGGCAGGGCAGGGAGCATCACAGGGCCGTTTGACAAATATTTATGCAGCGCCTTTCTCTGTGCCAGGCTCTGTGCAGGCTGAGATAGTGCTCCCGGCGCGGCTCCGCCCACAGGTGCTGCCACTGGATCAGAGAGCCGGAGGAAGCAGAAAGGGTGCCTTGCCACCTCCCAAGCCAGATTTCTCCTGAATTGGTTTTGCTGTGGGATTCTGGAAACCCTCTCCGGAGAGATGGAGGGCAGCCAGCCCGGGCCCCTAGGCCTGGGCCCAGCCGGCTCAGGGCACACCCAAACCTGGGAGTGGTGGATGACCTCCCGGGGACCCGACCAGCCCAGCAACACACCTGATTCCACAGAAGATAAGAGGTGACCAGGAGCTCTGGGCAGAATATAAACAGCCCAGCCCAGGACACACCCAAGGGGACCCAGACCAGGTGGGCCAGGATAGGCCCACCTCTGGGTGGGGGGTCCACTGAGGCCCCGGGGCTGGTGAGATTGGGGATAAAGGAGGCTGGCTCCAAGTAGAGAGGGCCATGGGGGAGAGGGCTGAGAAAAGCCCAACTACAGCTCTGAGCTGGGGAAGCTGGTATCCTGAGGGGCAGAAGGGTGGATAGCAATGAGAGGAGGAAGCCATCTTGGAAAAGTGGGCCCAGGCCTGCCATCCTCCGGGCACTGCCTGGGGCACGCAGGCTGCCTGCCTGGGGCACGCAGGCTGCCAGACTGGGGCCCCCTACCCACCCTCACCTGGCCAGTGACCTTGGGCCCGCCTCTGGCCTCTTCCATGACATGGGGACACCCAGTCTCCTTGGGGACCAGTGGCAGGGATCCAATGAGATAATGGGCTGTGGAAAGCGCCTCATAAACAGAGCACTGCCGAGCAAAGGTCGGTGTGCAGGGCTGGCTGCTCCCTGCCCCCGACTCCCCACCCCAGTGCTTCGGCTAAGCTGCCCCACAAATACTCCGTAGCTGAAACTCACTACTTGGATCTTTTTTTTTTTTTTTTTTCCCCTTTGGTCGGTTGTGGGACTTGAACTCAAGGTCTGGGCGCTTTAAAGCCCCGAGCTCTTTTGCTCAAGGGTAGTGCTGTAGGACTTTGAGCCACAGTGCCACTTCTGTTTTTCTGGTGGCTGATTGGAGATGAGTCTTTTCTGCACCGGCTGGCTTTGAGCCACGATCTTCAGATTTCAGCCTCCTGAATAGCTCGGATTAGAGGCACAAGATACCAGTTGTCTGGCTGGATCTCCTTTTTCAAGCAGAAGAAAATGTGAGGACAAAGGGAGGCACAGCAAGAGCATCCCAGGACCCAGAGGCCCCTCCCCATTTCTTAGCTAGGTGACCTTAAGCAACCCCATCACCTTTCTTACTGCGTATGCTCCAGAGATAATGTGGTGGAGAAACTAGCACAGTGCATAGCATAAGCAGACTCTCGAGAAATGAGGGCAATCAAAGGCTGCATACTTGGCAAAGCTTCTAGAAAAGTGGCCTTGTCAGCATAAAGCAAGGACTGGCTATCCCTCTACCTTTGCCCACTACTCTCCTGGGCTCACTTGCTCCTACTTCAGTGGGCGGGGGGGAATGTAAAGATAACTTTTTCCAAACTGGCTCCTGGAGTCTTAGGATCTTTCACAACCAACTAACCACTTCCTGTCCACTGTCCTGTTTCTCCACCGCCAGTCCCATTTCCAAAGACACACCATGCTGCCATGTTTTTCTAAGATCCCTTCTTCATCCCCCTAGTGAATAATCTGCAACCTCCAAGACAACTAGGCATCGTTTCCTACTTAGAGGATGTGCTTGCGCGCTCTCTCTCTCTCTCTTTCTCTCCCTCTTTCTCTCCAGAACGCACCCTCAACATGTTCTCTAAAATCTGAAGCATTTCCAAGCTGAGTTATTCTTTGTAAGGAACCCTCTAGACCACCCCATCAATGAAACGTCTTCTTTAGATCCAGACATGTCATCACTGTAAAAACACAGAAAACTGAATCTAGAATCTGCTGAAGAAGGATGCAGTCAGAAGTCAGAGAGATGAGTCAGGAGCCAGTGCCTCCTGTCTGTAATCCTAGCTACTTAGGAGGCTGAGCTCAGGAGGATTGTTTTTAAGGCCAGCCTGGTCCACAAGTCCTTCTCTAACAAAAACTGGACAGAGGTGGCCCACGCCTGTTATCCCGGCTACTGCTGGGAGCCTAGAATTGGCTGATGGAGGCCCAGGCCCAGACAAGAAATAAGATGCTATCTAGAAAATAAATAACCAGTGCAAACAAGGTCCAGGGGATGTGGTTCAGTGGTGGAGTGCCTGCCTAGCAAGCGAGAGGCAGAGTTCAAATCCCAGGAGTGTTTTTAAGAAACCAGGTTAGAGACCTTCCCAGGAATAGGCTAATAGGCTAAAGGAAGAACCAGGATGCACCTAACAGACCACCCTCCTTCTATGAAATGGGGATGATAACTCTCCTCTCTTCTTGGGAGGACAAAACCAGGCATAAACCATGTGTAGCAGAGCCTGGCTGCTGGCAAGTATCAATCCTGCTTCCATTTTTCCCATCAAGTGCTCATCTCCATTTCTTCAAGATCTTTTTTATTTTTTTTTAAAAGCCAGTCCTGTGGGGCCTGGGCACTGGCCCTGAGCTCCTTTTGCTCAAGGCTAGCACTCTACCACAGCACCACACTCGGCTTTTTCTGTCTATGTGGTGCTGAGGAATCAAACCCAGGGCTTCACACATGCTAGGCAAGCACTCTACTGCTAAGCCACGTTCCCAGCCCTTTCTTCAAGATTTTTTTTTTTTTTTTGGCCAGTCCTGGGGCTTGGACTCAGGGCCTGAGCACTGTCACTGGCTTCTTTTTGCTCAAGGCTAGCACTCTGCCACAGCACCACTTCTGGCCGTTTTCTGTATATGTGGTGCTGGGGAATTGAACCCAGGGCCTCATGTATATGAGGCGCTGGGGAATTGAACCCAGGGCCTCATGTATATGAGGCAAGCACTCTTGCCACTAGGCCATATCCCCAGCCCCTTTCTTCAAGATCTTAACTCTGATCTTAAGTCATACGCAAAAGGTAGGATCTGTGTTGCAAGCTATTCAGCATACAGCCAGTGTAGCTACAATGCAAGAGCATTCTATTTATTCCATCAAGCTGAAGTTCTTGGAGAACCTCGGGTCCAAACACTGATCCTCGGCTTCCTAGGCTCTCGTCCTTGTCCTTGCCGAGTTCCTGGGGTGTGAGTGATCTCACTTCCAGCCCCAGCCCTCCCCCCCCACCCCCCCCACCCGTGAGCCCAACCCTCCTGCTGCAGGAAATCCATGCCCAGCTGCCATCTGCCTTCCCCTCTCAGCCCGGTGCACCCCTCTGCTTCCTGTCCCCTCCCAACCCACAGCACATTTCCGTACACAGGTAGTTGAGACAAAGGTTAGAAAAAGCCCAGAAAGTAGTTTATTGGAGGTCTCCGCCTCCATTCACAGGAGAAAGGATCCGAGAACCCCCATCCTGACAGGCTTCACCCTACCTCCTGCCGGCCCAGCGGGGGACCTGCAACAGTCGGTCTGCCCACTGGGCTGCGTGGGAACAGAGCAGGGAGGGGAATGCTTTAGAAAAAATAGATCTCTATGTACATCTGACATATTTATAGCACATAAATTAGGGGACCCCCCCACCCGAGGAGCCCTAGTACTGAGCAGGGAGATGGAAAGGTCCAGAAAGGTCGTGTCGGAGGACACCACCCAGTCCCCTCTGGTCCCTGCGCTCCCCCGAGGCCTCCCCAGCCTCTGTGGCGATGTCCGTGCATCTGCAAATGGAGCCGGCGTTGGGACTGCAAGAGCCGGGCTCTTAGCTGTAGAGTCAGCGCACAAGTGGCTTCAAACCCCAGGGCTTGTAATTCCACCAGGAGGGCAGGGAGAGGAGAGGCCCCGGGCCTCCGCCTCGGCGCCTCGGCACATCTGCTGCCGCCAACATGGGAGCTTCGTTCCGCAACATGGCAGGGCGCACGTGCGTCCGCGCGCGGGGCCAGGAGGGCTGCAGGCCTGCAGTTCGCGTCTGTGGGTCAGGTCCCAGGTCCGCATGTGACCCTCAGTTCCGACTCTCCACCAGCTCCTCTTCCTTCCAGCCGCTGGAGTTCTTGCCAAACTTGTAGACAAGCCTCCGGCCGTCCACCCGCTCCAGGATCTCCCGCTTGTAGTAGTACCTGGGGGGGGGGGGGGGGGGGCGGCGGTCAGAAGATCCTGGCAGGAACTTCACTGGGCACTGCCAAGAAGACGCCTCCGCTGACCCGTCCCCTCTAGTTTCCGCCAAAGCAAGCTGCGCCTGACCCACACCGTTCGGGTTCCTCTTCTTCCTACCGGCTCGCTGCTGTCTCTGTTTATAATGCGGGGCCCGGCACCTGCCTCTGTACCTGGTTTCTTTTTGTGTGTGTGGCCATGTCCTGGGATTTTTCATAAAAACACATGAAGGGGGGCGGAGGGGTGGGGCTGGGAATATGGCCTAGTGGCAAGAGTGCTTGCTTCGCATACGCATACATGAAGCCCTAGGTTCGATTCCCCAGCACCACATATACAGAAAATGGCCAGAAGTGGCGCTGTGGCTCAAGTGGCAGAGTGCTAGCCTTGAGCAAAAAGAAGCCAGGGACAGTGCTCAGGCCCTGAGTCCAAGGCCCAGGACTGGCCAAAACAAAACAAAACAAAACAAACAAACAAAAACAACCACATGAAGGGGGAGCTGCAAGGGACCCGAGAGAAGAACTTAATCTGTATTTGTGGCCCCCAGGAGGAAACGGAGGCCCTAGGAGAAGCAAGCAGAAAGCAGGCCTTGGGGTAGGCAGGCCTAATGCTCTTTCTACCAGTTTCTTAGTGTCTCTCTTAGACCCAGTCTTGCAGATAACACACCAAAATGTCGCTGTGAGCTGACACTGGCTGTGCTCCTGACATGCCCCGCTAAACACTCGATCCTCCCCGCAGGGTAACCTTGGCCCCCAGCCCTAGGAGCCTGGCATTCATCCCATGATGCCCAGCGGTTCCGTCCCATGATGCCCAGCGGTGATTGTAACACCAACAGCTGTCCGGGCCAGATCACCAGCTCCCTCTACGTCCATCTCTGTCCTGGGGCCCTGGTCACCGGCTCACCTCATGGCCCGGCTCAGCTTCTCGTAGGTCATATTGCTGTTCTTTTTCTTTTGGCCCCACAGCTGGGCCACGGCCTCGGAGCGTAGGAACTTGAAGACGCCCTCGTGCCGATTCTCCCATTTCATGAGGCCTTCGTTGAGCTCAGGGTGGATGAGGATGTCCCGGATGAACTCCCACAGGTGGGTGCCTCTGGGGGCTACAAGACAGATCCCCCCAGTTAGCATCATGGCACCGCTCACCCAGGCCAGCCCTAGCACGCTGTCGTGGAAGGAATCCTTCTAGACAGAAGGCCTTGCAATGACCTTGTGGCCACCAACAGGTGGTGACCGCTTGGCAAGTATGGGAGCAGAGGACGGGTTCCAGCCTCCAGGACAAGAGAACAACCGCTTTCTGACAAGAAACCCCTCAGGACAAAGAAAATCAGGCCGAGTGTAGACGTGCATACTTAGGTGTAAAAGAGGAGGAAGGCCTTAAGGGCATCCTCCCAGTGGTTGGGAGCAGCTGGATCCCAGCATGCCCGGGGCCCCTTCCCATCCCCCGAAGGCTGGGGTGTGGAATCTCAGCCTCCCCAGGTCTTGGAGCCCTCGGAAGCACCCACCAGCCGCCTCCTGGCACCACTGGCCACGCTAACAGGCAGGACAGTGGCCAAGTACAGAGAGAACTCGAGTGGGTAGGCAGGAGGGCTGGGCTCAAGTGCCATGCATGGGCCTCCCTCCCTCTAGGAGCCTCAGTTTCCCTACCAAGCCAGCCTCTGCAATGAGGTGGGGGTGGTGGGCTGAGCCCTCCCACCGCGCTGGGAGCCATGAAGCAAGAGATGAAGGAACGGGGATGAGAGGGAAACTGGAAGGATAGGGGGTCCCCAGCCCGGGGTGCCCACTCCCCCGTGGCTCACCGTGCTTGCTCTTCTTGCCCTCCAAGCACTCCCAATACTCTTTGCTCAGCTTTCGGGGCCGGCCTCGTTTCCGCTTTCCGTGCTTGGGTTCCCCCTTCTTGTAGTCGGGAAAGCCAGCTAAGAGGAGGGAGGGAAGTGGGTGGGGGGGTGATTGGGAGAACTACAGACAACCCCACAGAGGGCAGGCAGGCGGGGGGGGGGGGGGGAGGGGGAGAGGAGGAGGGGGCACTGTGAATATGAGACCCCCAACCGCTCACAACTCACTTCTGGGGAAGACTTTGCTGTCAGGGGGGTCCAAGTCCACGTCGCTTCCACCGGAGTCTGAGGAGTGGGGGCTCTGGGAAGTGGTGGTCCCTGGGGCGGGGCGGGGCGGGGAGGGGAGGGGGGGACACAGGTGAGGATGAGCATCGAGGCCAGCCCGCTGGCCACCCACAGAAGGCCCGGAGCCTGGGGTGGGCCCCTCACCTGCCGTGGAGACGTCGGAACTGCCGGGGGAGAGGGAGTTCATGCTGTAGCTGCTGCTGTAGTAGGGGCTGGCCTGGCGGCTGTCGTCCAGCAGCTCCTGGGTGAAAGGGCTTCCCTGGTCTGCGGAAAGGAGGCCGGAGCTCAGAGAAGATGGGGGGGGGGGGCCAGGGGCTAGGGCAGCTAAGGCGACCTAGGGCTGTCTGGATCTTTCCAGTCGGGGGAAGAAGAAGTCTGAGGAGGGGTCATTGCCAGTACTCTGGGAAGGACCAGGGACAGGGCATGGCAGGCCTGGGAAGGAGGGAGAAAAGGGGTTCTCACCAAAGGGGCCTGGGTCTCCCAGCGGCTCCTGGAAGGCCATCCCATCCTTCTCCAGCAGCTCAATGATCCAGCTGAGCTCATCAGAGGAGCTGGACGCTGGGGAGAGGGAGCAAGGGGTCATGCTGCCGTCTTCGGTCCGTCAGCCCCCCCCCCCCCACCTCCCCGGGACGCGGCTGTGTCTTGGACTCACTGAGGTCCTGTAGCTGGGCGTGGAGCTGGTCCCCCAGAGGCCCGAAGACCAGCCGCAGCTCCTCCAGGGCGCAGCTGCAGAGCGTGGCCCCGTCCATGTCGCAGCGGGAGAAGTCGATGGAGCTGGCGTCGTACTTGTTCTTTTCCACTTGGTAGCTGATCCAGTCCAGAACCTGGGCCTTTGACCAGAATTGGGGCTGCTGCCCGGACCAGCTGGCCTTCTCTGAAAGGAGTAGAAGGGAGGATCAGCATAGATTCCCACCCCCACCCCCGCCCAGAGTCCCCCTCACACCTGAGAGAGCCCCCCCCAATCCCGGAGCAGAGTCTAGAAGCCATATTCCCAATTCCCACCGCCCTTGCTGTGAATACACAGTCTCCCCGGCCCCGGCCTCTCCTTTGTACCACCAGTCCCCTCCATTTATCCCGTTTCATCCTGCTCCCCCCCCCCACCCCACCTTCTAGGGACATCGGAGGGTTGCTCAGCGTCACCACCACGTCGTCAGCTCCAAAGGCGGCGGTGGCGGTGGGAACGGAAGCCAGTGTGGGGTCCTCCGAGCTGTACATGGCACTGAAGTAGTTGCTGAACACGTTGCTAATCTCACAAGTTGCAGCCATGAGGCTCCCTGGGGAGAAGGGACCGGGTCGGTGAAAGCACCAGGATTCTCCCCACGGCTCTGTCTTGGGTAAGAGCAGCCCCCCCCCCCCCAGCCCCCAGCAAGGGCTAGGGAGTCAATGTCTCTGCGGACACCCTCTCTTCAAGAGGGGCCCTTTAAGAGCCAGACGCAGAGGCAGCACCCGGAGTCCCAATTACTTGGCTGGCTGAGATGGAAGGAGCACTTGAGCCCAGCGTGGCCAACGAGGCAACACGGCCAAACAAAGAAGAAAAGAAAAGAAAAAAAAAGGCCCCTGGAAGTCCGGGAGAGGGGGAGACCGCCACCAGACTGCGGCTGAGGCTCTTCTCCACCCCGTCCCCTGCTCCTCAACCCTCGGGGCCACCTCCACCATCTTACAGGCCCCTCCGGGAGGGGGCAGGTCCAGAACTAGAAATCCGCCAGAGCCCGGGACCGGTTTCCCAAGAGCAGGGAATGTGACAGGAAGGAGCCCTACCGAGTCAGGTACGGACGCAGCAGGTAGGCTGCGAGGCTTCCGCGGCCCCAGGTGGGAGAGAAATCCAGGAGGCGGAGCGCTCCGCCAGGTAGCAGAGAGGAGTCTGGCCACCGAGCTCCCCCACCCGTCCTAAATAGAGAGCCGGGCCGAGCTCCTCCCCGAGCCCAGACCTCGAGGGTGAGTCTCGGTGGTAACCTGAGCTGGTGGCTCATTGGATGGAGGGGATTTCCTGGCCTTCAGACTGGGCTCCAGGCCCCAGGTGATTTGCATATTGTGTGCCACTTGGCCCAGATCCTAGCGGGCGGGTGCTGAGAAATCAGGCCCTGCTGGTTTAATGATTGTCAGACTCTGTCATCCCGCACCCTTCGGGGTTGGGCCCAGGGCACTGGACTGCACAGGTGGCGGGACTGAGGCTGGGGTGGGCACCTGTGTTTCCAGTCACCCTCTGGCTCAGGAAATTCTTTATGGGAGTCAGGCCAGGGATGGGCTAGGGAGGAGAAAGGGCAAGTGGCTCAACTGGGTCAGAAAGGCTGCTGTCCTTAACTGAATGGAGATCTGAGGGCTGAGGTACCTAGGAAGAGAGTGGACTGAGGGATAGCAATGCGCTCCACAACACTCAAGAGTTGGGGTGTAGGCTGAAAGCTACAAGCCCCTCGCTAGGCAGTGTTTTGGTCTTGATGGGCGTGGTTCCGGTGGTCCCGGGCCCACCAGAGCTGGAGCCCTCCCTGTCTAGGGGCTACTGGAGGTGCTGGAATCTGCAGACATTCCCCCTCCACAGCTGGGTTCCCCATCTGGTTCCCTCGGCCAGTTCACCACTGTCTCACTGCTGCCCTCTAGTGATCAGAAGCCCAGACATGCATGACACTAGCGAGAAATCGGCCTTCGAGTGAGCCGTGTAGAGCTGTGCTTTGCGGCCTGCCTGGCCACGGTGGGTTTGGTAAGTGGTGGGGTTGAAGAAGGTTCTTGTGTACCTGGGCACTCAACAAGGTCCAGAGCCCATCTCCTCTGGTTCTCTCTCGACTCGTCCCCACATACAAGCTACTAGTTCTCACACATATCCCGGAGACACGGGGTGCGGAGGAGGGTGTGCGTTTTAATGACTACGCATGCACGATCTCAGGCAAGTCACGGGGTCCTGTAGCCAGGAAGTGCTGGGTGTGGTTCACACTCATAATCCCAGAAACTGGAGGCTGAGGCAGGAGGATTGCACATTTGATGTGCTCTCCTGGCAGTTCAGTAACACCGATCCCGCCTCAACCCCACAACTAACCCCCACAAGGTTGCTGTGATCTAATAATCTCTAAAGCCTCTTCCAGGTCCAGTTGGTTTGGTGTTTCTGCGGTGAGGAAGACCCAACCCCAGGTCCTGGGTAAGTGTCTTACCACCCAGAGACACCTCAACCCATTTTTCTTTTTTTTCTTGGCCAGTCCTGGGCCTTGGACTCAGGGCCTGAGCACTGTCCCTGGCTTCTTTTTGCTCAAGGCCAGCACTCTGCCACTTGAGCCACAGCGCCACTTCTGGCCGTTTTCTATATAGGTGGTGCTGGGGAATTGAACCCAGGGCTTCATGTATACAAGGCGAGCGCTCTTGCCACAGTCCCCCTGGCTTTCGCTCTTCCACTCCTCTCATCCCATTCATACAGACACAATCCCCTGGTGGTTCTAGGGTTAACAATAGGTGCCCTCCCCCCACCTCCCTGCCTAGAGGTACCCCTCTTGACTCAGCAGCCCAAGGACGACCAAGGTCCCCTCAGAGGGCATTTCCCATCCATCCCCTGGGTCTCTGAAACTGCGGGTGCCTAGGGAAAAGGCTGAATTCTATCAGGGTCCCCTCCCAGGGCCGGAGGCTGCAGGGCAGCCTGGGGGCTCGGGGTAGGATTTTCCCCAGCCCAGAGCCTGGGGCAGGCACACCCTCTAGCTAGTCACTCACGCTGGAATGTGGGAGAACCAGCTCCCAGCCCCAGAGCCGCTCACGTGCTCCAGCCCCGCCGAGCACCTGGCTGCGGCTGTCCAGGCAGAGAATGAAGCCATCAGCTCCCCCCTCCACGGGGCTTCTCCTTCGCAGAGGTGGGGCTAAGACCTCCTCTGGGCCAGCCCTCCCCTCCAGGGGGGAATGCCTTCAAGTAAGGAAGAGTAGGTAGGACCTGGATTTGAGGTCAAAGCCTTGGAGGGGTGGGGAGATTCCAGGTCTGTGGTCAGAGGTGCTATGGAGCAAGAGGCAAGAGACCTAGAGCCCTGCCCCACCAGACACTGCTTTGGCAGGAATAGACATTGTTCTTCTCCCAGAGAGGCCCAGATGGTGGCCTAGCCTCATCTTCCATGGAAGAGGAACAAGAGCATCCCCTACCCCAGCCCTATGGTGGGAAAGACAAATGCGACGGGAAGAAGCAGGCTGCACAACCCGGGATGCCCCGCCACACAACATGGACTCCCCAAGCCAGGAAAGTCAGAGGGACTTTGGGGGGAGGTGCCTTGAGTCTACTGCTAGCCTGTCGAGTGCGGGAGGGCCTGTGCAGAATAAGCAAAGCTACTGATCTCGATTAGTAGCTAGGTGGGGAGAAGGGGAGGTAGGTTAACTCATTACTTGTCTAGGCAGTACTAGGGATGGAACTCAGGGCCTCCTATTCACTTGCTAGGAGAGCCCTCTACCAACTGAGCCAACTGTTGTTTGGATAGAATCTCCAGCTTTTGTCTAGTCAGCCTCGAACCTCTGTCTCCTCAGCATAGGCAGGGAGGGAGAAAATGGGAAAGGACACACTGTGTGTGTGTGTGTGTGCTGCTACTAGGGCTTGAACTCAGGGTCGAGGCACCATTCCTTAGCTTTTTCGCTCAAGGCTGGTGCTCGACCACTGAAGCCACCGCTGTACTTCGGGCTTTCTCAGTGTTTAGTTGGAGATATCGTCTCACGAATTCTCCATCCCAGGCTGGCTTTGAACGATCCTCAGATCTCAGCCTCCTAAGTAGCTAGGATTACAGGCGTGCTCCCCTGGCACCCAGCTAGGAAAGCGCCCTTCCTGGGCATGGGTGTGATGGGAAGAGAAGAATGGCTGCCCTTCGTGGCTCTGTAGCTTCCCGGGAACTCACTGCCCTGTTGGAGGGCCATTTTCCTTGTTTCAGAGACAGGTGCAGAGTCACCACCTCCTCGAGCCTGGCAGTTCCCTAAAGCCAGAGAAACACGGTCACTGCCTGGGTCCCCAGCTATCTCCCCACACTCTAACGCCAGGCAGGAAACAATCTAACAGTCACTCAATCTCTAACTCCAAGTTACCTACATTTTGCTTAAAAACATTTATTTCAATTTTTTTTTTAAAAAGGAAGAAACAAAGAGAAAGAAAACTGCCTCTCTGCTTCTCCCAGACTTAAGTGGGAAGTCAGCGGGGATGGCAGCCCGCACGGAGGGGCTGTGGTCTCAGACTCAGGACCAGAAGTTCCAGCACAGCAGAGGCCCCCGAGTCAGACACACAGCCACACCGGAGGGGACGGACACTGCAGCGCGCACCACCCTGCCGGGAGCCGGTGTGAAGAGGCAGAGCGTGCGCACGACCTCTAACGGCCCTTGGGCTCCAGGATCTGCTGCACATAGTGGACCACGTTGCTGTGGAGCTGGGAGGCGGTGGATGCGAAGGTGTCCCGGGCTAGGGCGCGGGCCGCCTCGCTGCCGCCCATCATCGCGTGGTACAGCGGGAGAGTGTACTTCTGCTTCCCCTGCAAGACACAAGAACGCCATCCTCAGGATGGGGGCATCGGCGCTGGAACGAGGAGGCTCCTGTAGAGGTGCCCATTCTGACATCTTTTCAGGAGCAAAGACGCATGGAGACAGACCTCAACATGGCACCTAAACCTGCCGATGCCCCGTTCCTTCCAGTGCTGCCAAAACCCATGAAGTAGGCTGACAAGAGAATGCAAACTTGAGAACGGCAAAAATGAGAAAGCTGGAGGTCGTCAGCCACTAAGGCAGCGACAGACATGAAACCCAGGGGCTGGGAATGCGATTTAGTGGTAGAGTACTTACCTCGCATACATGAAGCCCTGGGTTCGATTCCTCAGTACCACATAAGCTCAGGTGGCAGAGTGCTAGCCTTGAGCAAAAGAAGCTCAGGGACAGTGCCCAGGCCCTGAGTTCAAGCCCCAGGACTGGCAAAACAAAGCCCAGGGCCACATAAAGTCTAAGCACAATAAAATGCTGAAGTCAAATTCCCGTAAGTGTACGTGCTCCGGCCGTGCCCGGAGAGGCGCTGGAGGCCTCCATACCTTGGAGCGCCACGAGGCTCTCGCGCTTCCCAGTGAGGGCATCCGAGCACTTCCCCTGCTGTGGAATCTTCCGATGGCGGCTCACCGCGGCAGCGGCCCCGTGCCCTTCCCCAGCAGGAGCTCTCGCAAGGGATGCAGGATCGGCTGGCGTTTGAACTGCACCCACGTCCTGGAGCTCCCCAGGGAGTGGGGACCTATGTGGTCTGGCCCTTCCTCGGCCCATCTCACTAGTCCTTCGGCCTCCGCATTTTCCCCGCGAGCCTCTCCCGCACTGTTCTCTTCCCCTCCCTTCAGCTTGGGTTAGCTCTGGACACCTCTCTTCCTTCAGGCCTCTACGGCTGATCTATGGCTCACTGGGTAATCAGCAGGGCCTCCACAGGTCATCAAGCTCCTTCCCGAGCAGGCTCTGCCCACAGGATGGCCCTGTGATAGGACGGTCCCCAGCCTGCCTGTGGCTGGGGGGGAGGAGGACAGGGTGGAAACGGATAGACGGTCACCTACCTGGCTCTGCAGGAAGTCTTTTACTTTCCAGAAATCCTCCTGGTAGTCATTCTTAAGGACTATTTGGCCCCACCGGAGCCGTAGCTCCGCATTGCGGGCATCTGAAATCTTTGGGTACGTCTCACCAAGCCTTTTCACATTTCCTGGGGCAGAGGAAGGAATGGGCTGTTAGTGACTTGCAGGAGGAGCCTGCAGACGCCCCATCCTTGGGCGGTGAAGGTCTGGAGGGAGACTTGGAGGAGGCTGCTGACGCCCAGGCGCTTCACCATCCTCTCTGGTCACTGTATGCTCCGGAATGGAATGGGAATGTCCTACTACCACATTTGCCAAATGTGCGTGTGTGTGCGTGTGTGTCTGTGTGTCTGTGTGTACCAACACTGAGCCTTGAACTCAAAGGCACTGTCCCTGAGCCCTGTTGCTCAAGGGTGGCACTCTATCACTTGAGCCACACCTCCACTTCCAGCTTTTTGGCAATTATTTTTTTTTGGTTTGTTTTTTTGCCAGTGCTGGGGCTTGAACTCAGGGCCTGCGCACTGCCCCTGGCTTCTTTTTGCTCAAGGCTAGCACTCTGCCACTTGAGCCACAGCGCCACTTCTGGCCTTTTCTATATATGTGGTGCTGAGGAATCGAACCTAGGGCTTAATGTATAGGAGGTGAGCACTCTTGCCACTAGGCCGTATTCCCAGCCCCCCTTTTGGCGATTTATTGGAGGTCTCATGGACTTTCCTGCCCAAGCTGGCTCTGAACTGTGATCCTCAGATCTCAGCCTCCGGAGCAGCTAGGATTACAGGTGTGAGCCAGGCTACTGTAAGTACTCAGTAGTATTACAGACTTTCTGTTCTTTTCCAATCCTAGTTATCTTCCTTCTTGGATCAATACCTGTACTTCCACTAAATACCCTTCCCCACCTTTTCTCCAGCCACAAACCGGCTAAGGCTTCCGGGGCTTTAACTTCTCCTCCATCCTTGGCGAATATTATTTCCAACTGAGCAGCCACAAAGCATTTCATGGTTCAGAGCTTCGGATGACTGGGTTCAAACCCCAGCCCAACCAGTTGTGCGACCTATTGGTGGTAACTCATGCTTGTTTTCTGTTACCTGGGGATTGAAGTCCCAGCCCCTACTTCACAGAGTAGGTAGGAGGAGTACTGCAGAGATGCGCAGCGCGTACCACAGTGGCCCGCAGAACCCGGGGAACCTGATGAGTCCCCGCCCACCCTCTCCGCCCATGCGTGCCCTACCTCCTTCAGATTCGTTTCTCATAAAGAGCTCTGCTGAGCCTGGCATCCCCGGGCCAAGACCGCACTGTGCCTGCCTTCCTCTGGCCAGCCCCCGGGGTAGAAAGCTCTCCACCCAACTGAGCACGGGGGAACGCGCCACCCTTTTCTTACCAGGAGGGAGGGGGGATTTCTGGAGGATCTTGTCTAGGAAGTAGACGAGCTGGTAGGTCTTCCAGGAAGAGATGTCCACTGTGTCGATGGCCTGCGTGTCCAGCTCTGCAGTCACCCATAGCTCAGCCAGCTCTTCAGCCGGCTTCATGAGGGAGTCCCCAGGAGAGAGATCAGGGAGGTAGGGGGGCCAGCCCGGGGTATTCAGCCAGCGATCAAACTCAAACCCTGTTGAGCAGAAGGAGAGAAGACACTGTAAGAATTCTCTCGCTATATCACCCGGCCCAAGCAACTCCCAGAGACCTCCAGCTCCCCCTGGCCATCCTGAAATTCCTGCTGCCGTTATTAATGGCACTTTCCCAGGCAATCACTGGGCCCAGCAGGGCCTCGTGGAGGCCGATAGCTAGTGCTATGACAACGGCATAGGAAGACTGAACTGGCTCCAGTGGTTTGGCTCTGAACTTCAACATTGTTATCAGAGCCAGGTGGATGGAAGTTCATTCCTGTCTGTATTCAAGTTCATCTTCTCCTCTCAATCTGCCTGGGTTCCCATCCCAGCCCTGCCATGATCTAGCCCGGAGGCAAGGGCATGTCGTTCCCCTCCAGACGCCTCAGTTGCATCTGTGAAATGGGGGTGACAGGCCCTACCTTAGTTGACAGTTGTGCTGATTAAATGAGCAAATAGACATGAAAAGCAGAGCACACTGCCTGCTGCACAGTAAGCACTCTGTAATTATTAACTCCTGTAGGCTACGGTCTCCTGACCTTGAAATACAGGCTTCTCACCGAGGAGTAGCTGCCACTGAGGCCTGACCGATCCCAGCCACCACAGGAGGTGACTGTATTGAAGCCAGCAGTGACTCAGAGCTCCCGGTGTGTCTGAGGGCCTGCCTCGCCGTGACAGAACATTCTCTCCTCCGAGGAAGCCGTATCTCCCCACACTGACATGAGAGAAGCGGTGGGGATTTTCCTCTGCCCAAAAGGCCATAGGAGGCCGCCCGGGGGGGGGGGGGGGCTGCCAGGCAGGGCTGTGGGTCCACTGTCCTGAGGAATCACATGTGCAAAGGCAGCAAGGCCCTGCGCAGAAGCAAGGGTCTGACTGTGTGTGTGTCTGGGCGCCCAGCCAACATGGGAAGATGGGAGAAGGAAGCGAAAGGAGAGAAAATGGTTCTTCCGTTGGTGCTAGGGATCCAGCCCAGGGTCTGGTGCATGCTAAGCACATGCTCTACCGCTGAGCCACAGCGCCAGTCACTTCTGTGGGAGACGGCCCCGGGTCCGGAGCCCCCCAGGTGACACTCAGCGGTGACTCTGACTCAGTGATGTCCTACCCCACCGTGGCCCTTCCACAAGCTCACTAGATACAAGTCCTCTGTCTTCCGGAAGTCCGCGGGCCCGTATCTCTGCTTACCTGCCATGGAATCCACTTTCTTTTTCTTCAGCTCAGGGAAATACTCCAAGTAGAATTCCAGAAAGTCTTCAGCTACAATACTCTGGAATTTAAACTCATCCACATAGGCCTATGAGAAAGGAGGTGATTTTCAGATTCTCTGGAGACTCCGAGGAGCAGGCCCCTCCATTTCCTAGGCTCTCTCCGACCCCCCTCACCTCTTACGCCCCCTGCCTCTACCTCACACTTTGGCCAGCAGCTTCGTACGCTCCGCGCCTTCTCCCCTCACAGGGAGCTGACTATACCTTGAGAAACTTGTCAAACTGATCTTGATCGCCCACCAAGTGGGCAAGGTAGGAGACAAAGCAGAAGCCTTTCTCGTAGGGGGTCTCGTTGTAAGTGTCATCGGGGTCAACGCCTGGCAGAGGAGAAAGCAGACGGGGCTGAGCGTGCGGAACCAAGCAGCATCGCTGCTCTCCAGCTCCAGAATCCAACACTGGGAGAGACAGCACTTCAGAGACAACAAGGACAAGAAGGCTTGCCCATTTCCCAGGACCTCCCCCATTTCAGTGAAGATCCTAGAGGCTCGGTGTCTACGGACTCAGAGGAGGCAATGGCCAGCCCTCTAGAGGAACTGCCACATCTCCCTTATTCTTGGGACGTGCTCTGCTTGGGGAGGTTCCATCGTCTCTTAGGACTGAACATCGGGCTCCATTTTTCCCAGCTCCACGGCTCACTAACCACGTACTCAATCTCCTCACCCAGAAGGTATTTGGACAACTGTCCTAGACTACAACTAATTACCAGTGCACAAGAAGTTCATCTTCACAGTCAGTGGCACCAAGGAACATGAACTTGGATTGCATAAAAAGGTTTTAGATTAGTCACACATGTAGCTAAAGAAAAAGGTTGAAAAACAAAAAGCTCTGAACTGAGAAGTGATTGGGTCCGTGACCTTGGGCAAGTCACGGAACTGGTCTGGCTCTCCACGGTCCTCTAGCACAGGGCTAACCCTGCAGCACCCGCGGGACAGGGCCCTGGGAAAGCGCCCCGTGAATCACAGGTCCAGGACCACGGCCGGCTGACACGCTGGGCTCACTGGGCTCGGTCAGGGTAAAAGCGAGGGCATGGCCAGAGAGAACTCTGGCCTCCTTCCCCGCCCTCCTTCCCAAAGGAAGTATACACGGAGGCTGGGACTGACGTGGGGAGCCATGTTCAGTTTAGGGCAGGGGAAAGACAAGAGGGGCCACCAGGACCTGGTTCAATCTTCACCCGCAGCTTGTTGAGTGGGTTTTCCTCTCCCGAGATGTCCATGTGCTGTCGGAGCAGAGCCCGCCCGGTTGCAGCCTCCAAGCACGTGTAGGCAGCCCCTGCACCAAACACAAACCCCAAACCCCAAGGTTGTCACTGACTGCAGCCAAGTGGATTTTCCTGGCAGAAGATGCTGTGCTGCCCCCTTGTGGCCCAAGGCTCAATACGCTTCTCCTCCTGCGGAGGAGGGTGGGGGAAAACAGGGTCAGGGACAATGACTCAGAGCCTAGAGTCTGGGCTACAAGAGTGTGGTTGAGGCTGTGGGTCTCTCTTCCAGGCCGTTACCTATATATCGGGTCTCCTATAAAAACTGACAAAGGGGGGGGACGGGACAGAGCTCAAGTGTAGAGTACTTGCCTACCATGTGCACCTTTCCTGGGTTCAATGCCCAATGCTACAAAAACAAACAACAACAAAAAAAAACCCTGACAATGGGGCTGGGAATGTGGCTTAGTGGTTGAATGCTTAGCTAGCATACACGAAGCCCTGGGTTCAATTCCTCAGTATCACACAAACAGAAAAAGCTGGAAGTGGCACTGGGGCTCAAGCGGTAGAGTGCTACCATTGAGCAAAGGAAGCTCAAGGACAGTGCCCAGGCTCTGAGGTTAAGCCCCAGGATTAGCAAAAACAACAACAAATTAATATATAAAAATAACAAGCCAGGTGCTCGTGGCCTATACTCGTAATTCTAGATACTCAGGAAACTGAGATTTGAAGATCATGGTTGGAAGCCAGCCCGGGGCAAAAAATATTCCTCCCCCAAAAAGCTGAAAGCTCAAGGTCTTGAGTTCAAGCCCTGGTGGCAGCACAAAGTAATAACTACTTCTCTCCTCCTCCTCCTCCTACTGTTGAGAGAATAGGGTAGGAAGGTAGGAGGATCATGACAAGAGGCCTAAAAATCGTGAGACAGACCTTGCATGAAAAATAACTAACGCATAAAAGGGCTGAAGTCACAGGTTTTTGGTTTTGTTTTTTGCCAGTCCTGGGGCTTGATCTCGGGGTCTGAGTATTGTGGCTTTTTTTTTGCCAGCCCTGGGCCTTGAACTCAGGGCCTGAGCACTGCCCCTGGCTTATTCTTGCTCAAGGCTAGCACTCTGCCACTTGAGCCACAGCGCCACTTCTGGCCATTTTCTGTATATGTGGTGCTGGGGAATTGAACCCAGGGCCTCATGTATATGAGGCAAGCACTCTTGCCACTAGGCCATATCCTCAGCCCCGCATTGTGGCTTCTTTCTCAAGGCTAGCACTCTATCGCTATAAGCCACAGCGCCACTTCCAGCTTTTTCTCTATATGTGGTGCTGAGGAATCGAACCTAGGGCTTCATGCATACAAGGCGAGCACTCTTACCACTAGGCCGTATTCCCAGCCCTGAAGTCACAGTTTAAGTGGTAGAGAGCCTGCCTAGAAAATGTGAGGGCCAGCTTCCGGCGTAACTACCTCCTCCCTCCTCTCCCCCTGGGGTTCTGAGGCCCGAGGAGGGCGCGCTGGCCTCTGTGTTGGGGAGGATGGCACCTTACCAAAGAGGATGGTGGAGATCCTCCTCTGGGCGTACATGGTAAAGCCTTCATTGAGCCAGAACTCCCCCCAGTTGGCGTTGGTGACCAGGTTCCCAAACCAACTGTGGGAGATCTCATGGATGATGACGTCAGCCAACGAGCGGTCCCCTGCCAGCAGGCAGGGGGTGACAAAAGTCAGGCAAGGGTTCTCCATTCCTCCAAATGGAAAGGATGGTGGCATGAAGAGCAAGTCATACCTGCCAAACAATCAGGAGGTCACAAGAGACCCTGAGCCCCTAGAGTGGACCTGGTTTTGCCGGCATAGCCTTTCCACCCCTCTTCACGCCCTTAGAGCGGCAGCCGCTGCGCTGGGGGCTAGAACCTGGGCCCTTATTCCTGCCGGGGGAGCTTCCCCTGCCTCGAAGCCTCCCTCGCTCTAGTGGTGTCTGTTTCCCTCTCCCCACCCAAGCAGATTTGGGAATACATTTGGGACTAGAGGCCGACTTGGGGTCATAACAACCAGCCTTGTATCTAAGGAGCCTAAGGTTTGAAGAGGTCAAAGGACAAAGTGGAGCGAGAATAACTTCCCACAACGGCGGGACACAGGGTCTCCGCGTCTAACACATCGCTTTCACCTCGGGCCCTCCCTCCCAGGCCCCTTTCTCCGCAGCCACGAGGAGCCCGCTCAGCCCTTCCTCTTCTCTTCCTCCTCTCCTTTGCTTCTGCAACCAGGGAAAACTTGGTCTAGGAGACAGAAGGAAGAGAAGAAGCAGTTCCAGAAGGGAGAGTGGAAAGCAGGGACTCAAATTCAAGACACATTGGTCAGCGTGGATACCATACCTTCCCCACACATAGGGTCCGAAAAGCTTCTCTCCTGTTGCCAGGAACTCTTCGACCACGCCCTGGTACTCCTCCTTCGCGGCCTCAATCAGACAGGGCTCGGCCCATACCCGGCTCCTAAGGGCAAATCACAGGGGATGGGTTTCAAGACTCTAACACACCTAAAGACGGTTGACTCAGACCCACACTTCCCATATCTGAGCCAAATTAACGTGAGCGACTGGCCACAGAGGCAGAAGACACAGATCAGAGCATTCACACAGACCCAAGCGGCGGCTTAGCACACCCTGGATGGCCGCTAGAGGCTTCCCCCAGCCACCAGATCTAGCCCCACAGTCTGTGCTGTAAACAAGATGGAACCTCTCTGAACCTTCGTCTGTTTACCCAGTGGTAAGGAGTAACTAAAAAAGCACACAAGGGATTCACGCAGTGACATACATGATATCGGTGTCCTTCTGATTTCTAAGATGAATCTTTGGAATTGAAGAGAGCTTGAAGAGGCTGGGGATGGAGCTTAATGGTATAACTTTTATTTGTATACCTGTGCATACACAAGAATCCTCCCTAGTACAACAACAACAAAAAAGAAACAAGCTGCATAGGAGGGCACAAGCCTACAATCCCAGCACTTGGAAGGTGGGTGCAAGCACGGCAATCATGAGTTTAAGGCCAGTGTGGGCTACGTATAGTGAGACTCTATCTTTAAAAAAAAAAAAGTAAAGAAAAGGAAGAGAGGAAAGAAATAGAAAAGATTCCGTTAGGTGCCACTGACTCCTGCCTGTTACCACAGTGACTCAGAAGGCTGAGAATGGAAGGACTCTGGCTCAAGGCCAATTCAGGTAGAAGAGTTCATGAGACCTCCATCTCAACCAATAAAAAGCAGGACATAGGAGCCTGGGCCTGTCACTCTAGCTACCTAGGATGTGTAAACAGAAGATTGACCAGGCAAAAAATACATATTCTATGGGCTGAGAATGTGGCTTGGTGGTAGAGTGCCTGCCTAACATGCATGAAGCCTGGGTTGCATTCCTCAAGACCATATAAACAGAAAAAGCCAGAAGTGGCGCTGTGGCTCAAGAGGTAGAGCGCTAGCCTTGAGCAAAAAGAAGCCAGGGACAGTGCTCAGGCCCTGAGTTCAAGCCCCAGAACAGGCAGAAAAAAAAAAAAAAGATTAGCTGAGTTGGTGCTGGTAGCTCACGCCTGTAATCCTAGCTACTCAGGAAGCTGAGATCTGAGGATCCTGGTTTTAAGCCAGCCAGGGCAGCAAGATCCATGAATCTCTTATCTTTAACCACCAGAAAACCAGAAGCAGAAGCGGAGCCATGGCTTAAAGTGGTAGAGTACTCGTCTTGAGCAAAAAGAGTTCAGGGACAGCACTCAGAACCCTTGTTCAAGCCCCACGACAAAAAAAAAGAGCTAACCCTAGAATCCATAGCTCCTGGTGCCGAGTCCTAGGCCCTGGCCTTGCACTAGTCTCTATCCCTGAACCTTGGTCAGCTTATCTACGAATGGACACAATAGTATCACACACACAATAGACCTCCTGAACTACTTCCAGAACCCTCTTCTGCACAGGATCCTCCTCTTGCATGTGGCCTCGGAGAAGTGACCTCACTACCAGAAGACCCTCCAACTTAATAGAACCCGCAAGAGCCACATGTGACTCACGAAACAAGGACTGCGCACCTGACGGGAGGAGGAAGGAAGTCGCTGTCCCCCGTTAAACGGATTCTGTCCCTGATTTCACATTCTGTGAACTTGGGACCTCCTACTTCCAGGCAGCTGCTCCACTGCTTGAGTCACTCTGCCAGCCATGTGTGCTCACTTTCTTACAGAGGATTCTAAATCATCATTATTATGATGAGAATCTGTTGTTCGCCTATGAATAGTTCACATTTTTACTAACCGAGTTTTAGGAAGGTAAGCACGTTCTTAAATGGCATTCCTTTACTTATCTATTCTTCTATGGACAAGATGACATTCTTCAGGTTATCTGTGATCTGCCTATTAGAAGATGGCTTTCTTTTCAATGAGTGCTGGAGGCAGATCCACCTGATATCTGAGGACAAAGGCCCAGGTCCTAGCAGGCGACAGAGCACAGCTGAGAAGCGTGTGGGAGGCTCTGGATCTTCTGGAGGTGGTGGAGGACACTGCCCTTCCAGGCACTGAGAGCAGAGCCAGTGATAGACAAGGAGCAGCAGCAGAGCCGGAAGCGGGGTCTCCACCTTGCGGTTCACCTCCCACCCCCTCACAGCAGGGTCAAGCTCGTAGTGGGTGGGTACTAAGTCAGCCAGAAAAACTTACACTTCTCATCAAATTTCTTGGGTTTTGAGACACAGTCTTATTATGTAGTCCAAGCTGGCCTGGAAGTCACAATCTTCCTGCCTCCGTTTCCCAAGTGCTGGGATTTATCAACTCCTAACTTCTGGCCAAACTTCTTGTCTCATACAAAAATCTCTCTATCTGTTTTTTTTTTTCAGTTGGTTGTGGGGCTTAAACTCAGGGCCTGGGCGCTGTCCCTGAGCTTTTTTGCTCAAGGCTAGCACTCTACTACTATTGAACCACAGCTCCACTTCTGGTTTTTGAGTGGTTAATGGGAGATAAAAGAGGCTCACAGGGACTTTTCTCCTCAGGCTGGCTTCAAACAGCAATCTTCAGTTCTCAGCCTCCTAAGTAGCTAGGATTACAGGCATGAGCCACCTGCACAAAATCTCTTTTCATTTGCACTAAACCATTTCATAGACATGCCATGGCTCCCACCTGCAGCAGACAGAGGAAAATAAGGGGATCAAAAGTGTATATTTCCTAAATTAATTGCTGGGGAAAATAGGGAGATTTTGCACAAAGACAGAAAAGTCAATATAGTTGCTACCTGATAATTTAGCATTTAAAGACACTAATGAAGATCAGTTTTCTAAAACTGCCTCCTATGCTCCAACCCCACTTCCAAAAGGTAGCCAAGACAGCAGCTACTGAGATGCCAGCAGGACTGATCATTTCATTCCAGACAGGGAAGAAGGATGGAGCCAGGAAAAGCAAGGGAGAAATCAAGGCTCTGCACCAGCTATACTTATGCTGTGCCTTTCTCTCTGTAGAAGGTTTTTCTATGGAACCACGGGTTTCTAAGACTCACTTCAGCAGGTGTCCTGGTCAGGGTCCTTCTTGTCCCTAGGGGTCAAACCATCCTTGCCTGTGGGGTTTGTGCCTCTTACCTGGGTCCAACCTCAGCTGAAACCAGATCTCCAATGGCCAAGGCTATTAGATAGGAGGGGATGGGCTGGTGCATCTCGAAAAAGAACTTGTTTGGCCCTCTCTTCTCCCAAGAGCTTGCACTCATCACAGCTGTGAAGCCATCCGGGACCTGGCAACACAGGACGTGGAGGAGCCTTACCTGGAGAGTCTGGCTTGAAGAACATGGCCAGCAAGCCGGGTGGTGACAATTATTACTGGAGTCCACCTCAGAGAAAAGGAAGGCATTCGAAGATTTTCCCTAAGCTAAACTGATGGGATGTAGAAAGCTTCATAAAATGCCTGCAGATGAAAGAATCTTAAGTCTTTCGGGAGGTGGAGGTGTGGCTTCACTGGCATGGTAGAACACCAGTCTTGAGCAAAAAAAAGAGCCAGAACTGGCACACAAAAAAAGGAATTTTTTGGAGATTCCATAGGATATTTATAAATAATTCACTAATGGAAATCTGACCAAGTAAATCTGAAGTGATAACGGTACTATGATTATTGCTTTCATTTTTGAACACAGGGTTTTACTATGTAGCCAGGCTGAACTCAAACTCATTATCCTCATCTCAGGCTCCTAAATACTGGGACAACTCACCAGTATGAATTTTTTTTTTTTCTGGTGTCAGCCCTGGGGCTTGAACTCTGGCTTTGGGTGCTATCCCTGACCTTTTGTGCCCAAGGCCAGCACTCCCCTACTTGAGCCACAGCTCCACTTCTGGCTTTTTTGGTGGTTAACTGGAGAGAGGAGTCTCATGGACTTCCATCCCAGGCTGGCTTCAAACAGTGATCCTCAGATCTCAGCCCCCTGTGAAATTATGTGTTTTATTTGCTTATTTTTTGGTGGCTTTGGGGTTTGAATTTGGGGACTACTGTTCGCTAAGCAGATACTCTACCATTTGAGCCATTCTTGCATGTTCCTTGTTACATGTTCTTTTTTTTTTTTCCCCCTCAGTAGGATCTGAGCTGTAGTCCTCCTATTTGTACTTCTCTTTTTCACTGGATGGCATGTTCTTACCACTGTGCTCAACCATTGTGCTTCCCCTCTGGCTTGGAATAATGTGCACTCAATATGCCCAGTCATCTGTTAAGATGGAATCTAGACAACATTTTTATGCCCTCGCAGGCCTTGAAATGTGATCCTTTGATCTCTACCTCCCAAGTAGCTAGAATTACAGGATTGATCTTGAAGTTATATTGCTAATCCCAAGGGCAGGTACACAAACCTTAGTCTCCTTACCTCAATAAGAGCTGAGTATCTGCATTTCACTGCAGGAGTGTCAAAACAAGGGAAAAAGGCCCGGTTTAGGACGGCTTGGCCCTGGGTATAGACAAAGGGCTTCTTCTTTCCTGCTGTCTGCTCAGGAGCCAACCAGCAAACCTAAAACAGAAGAGCATTTCAGAACTGGCATGTCCTCTATGAATTCAGTCCAGCCTGGCTGATATGGGAAAACCTTAAAATCCTTCGGCTAGACAGTCTGGCTTGGATCAGAAGGTTTAGTCATTTTTTTTTTTTGGGGGGGGGGGTGTCTGATCATAAGGATTGAACTCAGCGTATGGGTGCTGTCCCTGAGCTTTTTCACTCAAGGCTACCACTCTCACTTGGAGCCACAGCTCCACTTCCAGGCTTTGAGTGGCTAACTGGAGATAAAAGTCTCACTGGGACTTTCCTGCCCAGGCTAGCTTCGAACTGTGATCCTCAGATCTCAGCCTCCTGAGTAGCTAGGAGCCAGTGGTGCCCAGCAGTTTTCTCTTTTCATGCACTTAGGCCTGCCTGGAATCTGTGCCAAGTATGGCGTCTCCTTCCCAGGATGGACCACACTCAGCCCTGAGCTATCTCAGGAACTCCACACATGGCCTCTGACCCTGTTATTTTGGCCTCTTCCTGTGCTCCTCTCACTGTAGCAGTTTCTTATCAAGCAAACAATGTAACAGTCATCTCTGAACTCCTGAGAAGGTACAGAAGGCAGGACTATCTAGAAGTCAGTGAGAAGTATGTGTGTGTTCTCCACCCCCCTCATTTACCTTTCCAGAAAGAATAGACTTCATATCACAGTTCTTTTTGTTTGACATGGGCAGGGGGGGGGGTCTCACTATATTGCCCAGGATGGCCTTGAACTCATGAGCTCTGAGGATCCCCCTCCAGGCTCTCAAGTGCTGGGATTACAGGCGAGTACACCAATGTCAGGGGATGATATGAATCTTCATTTGTTTTGTTATTCCTTGAACCAAGGGTACACCTCAATGACTATAACAAACCTAACTTTGTCCCATGGCACAAGGATGTCCTTTCCAATATACATACAATTCAGGGAGGGGATGTATCATTAGCACTAAATATATCTACAATTTAGAAATAGATTAGGGCCTAGGGGTGTGGCTTAAGGGACAGAGTACCTGCCTAGTAAGTATGAGGCCCTGAGTTCAATCCCCAGTATTCCAAACAAACAAAAATGGATTCGATTATTCCAGGAAGGTTTCTTAGGTAGAGCAGAACTTTCTGGCTGAGGCTTCAAAGGTTTTCTTTTTTTTTGTTTTTTTTTTTGCCAGTCCTGGGGCTTGGACTCAGGGCCTGAGCACTGTCCCTGGCATCTTTTTGCTCAAGGCTAGCACTCTGCCACTTGAGTCACAGCACCACTTCTGGCCATTTTCTGTATATGTGGTGCTGGGGAATCGAACCCAGGGCCTCATGTATATGAGGCAGGCACTCTTGCCACTAGGCCATATCCCCAGCCCCAGGCTTCAAAGGTAAGCCAAGGTCATAAGAGAAGGGGAGAAGCCATTTTCAAATGAGCAGCCAACATGAGCAAAAGCATCAATGGATGCCTGCTCTGGAAATTCACGGAAGGCTATGGCTACAGAGCAGTGGGAGGCAGGCCTGGCCAGGTAGAAGAGAGGGCTTTGAATACAGAGGCCTATTTTAAAGAAGCACAAGGAAGCCAGGCTGGAATGTTGGGCTTTTCTTGGCTTAAGGTTTTGTCTGGGAGAATTTTATTCTCCTTCCAACAAACATAGTATAGTATCTAAATGAGCCACAAGCAAGAAAGCTGATAAACACTACTAGAGCCAAATGGCTAGCAGTGGTGGTCAACAACCACCATCAGAGATCATCTCATCCTCTCAAACCCCTCAATCTGAGGCAAGAGAAGCGGCCCCTGAGCTTTGCAAGTTCCCACTCAGAACCCCATCTGATCATGAGAAAAACATCCAATTTCTACAGTGGGGCACCCTAAGTCAGGTACTGGTAGCTCAGGCCTGTTATCCTAGCTACTCAGAAGGCTGAGACCTGAGCATCAATGTTCAAAGTCAGCGCAGGCAGGAAAGAGTGTTGAGACTCTCCGATTAAAGAGATATGGTTCAGTTGTTCCAGTACCAGCCTGGAGTGAAAAAGCCAAGTGAGAGCATAAGGCCGAACGGTCAGGCCCAGTACTGGCACCGAGAGAGAGAGAAGCCTAAGGAGCATATGCTGCATATCCAATTTTAACACCTGTCTCGTGCTAATGTACATGGTAACAGGGAGGCTTTCTGGAAGGGTACGGAGCTCTGTACTAGCCACTGGACTTTTGTATGAATCTGTGGTTTTTGTCTAGCCTCTTTCTTCCACCCCTCCCCCGGAGTACTAAGGTTTTAACTAGGGGCTGATGGCCGTTAGGCAGGTGGCTCTACAGGCCAGCCCTCCAGCCCACTCAACAGGCTCTTGCCATGCAGCCTAGGCTGGTCTGGAACTCATGATCCTCCAGGGTGCTGGAATTATAGGAATGCACAACTACACCAGTTCCTCCCTTCCTTCTTTCCTTCCTCCCTCCTCCCTCCCTCTCTCCCTTCCGTCTTCCTCTCCTTTCTCTTTTTTAATAGCCTGAAGAAAATGAAATCAAGAAACTTAGAAATATATTATATCAAGTCTGAAGTCAAGGTGAGGGTGCAGAAGTAGTTAAGGTAAAAGCCCATAACAGGTTGGTAGTAAAGAAACCAGACGCCGGTGGCTCACGCCTGTAATCCAAACTACTCAGGAGGCTCATCTGAGGATTGAAGTCAGCCCAGGCAGGAAAGTCTGTGAGACTCCTCTCTCCAATTAACCACCCCCAAAAGCCAGATGTAGAGATGTGGCTCAAGTAGTAGAGTGCCAGCGTTGAGTGGGAAAAGCTAAGGGCCAGCACTGAGTTCAAGCCCCAGGACCGTGTCAAAAGAGAGAAAAGGTGAGTGTATGTGTGTTTGAGAGGATAAAGAACTTCACAGTGCAAAGACCTCTACTATTATCTCTTAAACAAAAGCAACTCCATTCTGCCTACTCAACTCAGCTGCTCAAATTGAGGTGCTATGTTTTTTGTTTTTTAAGTACTGGGGCTTAAACTCAGGATGCTCACATGGTCTGCTCATGGCTGGTATTCTACCACCTAAGCCACACCTCCAGCCTAGCATTTTTCTGTAACTGGAGACAGTGTCTCAAGGACGTCTCTGCCAGGGTCAGACTGGCTTCACACCAAGATCCCCCATGTCTCAGCCTCCTGAATAGCCAATATTACGGGAATGAGGCACAAGTGGCCTAGTTGGAAGTGTCACTCTCAACAGTCAAATTTGGGGAGGATTTAATTTTTCTAATCACTTAGTCGACTGTCTAGTTCCTGCCAAAAAGCCAGAAATAAGGTATCACAGGACAAACAGACTCATTTATAGATGAGTTATGTCTCCCTAAGGGTTCCAAAGTCTTCTGTGAGGCTACTGGTATCGCATGCTTTGGACTTTAGCTCTCTGAACAAGTTCCATCACAAGACTCATTTATTACTCCAATAGCAAAAGATGGAAAGAGAATTAATTACTCTTGGAGCCAGTTCCAAGCACAAGGGGAGATGACAGCCAGAGAAGCAAGCTTCGATGCAGTTCCCCGTGACACCTGTAACTCACACTATCAGAAATAACTAGGTGCCACAGCATTTAAGGCCTACACAAACTGACCTTCGTGTGCGTGCATGCGTGTGTGTCCCACAGAAACCACTGTTCCTGAGCTTTTGTACTCAAAGCAAGTGTTCCACCACTTGAGCCACAGCTCCACTTCTGGTTTTTAGTGGTTAACTGGAAATAAGAATCTCATGGATTTACTTTCTTGGCTTTGAATCTCAATCGTCAGCTCTCAACCTCCTGAGGAGCTAGTATTACAGGCGTGAACTATCAGCATCCAGCTCACGGACTGACTCTTAACAGATGGGAAGCACTCAATGTCCCTTCTTCTTAGTTCCAAAAAGCTTGGGATTTGAGAGTAAACCCAGGCTGTGCACCAGGGGCTCACCTCTGCAATCCTAGCCACTCAAGGGGCTGAGATCTGAGGACCATGGTTCAAAGCCAGTGTGGGCAGGAAAGTCTTTAAAACCTTCAACTAACCTCCCAAAAGCCAGAAACAGAGCTGTGGTCGAGGGATAGCCTTGAGCGAAAGAAAAGGCCTCAGTACCAACACAAATAAAACATTTTTCTTTTAAAAAGTCAACCAACACTGTGAGAAGACCTTCAAGTCATAGGGGAATGTGGCCTAAGTGGTAGAGAGCTTGCCTCGCATACATGAAGCCCTGGGTTTGATTCCTCAGCACCACATACACAGAAAAAGCCAAAAGTGGCGCTGTGGCTCAAGTGGCAGAGTGTTAGCCTTGAGCAGAAAGAAGCCAGGGGCAGTGCTCAGGAGTCCAAGCCTCAGGACTGGCAGAAAAAAGAAAAAAGAAAGGACAGCATGGTGGATGGCGTGCGCGCAGAGTGGCGGGGATTCGGCTGATCCCGACAGGCAAGAGGGACGGAGGCCAAGCCGAGCGCGGGGATGCGGGGGTGCCGGGTCTGGAGAAACCCGGGCCCCGGGGTTAGGAGGGGCGGGGCGGGGCCTAGGAGAGCCGGCCGGGATCTCCGCCTTCCCTGTGGGGGTGGGGCGGGCGCAGGGCGGGGGCGGCCCGGAGGCGGAAGGGAGGCCGAGGCCCGCGGCCGGGCTGGGTCGGGCCGGGCCGGACGTGGGAGCACTCACCCCGGGTCCCTCCCCGACGCGGTAGGTGAGCTCCAGCTCGAAGCGCTCCGAGGCGCGGCAGGGCTGCGGGAAGGCCACGCACAGCGCCTGGCCGTAGCGCGAGAAGGGCTGAGTGCGGAAGGGCACGGGCTCCGCGGGCGATCGCTCCGGGCCGGGCGGCCCGCGTCTCAGGGTCACGGCCGTCACCTCCAGGCTCGGGTGCGAATCGAGCTGCAGCTCCGCGGCGCCCTGGGGGAGCAGGCAACGCAGCTCCAGGACCGCCCGGCCGCCCAGCCCCCGGCTCCCCGGCGGCCCGAACTCCGCCCGCAGGTCCAGATGCACGTGCAGGATCTCGAAGGCGCGGAAACTGGAGGCCGTGGCCACGTCCACCGCCTGCGCCGAGTGCAGCGGCCGCGGGGGCGCGCCGCCGCGGGCCTCGTCGCTCGCCATCCCCGCCGCGCGTCCTGGCTCGCTCTCCCGGTGGGAACGCCGGCCGGTTCCGTCCGGAGCCGAGGCCACGCCCCCGGCGGCGCACCGTCGCAAGCCACGCCCCCAGAGCGGGCACGCCCCCACAACAGGCCACGCCCCCTCCCGGCCTCGCGCTCCACAGCTCCACCTTCCTGCTTCCTGCGGGCAGTAGCTCAGCAGTTGGGGACGGAAGTGGGATAGTTCTGTCCAGCTTTGCCTACCTTTTTCCCTACTGAGATGTTACATCCTGATGCCTCGCGTTCCAGGTAGGGGGTGAACCTCGCGTTGGCGGAATCTGGGTTCAGCATCTGACACTGTATTTACTAGGATGATGTATGGCTCACACCGGTAATCCTAGCTACTCGGGAGACTTGAGATCTGAGGATCACGGTTCGAAGCCAGCCCTGGCAGAGAAGTCTGTGACACACTTACCTCAAATTATCCCCCAGAAAACCAGAAGTGACGCTTTGGCTCAAAGTGGTAGAGTGCTAGCCTTGAGTGAAAAAGCTCAGGGACAGCACCCAAACCCTGAGTTCAAGCCCCACAACCACCACCAACAACAAAAAGGTGATGTCCAGTGGAGTTAGGGTTACACAAGTCAGGTAATAAATTAACTTTTTTTTTTTTGCCAGTCCTGGGCTTGAGGGCCTGGGCACTGTCCCTGAGCCTCCTTGTGCTCAAGCCACAGCACCACTTCTTTTTCTGAGTAGTTTATTGGAGATAAGAGTCTCATGGACTTCTGCTTCAAACCATGAAGGAGTAGCCAGGAGGATTACTGGCATGAGCCACCAGTGCTGGCAAAGTAACTTTTATGGTGTTTTAAGTTTCTGTATGTAGCCCAGGCAGGCCTTCAACTCACTATCCTCCTGCCTGAACCTCACAAGTGCTGTGACCTTTTTATTAATTTCTTAAACTCATACTTGTGCTAATACCAGTGCTTGGACTCAGGGCACTGTGCTCTCACTGGCTTTTCCACTCAGTTGGCATTTTACCACCTAAGCCACACCTCCAGTCCAGTCATTTTACTAGGTACTTGGAAATAAGAGTCTCTTGGACTTTTCTGCCAAGAGAAGTCTTTTTGGCTTCAAATTGTGAACCTCAGATCTCAGCATCTTGACTAGCAAGGATTACAGGAATAAGCCACCAGGGCTTGGCTCCAAGTGACCATTAAAAGAATAACTTTTAGCTGGGTGCTGGTGAGGCATGCCTATAATCCTAGCTACCCAAGAGGCTGAGATCTAAGGGATCACAGTTCCAAGCCAGCCCAGGAAGGAAAAGTCTGAGGTTCTGTTTTTTTAGCCAGTCCTGGGGGCTTGGATTCAGCACTGTCCCTGGCTTCTTTTTGCTCAAGGCTAGCACTCTGCCACTTGAGCCACGGCGCCACTTCTGGCTATTTTCCATATATGTGGTGCTGGGGAATCGAACCCAGGGCCTCATGTATATGAGGCAGGCACTCTTGCCACTAGGCCATATCCCCAGCCCCAAGTCTGAGGTTCTTATCTCCAATTAACTACCAGGAAACAGGAAGTGAAGCCAAGGCTCAAAGTGGTAAAACACCAGCCATGAGCAAAAAGCAAATAACCCGATAACTTCAATTCTTGTCAAAAGTAAAGATCATCTTGGATAAATAAAAATTAAGGATATTAATTGCTAGCAGACTTGCTGTGTTAGAAATATTAAAGAAAGTTCATTAGACATAAGAAGTATGAATGAGATTATAGCACTTTGGTCCACACAGAGAAGAGTGCTGGAAGCAGAATAAATCATTTACCCAAGAGATGAAAAGGTGTTCACACAAAAAGCAATGACTGTTTATAGCAACTTTATTCATAATTGTCAAAATTGGAAGCAACTGAATAAGTAATGGAACATTGTTAGAGGAAATGAAGGGGGGGATGGCTATAAGGGGCAGCATGAGGAAATTTTGGGGTTATCTAACTGTTCTGTATGGACCTGTGGTGGTGGGTCCCCGTCTCTATGCCATTTGTTAAAACTCGTCAACTTCCCCAAAGAAGCCAGGTTGGAATGTTGGGCTGGATGTGGCTCAGGGAGTCTCTGTCACTGTAGGGAGAAAGTGGCTACAGCCATTGCACGTGGAAAGGGTGTGGTGGTATTCCAATAAGAGGTTTACATCACTTGACCAGTGATGTAAGACTAAGAATTCAGTAAGTTCAACTAACACAAGCGCACCACAAGGTGGAGCTCTGACTACACTTTCAAAGGCTGCAGTAGTTCACCCATGAGCAGCTGCATATCCAACAGGAGGTGCACCTGTCTCTAAACCCTGACTCAGAATCCACTACCCTATGCCGACTTCACACAAGTGTCAGACACTAGGAATGGAGAAAAACAGATGGGTCTTTCTCCTGGACATTCAACTCTGAAACTGAGACAAAGAACTCCAGTATTCCTTGGGGCTGGGAATATGGCCTAGTGGCAAGAGTGCTTGCCTCGTATACATGAGGCCCTGGGTTCGATTCCTCAGCACCACATATATAGAAAATGGCCAGAAGTGGTGCTGTGGCTCAAGTGGCAGAGTGCTAGCCTTAGAGCAAAAAGAAGCCAGGGACAGTGCTCAAGCCCTGAGTCCAAGGCCTAGGACTGGCCAAAAAAAAAAAAAAAAAAAAAAAAGAAAAAAGAACTCCTGTATTCCAGGAAAAACAAGGGAACATCTCCCATCTACTTGTTTCCGCAATTGTTCTATTAGCAATTTTAACCGAACAATGGTAGCTCATGCCTGTAATCCTAGCTACCCAGGAAGCTGAGTTCTGATTGCTATTTGAAGCCAGACTGGGAGGCTGAGATCTGAAGATCAGTTTGAAGCCAGCCAGGGCAGAAAAGTCCATGAGATTCTTACCTCCAATTAACCACCAAAAAGCCAGAAGTGGAGCTGTGTGGTTTAACCAGTAGAGTGCAGCCTGGAGTGAAAAAGCCAAGCACAAGTATGAAGTCCCCAGTTCAAGCCTTAGCGCCAGCACAATAAAGAAATGTCTTGGGGGCTGGGAATATGGCCTAGTGGTAAAGTGCTCGCCTCGTATACATGAAGCCCTGGGTTCGATTCCCCAGCACCACATATATAGAAAACAGCCAGTAGTGGTGCTGTGTCTCAAGTGGCAGAGTGCTAGCCTTGAGCAAAAAAGAAGCCAGGGACAGTGCTCAGGCCCTGAGTCCAAGGCCCAGGACTGGCAAAAAAAAAAAAAAAGAAAGAAATGTCCTGCATGTGGCAGCAGAAATGTAAGAAGTTCTCTCCCAAACTACCTTCCAATCCATTCTTCATCTTTCTCTACCATATCCCTACTTCCACAAAATTCATCTAACACAAGAATTGCCACTGATATTCTGGGTTGGAGACACTGATTAACCAATAATGCAGTTTTTTGTGTGTTTTTTTTTTAAAGCACACCAGTGGGCTAGTGGCAAGGGTGCTTGCCTTGTATACATGAAGCCCTGGGTTCGATTCCCCAGCACCACATATATAGAAAATGGCCAGAAGTGGTGCTGTGGCTCAAGTGGTAGAGTGCTAGCCTTGAGCAAAAAGAAGCCAGGGATAGTGCTCAGGCCCTGAGTCCAAGCCCCAGGACGACTGGCCAAAAAAATAAAGCACACCAGCATCCCATAAAAACCAGCCTCCAATAACTAGAATTCAGTCATAATAGGATCTTACTTTCCAAACCAACAAGCTATTTAAGATAAGGATTTTAGAACATCCAATAGGGCATTTTCTCTGCAACTTAGCATATTCTGCTTGAACTGCTTTTCTGACATACACCTCCCTATACTTACAACTGAAGGCCAAAGCTAGAGATTTTAAAACAAATTATCTCTAAAGAAAACGCAAGCAGCCAATATGCACATGAATGCTCCAGTCCACACCCACATGGAGGCTTAGAGTGGTCAGTGTTTACAGAAATGCAGATCAAAACCAGGAGCATGGCCCTGTCTCCAAAGTACAAAACCAAATCAAAATGCACTAAAAACCAACCTCCAGACTGGGAATGTGGCTTAGCGGTAGAGTGCTTGCCTAGCATGCATGAAGCCCTGGGTTCGATTCATAGAAAAAGCTGTAAGTGGCTCTGTGGCTTAAGTGGTAGAGGGCTACTAGCCTTGAGCAAAAAGAAGCCAGTGCTTAGGCCCAGTTCAAGCCCCAAGACTGGCAAAAAACAAACTCTAGACCAAACAAACGATAGCACTTTAGATCTACTCAGAGTGCCATTTAAACAAAAAACGTTAAGGAGAGACTGGAAAGCAAGGAATGCAGTTTGATCCCTGAGTTGAACCCCCAGCATCTGGGGTAGGGGCTGGGGGGTAACAACCAAACATTACCAAGTATTGGCAAGGATGTGGAGAAACTGGAACCCTCTTGGGTTCCCTCTTGGGAATACTAAAATGGTGCAGCCCTTGTGGAAAATGGTTGGCTGTTCCAAAGAGTTAAACATAGAACTATATCATATGACCCAGCAACCTCAGTCTTAGGTGTACATCCAAGTCAGCTAAAGGAAAGGACTCAGGCAGACACTGGTGCGCCGATGCTTAATTCCCCACAGAAAAAATTAGAAACAGTTCATGACCACCAACAAATGAATGAACAGCATGGCACTGGCACACATAATGGACTAGCACTCAGTCATAAAATGCACTCTGACACAGGCTTCCACATGAATGGACTTGAAGCATCATGCCAGGACCAGGCAGACACAGGCCAAATATTTTATGGTTCCACTTGTATGAGGTATCTAGGGAGGAAGTCAGAGAGCAGAACTGTAGTTACCAGAGGCTGGGGCAATGTTCTGAGTACACATAATACTGACACACACTCTGCTCATATTTAAATGTCACTGTACTTACAAATGGTATGTGTATCTCATAATTTTAAAAATCCCAGTGACCAGTTAGCCTTGAGTTAGTGCTCGCAGTGCCCACAAGGGTTTGTTCTCCTCTTCATGCAGGCACTGCTAGAAGCAGGCGGGCGGCACTAACATCTCCACTTCTCAAGGCCACCAAATCCAAGTGCCAGACAACATACTCCTTAGGAAGGGCAGCTTCAGGGAACTTGAGACACATTAAAAACAACATACATTTTCTTTTCTCATTTTAATTTTAATTTTTTTTTTTTGAGTTTTTGAGACAGGACAGCTCAGGCTGTCCTCAAACTCAGATCCTACTTTTGCCTCCTGAATGCTGGGATCGTAGGCACGTGCTACCATGCCCAGCCTCTACTTTACTTTCAAGCATGATCAACACTGAACATTTTCTTTCCAAAGTCTTCTCATATAGAATCTGTTATATTGAAAACAAGTTGGTTGTAGTAAGGTTTCTGATGATCAGGATCAAGATACAGTAGCCCTAAAGGCTAAGAGTTTGTATCCAGCACCCTCAAAACCACAACATAGCATAGCCTACTTTCAAAGTGGATATGTATTTTGCCATGTCCTTCAATCCATAAAGCCTTTCACTGTGAAATGATTGTGCTGACTCTGCACAATTCTTCTCATACATCATTCACATTAAGGGAGATGAGGGGCTAGTAGAAAACATGCGTTATCTGTAGTATACTTGTATACTATGTAGATATACTGTAGTATATCTGTTGTATACTGTAGTTATCTGTAGTATGAAAAGTAGACCTCTACAACTTAATCTTAAAAGGAGTAAGTTCCAGGAGCTTTTTATTGTTTCATCAACTGTACACACATAACCAGGTAGAGAAGTTCCCAAGGAATTGATGATCACGTCTCACTGTTATTTGCCCTTTGGTCCTTCATCTTCTAAGCACTTTTCTTTTATATTTAGACATTCATTCTGATCACAATGCAATCCAAGTGTGTATAAATAAACGCGGCATCATTTATCCTCCTTCCATGTTCCTTGAAATAGAAAAAGTGCTAAATGTCTCTTCATGGCCTATTTGGCCACAGTTGTCCCACCTATCGTTGTAAAACAGACTGTACATAACTTGATCTGAAATCCTTCTTGAACTACAGCTCATTCGGGTAAACAAATCCTGGGAAAGAAAAATCTATTGATATTGTCGATAGTCTCCAAAAGGTGAGGACGGCAACTGGCTTGAAGGCAACTGGGAGGGGTCTTCAGCAAACTGAGGACCTGCAATCCAGAAACACAAAGAAGCTTTGAGAGAATGCAATTAAAAGGACAAAGTGACTCTCTCCCACCTCTTGATGCATTTGTTCAACAGCTTATTTAAAATTAGTTTCTCAAAGTTTAATCATAATCATGTTTTAGAAGAACTCAGCAGTCCACATTATAAAGGAATTATTAAGGAAGAAGCTCTAAAATGAGAAGGTAGCACCCAGCTTGCTACAGAACAGTAACAGGTTTAGTTTTCAAAGGATGACAGGTGACAGGGCCTGGGACTAAGAGAAAAAAATACATGGTTCTTACAAGACTTTGAGAGAAATATTATACCTTTTAAATTCAATATGAAAGCACTATCCATTACAGAAAACTTCAGAATGCTGGGTAAGAGATAAGCCAGCCCCCGGAGTTAGTGGCTCACCCTGTACTCCTCGCTACTCAGGAGGCTGAGATCTGAGGATAGTGGTTCAAAGCCAGCCCAGTCAGGAAAGGCTAAGAGACTCTTATCTCCAATTAACCACCAGAAGACCTGAAGTAGCACCGTGGCTCAAGTGGTAGAGCACTAGCCTTGAGCTGAAGAGCTCAGGGACAGCACACAGGCCTAGAGTTCAAGCCCTATGACTGACAAAAAAAACTAAAGCCAAATATAAACATCATTACCAGTTCAGTATAGTTGTAGCCAATCTTTTTATGTTGCTTTAAGAACCTTTTGTTGTCAACTACTGTTACATTATACATCTGCAGAACATTACTGCAAACAGAAATGACCAGAATGTGACCAGAAATTTCTCAGGCTAAGCAGATGGAACACTGATGTCATCTGAGATGTATAAAGACCAACAGATTAAGTCACCAAAGCACTTTAATCATTGTAGCTAGCTAAACATAATGGTTATGTTTTTCAACATAATAGTTACTTTCTCAACTAGAAGCCAAACCTATTATATTACTGTAGTCTTCATGAAACATAGCACGTTAGTATCACCAACTACCCAATTTTAGCAATGTAAAGTATGTTCTTTCATGACATCAAGAAACCATCCCAAAGTGTCTGAGATATGGCATTGAGAAAAAAAACTCACCATTGGGAAACTGTGCAGAGGCAAATCTTGTCAACAAGATACCAGCTCCTTCAATTAAAGCTAGGAGAATGCCTCCCATTGCTGCTGACCCAACCATGGCCACTGGCCCATCTGAAGACATAACAAAGACTGCTTTAAAGAGCTGTCCATAGGGTGATTTGCATCTTCCATTCCCAAACTCTTTCTTAATCATCCAAAACACACAGTCAACAAACTACATCCCACAAGTCAAATTCAGCCTACTGCCTGCTTTTGTAAATAAAGCTATACTGGAATACAGACATGTTCTCCCATTTATGTATTGCTTGTGGAGGTTTTCATGCCAGAATGGCAGACCTGTGACAAAAACCAGTCTACAAAAAAATAAATAAATAATTTAGGCGTATCTGGAGATTTTTTTTTTATTTTTATTTTTGGCCAGTCCTGGGGCATGGACTCAGGGCCTGAGCATTGTCCCTGAGCTTTTGCTCAAGGCTAGCACTCTACCACATGAGCCACAGCACCATTTACGGCTTTTTCTGTATATGTGGTGTTGAGGAATCAAACCCAGGGCTTCATGCATACTAGGTAAGTACCCTACCACTAGGCCACATTCCCAGCCCTGGAGATTATTTTTGTTTGTAAACAGAAGTTGTTTACAAATCATTGGTCTAAACCATTAAGCCCAGAGGAATCCTCATTTTCTCTCAGTCCCTGAGATTCAGAAGATGGCTTAATTTTTTTTTATTCTTAAGAATCCTATGCAGTCTGTAGAATTCATGAAAATATAGCATAGAAATTCTGCCTACTGCTCAGTGACACAGCCAATAAATGGCTCAAACAAGGACCTGAACTGTTCTTAACCACTGTAATTCATGGTTAAGAACCCCATGCTCTCAAGAGCTGGGGATATAGCTCAGTAGTAAAGTGCTTACACAGCATGTGCAAGTAGAAAAACAAAGGCAAATCATATAGTTTAGCTGGGTGTGGGGTACACACCTATAAATCCCAGCATTCAGGAAGCTGATGCAGGAGGATTAAGTTTGCATACGCATGGGGGGAGAGGAGGTGCGGGCTACTTACTTAGCAAGACCCTGTCTCAAAAAGCTAACAAAAGGAAGTATATGCCCTCTTATTCTTAAGCATTCTGTAGGGGGGAGCAGAGCTGACTCCATCTTCAATGTGCTAAGTCCCCCTAAATTTTCTTAGAACTAGGTGCCTTGAGTTTTAGAATTGGAAATATAGTAAGTTTTAATGTTAAAATTATAGCAGCTTCTAAACCCTGGTGATGACTCCATGCTAGAGGGCTGCAACCCCACCAGTAAGACTAGTTCCTTGTAGTGTGATATTTAAAAATATAGGGAGCCCTTGTTCCCCTCTGTACCTAGGTAGCAACCATCGTAATGGACAGTAAAAAATGATCATAGTCATAGACTGTAGAAATAATCATAATAGTTATAGGAATGTCATGGTAACTGTCAGGTTGGTTTACTTATGATTGAGTACTGGATTGTTTTAGCCCGCTCATGCTTGCTTAGTGGTAATAGGAAAACATGGTAGCAATAAAGTTGGTACTAGGCCAGCCTGACCACAAAATTCTGCTTCTGTAAACGGCTTGCTTAATCCATTTGTGACTTGCTCTACCCCCTGCATCAGTGCTACGTGACCACCTGCTGTAGAATGCACAGCTCTACCTATATAAACCCCAGTTTGAGGACTGATGGGCATCACAGAGCTCCCGAGTCTGTGCTTCGTCCCTGAACGGTCAGTTCGCTTTTTACTTCCACAATAAATCCATCTTTTTGCTTGAGACTGTCTCTGTGTGGTGGACTCTTGGAGGGGCGTGGAACCCCCTTCCCCCGGACCCTGTAACAATTCTAAGTAAACAGACCCCTCCCCTGCCCTTTTCAAATTATCACATATATTCATGCAAGCATGCTGTCCGAAATTAAGCAATGCTCAGCTTTCTATATTACAGATGTCATTGCACGGAAACAGATGGGGTCACCCCCAGACCTGGCTTCCCCTAAGGTGTCTGCAGGGATGGCTTACTTCTGGCTGCCAGGATGGCCCCTGTTAAGGCACCGCTCGTGATGGAGTTCCAGGGATCTTCTTTTCCTCTGACTTGAACCATACTACAGTCAATCATGGAGAACAGACCGCCCCAAATGGCAAAGCTACCTATTTTATTAAAAAAAAAAAGAAGCTAATTTAATTTGTTTTTTACCTTATATTAACAAGGATGTTTAAGTATCATTTTCTATAATATCAAAACTATTATCCTTCAAACAAATATTGTTTAAATAAACAGGAACAACTATCAAAACACTTAACTTTTAAATAAAGCTTGACTGTACTCTACCAGCTAGAAAACTAGAAATGGCCCAAAACTTCTAAGAAATCACCCAGGGGCTGAAGATATAACTCAGATAGGGCTCTTGCCTAGCATGCCAAGGACCTGGGTACAATCCAAGCACTGCAAAAACAAAAACAACAACAACAAAACAAAAAAAACTAAAGGGAAATTAGGCAGGCCTAAAAGAGGCTGTATGTCTGAAAATGTTTAAACTCTTTTTTTTTTTTTTCTAGTGCCAGTACTTGAGCTTGAATTCAGGGCCTCGAACTACTACTTGGCTTCAAGGATGCTGCTCTACTACATTAGCCACAGCTCCACTTCCAGTTTTTACTGGCTAGTTGGAAGATGAGTCTCACTGACTTTTTCTTTTCAAGTTGGCTTTGAACTGTGATTCTCAGATCTCAGCCTCCTGAGTAGACAGGATTTACAGGCATGAGCCACAAGGGTCTGTAAACTTTTCATAACAAGGTTATCTCTGTTTAAACAACAATAACCAAACTAAATCACCCTATTTCCTCCTTTTTCTTTTTATAATTTTATTTATTTCTATTTTCCCTTTGCTCACTAAGTGACAGTCTATGAAAAACAATGATGAAAGCGGAAAAGACAGTTATTCTGGAATGTACTAAAGTTGTAATCAATGCATGCTAAAGTGGCAAAATAAATGTTACAAATAAAGTGAAGTGCCAAGAGCCTGTATGGAAATAACCAGACCTTCCTTCCCTCCTCTCTGTCCTTCACTACTCAAGCACAAAGCTAAAACCATAACCAGATTTTTTTATACATAAATTCCACCTAGTACATACATATACACAAATATACACAAAACAATCTTGTAAAATAAACAAAGAACCCTACATACATATGCTAGTACAAACAAAATCTAGGAAAACAACACCAAGACTTTAACTGTCAGCAATTTTAGGTAACATAACAGGTGGTATAATTTGGACTTTCCTCTATGTTTTTCAATTCTAAAATGAATACACGTCTTGTGTCAAGAGTTGTTATAGCGAACAAAACCATAAATCAAGAACCTACAGGGGGAAGTAGTGCTGTGGCTCAAAGTGGTAGGGCACCAGTGTGGAGTAAAAAAGCTCAGTGACAGAGCGCAGGCCCTGAGTTCAAGCCCCACAACCAAAAAACAAAGCAAAGCAAAACAAAAATTAAATCAACTTAGCCGGTGGCTCAAGCCTGTAATCCTAGCTACTCAAGAGGCTGAGATCTGAGGACTGTGGTTCAAAGCCAGGCTGGGAAAGGAAGTCCATGAGACTCTTATCTCCAGTTAACCACCAGAAAGCCAGAAGTGGTGCTATGGCTCAAAGCCTTGAGTAGTAAAGCTCAGGGACAACGCCTAACCCCTGAGTTCAAGCCCCACAACCAACAACAGGAAGAACAGAAGGAAGGAACCTACAGAGATACTGGTTTGTGATAATCCCATCAACCTCCTGAATGGATTACAGGTGTGAGCCATTAATTCAACAAAATTACCTCTCCCCAACTTGTATCATTACACCATATCCAATAAATAGCAACTTACAAATCAAACTAAAATTATTAAATTTATAAAATAGTAAAAAAAAAATAAGTAATAATAAAACCAAACCACTAACTGGTATAATGAAAAGAAAGAAAAAAGTTTTCTGGGCATAATGGTGCACACTTGTCATCCTAGAACTTGGGAGGATGAAGCAGGGTGACTGCAAATGTGGGGTCCAGCCTGGGTGACAGAGTAATACCCTGTCTCAAAAAACCAGAGGGGCAGGTATGGAGGGAGGGAAAAAGGGAGACGGAATATATACTTCCATCTTCAAATAAAAAGGAAAGAATAGTGTGCTCTACAAATGGAAAAGTTCTGCTTACCTCCCAACTGGGGAGCCCTGGTTTTAATAGCTGTCAAACTCCCTCGTAGTCTGTGGTTCACTCCCTATAACAACACAAACATAAGCAGGTCCACACATAATTCATTAGGACTAGACTTCTAGCCCACTCACAAGGCCACCCGCAATATTACCAAACTGTGGTTCCAAGTGCTGACAAGAGAAGACCACCCACTTACCACGGGAGAATTTCGAAAACCTTTGATGGCTTGGAAGATGCCGCCACCTATAGTGCCCATCGTGAAGGCCCCCCCACAGTCATCCACAATTCTCCAAGGGCTGCGAACAGAAGAAAAAAGATCACCTTATTTCTTATCCATGACCCATAAAACCTTTGGTAACACAGTAAGGGATACAGCGGATCCCAAAGCAGGGCTCACTGCAACCAATAAATGTTTGGCCAATCAAATATAGACAACAATAACACATATGGAGCACATTCATATCTATTCAGCCTCTAGTCATCTAACCTAGAAAGAATGGAATTGACACTACTTTTTTCTTTTTAAGGTGTATGTTTTCACGAAATTTGAGGACCAACCTGGCCTCAAACTCCCAATTCCACAATCCTCCTGTCTCACTCCCAAGTAGCTGGGGTTACAGGATGGAGCCAGTGAATCAGGCTTAACTTCCTATTCCTTTTGTTTTGGGTTTGTTGAGATAAGAGTCTCAACCAGAGTAGCTAAAACTCAAGATATTCCTCCTTCAGTCTGTGAGCGCTAGGAATACAGGCAAGCAACCAAGTCCAGCCTGATTTCCTAATCTGAATACCACTTAATTCTTTCAGTTAACAATTGATGTCTGTTATAATTCTTGTCTGCTATGTCAGGCACTGTGCTAAAGCAAATAAATACAGAAAAAATTACACTTTAACAAATGATGCTGATTCTCCAGCTGCAGTAAATTGTAAATGTTGTGCCAAGTCGCGAAACAACCACCAAGAAGGCCACCGAGACTCAGACGTTCCGAAATGCAAAAGCAAGGCAAGGCTTTATTCAAGCGAGCTGCAACTCGGGCCTCGTCCTACCCACCGACACAGCGGAGGTTAGGAGGAAGCCCCGAGCTGCGATTACACAGGGCTTATAAAGGCAAAAAACAAAGTTACAACCATCAGGTGTTCAAGCAAGCAAGATTAGGACACAGGTACAGGTCTGATTGGCTCAGGGCTCAAGGCATTCTATGGGTGGTCAGAGTTAAGCCTTCCCAGCGGTTAGAGTTCTAGACCGACTGGGCCCTAATGGGCTTGTCCTGGGTTTGCTCACAGGGCCTGCTTATCTCAGGTTCCCGTGGTAAAGTGGGGTTCGCGTGGTAAAGTGGGGCCTGACTTCAAAGTCTGGCACTTCATAAATTTAAAAAAAAAAGTGAAAACAAAATAGATAAAAGACAAAATTTTAAAGTCTGCAATTCTAGGAGTCCAAGGAAGCATTTGAAACTTGGTTTGCATTAGAACAATTTAATATACTGGAGGCCAACCAGTTAAGAGATTAAAAATTTAAACCTAGTTTCCAAATGTAGCACAATAATTTATGCAACAATATAATCTGAGTAGTTTAAACAAAACTCAATAGTAGGACAAAACTACTACTCTAGGATTCTGGTAATGCCTAAATGCCTATTCATTTTCAATCCATTATAAGTAAAAAGACCAAAGCAGTTTTTACTACAAAACTGTCAATACACTGCTTCAGGACACACACACACACACGTAACATATATATATACACATACATGGCACTGGAATTACAGGTGTGCTCCACCATTCAAGGCTGAAAACCTTTTTTTTAATGGTGTGTGTGTGTGTGTGTGCTGATACTAGAGCTTGAACTCAGGGCCTGAGTGCTGTCCCTTAGCTTTTTCCACTCAAGGCTGGCACTCTATTACTTCAGCTACTACTCCACTTCCTGCTTTTTTGGTTGTTAATTGGAGATCAATCTCAGACTTTCCTGCCAGACCTGGCTTCAAACCAGAATCCTTATATCTCAGCCTTCTGAGTGGATTACAGGTATGTCCAGATGGGGAATTAGCCCTACATGTCCATGCATGATAAAAGGGGAATGTGGGTAACTTGTCTTTGAAGAAGTTAACTGTGAAGAGCCAGGAGGTGCTGAAACATAGCTCTTAAGGTTTTGTGGGTGGATATAAGAGAATGACAGGGCTATTGCTAGGAAAGCATTAACTTAAAAGTCCTAGATGCATGAGATACCTTGACTCTTGCTCTTACAAGCAGAAAGATGGTGAACAACACAAAGGTCAAGACTAGCTTTCCACTTCTGACCCCATAAGCTTCAAACTCAAAGACAACCTGAGACTCGTAGTAGCTACAACGCTGTTGTACAACTAGGTGCCAGATTTACTCATGCTTTGATCCCGAGCCTGCGAGCACAGAGCTCTCCTTCCCTAAGTGCTGAATGAATATACACACTCGGGCATAGCTTCTCAGAAGACACGTGGGACTAACTTTTTCTCTTTTCCAAACCTTGTTCGTTCCCTCCCTCACCAAGGAAGAATTTCAAGCCAGGGACAACGCACCAGCCTACAAGAGCTCGTCCAGACCCCTCGGGTGGAGTCTATGTTCTGCTCATTTGCAGTAACTCACCCAGCAGACACAAATCAAGAAAGACACCCACCCCGTCCCGCCAGGCCTACCCTCCCTCCTCCCCGGTGCAGGGACGCATCCAAGGTCATCTCAGCGGGCAAGAGGGGATGAGCAGTCCCTCCACCAGACCGACGGCCCCCGGCGTGCGAAGGGGCCCGCGGTCGCCGGGCCCAGGGCAAGCCTGGGCCTTCCACTCAGCCACCGCAAGGTCACGCGGGGCTAGGCAGGCGGCGCCCAGATTGAGGAGCTAGCAGGCTGCTCACAACCGTCCTGCCCACGCTGCCCAGCCCGGCTGCGGAGGACCGGAGCTTGCAACCCCGGGACACTGCGGGCGTGAGAGTAAAAGGAAGGCCGGGCCGGCGGGTGAGGCTCACCAAGGTTCTCGGGCATACTCCTCCATCTTGACTCCAGCCGCGCGGGTGATGCCGGGCAAGCTGGGCGGAAACTGTCCCCAGCAGCGGAAGTGATCCTGAGTGGGAGGGCGTTAAGGTCTACCGCAATTGGTTCGCTGCTTCCCAGAGCAGCCAATAGGAGAGCGGGATTCCTGGGGGCGGGGTGTGGGCGTGGCCATGGCCTTGCGAGGCCACGTTGGCCCTGCCCCGCGTCCCGGAGGCCGGGCTGTGTGCGTTCTAGTTACTCCGTCGCCGAAGGTTCCGTGGCCTGAGTTCAACCTGATCCCATTCCGCTAGGCCTTTCGTTGTTGTTGTTTTTCTATATATGTGGTGCTGAGGGATCAAACCCAGGGCTTCGTGTATATGAGGCAAGCACTCTTGCCACTAAGCCATATTCCCAGTCCCTCAGGCAAGATCTTAAACCTCTCATCTCTCTCTCTCTCTCTCTCTCTCTCTCCCTCCCCCTCCCCCTCCCCCCCTCCCCCTCTGTGTGTGTGTGTGTGTGTGTGTGTGTGTCTTGAGGCTTGGGGCTTCAACTCAGGTCCTAGTCACTCTTCTTGAGCTTTTTTTTGCTAAAGGCTAGTGCTCTACCACTCAAGGCACAGCTTTACTTGCAGCAACGTTTTTCAGAGTTGTGCTCTTCTAATAAACTAATAACTATTCCTCAACCCCTATTGTTTTTTTTGGCAGTTAATTGGTAGAGATGAGAGTCTCACAGACTTTCCTGCCGGGGCTGGCTTTGAACCATCATCCTAACATCTCAGCATCCCGAATAGCTAGGATTATAGGCATGGGCCACCAGCACCCAGCCATAAGTATTTTTTAATATACTCATTGTCCATTTCCTAAGGCTCAAATAGGTTAAATACATCATCCAAGGTCACATATTTGCAGATCTGAGCCCTTGTCCTTTGACCTCAGAACCTGAGGTCTTACCCGCTATACTGAACTGCTATCCTCCGTTCTTGAAAATGTGACTTTGATGGTCTTCCAACCCCCTTAAGAGCCTCCTAGGCATTAGTAGGTCCTGAATTCTCATTGTCCCTTGCCCATCCCACCACACACTGACTGGAGCTTAAAATCTCTTTTTCCTTCCTTCTCTCCATCCCTCTAGGCACAGTGCTTGCTTGTGCCTGAGGAGCAGGCTAGCCCATGATCCAGGATCCCAAGAATGAATTCTTTTCAGGTGGAAGTGGATTCTGAGCTTAGGAAACCAGTGTCCCCCATAGTGGCTCTGGTTGCAGAGGCTAGAAGAGTTTGTACTTCTGGAATCCTGGGTGCCTTGCAAGGGAATTTTTCTTTTTCTTTTTCTTGGTTTCACTTCTGAGACTTGCATTCAGTCGTTGGCCACTGTCCCTCAGCTTTTATGCTCAAGGCTAGCACTCTACCTCTTGAGCCACAGCTCCACTTCTGGCTTTTTGGTAGTTACAGACTTTCCCACCATGCTGGCTTCGAACCATGATCCTGAGACTCAGCCACCTGAGTAGCCAGGATTACAAACACCTGGCTCAAGGGAAAACTTTTAGTCTGTGCTCAGCCTCAGAGAGCCCTGGGCTTCAGAGAAGTATCAGAAGAGCTAGTTGTTTGGAATGGTGGGGCCTGAGTCTGAGACATTTATGTGTAGACACTTCGGTTAGAAGGCCCTGAGTGCATCCTGCCCTCAGTGTCTGGAAGCTGTGGACTTGCTTCTTCAGTGTACTCCCTGAGCAGAAGGGAAGGCAACAGACCAAAGGACACTGAGGCTGACTCTGGGCAGAAGGCAGGTTTGTGTTTTTTATATTCAGGCCCTGTCTCTTCAGGGAACAGCAAACCTTTTTTGCAAAAAGCTTGAGAAAGAAATCTTAGGAAGCTGGAGAGGAACTGGGGGGGGGGGGGGCGGGGGGGGGGAACGACTAACAGTTGCTCAGGTGGTTCCAGAGCCAGAGATGTGGGGAAATGCTGCCTCTACTGGGTAACAGTGAGAATGGAGGCTGACTAGCTCAAGGAAGAACAAGGGACTTGGTTGTGCCCACCTCACGTCTAGCCCACTCTTGCCCCATTTGAGACTTTCTTATGCCTTTGGGATGCCCACCCTGACAGCCTCTCCCACACAATGAATGTGGCTTCTCCTGGGCTCTTAGTGTCCATTATGCCTCTTTTACTTGCCCCACTTTGCCTTGCTGTATTACTACTTTAATGTGTTTGGGGATAGTAGGATTGGAACTCAGGTGCAAGCACTTGTAGACAGGTACTCTATCATCTCAGCTATTTCTCCAGCTCTGAAATGGTTATTGTCATTATTTATCCATAGTTTTTGCAGTAGTGGGGATTGAATACAGAGCCTCGTATTTGCAGGGTAGAGGCTCTACCACTTGAGCCATGCCTCCAGCCTTTTTTTTTTTTGCTTTGGTTATTTTGTGCTCAGGCTGGCTTGGGCTATCATCCTCCTGCTTGTGTTTTCCTCATAGTTGGGGTAACGGGTGCATGCTACTGTGCCCTGTCATTGGTTAAGACAGGGTCTCTCAAACTTTCCTGCCTGAGCTGGCTTTGAACTGTGATTCCTCGGATCTCAGCCTTCTGAGTAGCTGATATTACAGGCCTGAGCCACCAGTACCTGGATTCCTAAATTATTTTTCAAATAGGATTGAGTTAGTCATCTTTTGTGTTTCTGTGACAAGATACTTAATATGACATAATGAGGCAGGGTTTATTTTGGCTCATAGTTGCAGATTTCAGTCCCCAGTCCCTGGGTCCATAATGAGGCAGAACGTCCTGGTAGCTAGGGCACGTGGCAGAGGCTGCTAACCACCACCTTACAGCGTACAGGAAGCAAAGAGAGGAGGGACCAAGGACAAGGTATGGACTTCAAACCCACGCCCCTTGTGACCCACTTCTTTTAGCTGGGCCCTATTTCCCAAAGTTTCCAGTATCTCCCCGGATAGTGCCACCAGCTGGGGACTAGAGCATTCAACACACGAACCCGTAAGAGTTCCTATTCAAACCATAATAACTTGTCTTCACAGTTAGGTCATAGGATCCAAAATGGCGGAGACAGCACTGATGTGTAGGTTAGCCCCGCCTCCTGTTCTCAGGGCACTGCCTAGCACATGGGGGCTTTCCAGAAACATGCGCCCACTGGCTGGCCAATACCTGACTGCTGGGCAATTTCAACACAACCGCCAGGATTCTCCAAGGCCCTCTCCCACTCTCCCTCTCAGGTCCACCTGCCTCCCATCTGTCCTCGGTCCCAGCAGTCTGCACCAGTTCCCCCAGGTCGGTCTTCACTGAAAGCCAGGCTAGTGGGCATTGAATGCCTCGGCCAAGGTTCAGCCCGGACGATCTGTAGACTCAGCAAATGCTGATCAAGTGACTGCCTCTCTCTCTGGCTTAGGATGGACAGACGCCAGGAAAGATCGAAGCATCTACCCTGATGGCAGGGCTTCTAGAAGGGATTTTGTGGCAGGAGGGAGGGGGACAGGAGATTGAATGTCTCCGAGACTTGCGAGACTTGAGCAGAGCAGCTTGATGGATGAGCGGTGGATAGACCCAGTATGAAACACGCCAGACTGGCTGCAATAGTATCTCTCCCAACAACTCAGAACGGGATTTACATATGGGTGGCGTCCATCCGCAGCTCCTCCTCCACTGTCCCCAGGGAGATCTGTTTACAGATGCCCAGGGGAGGAGGAAGCAGGGGGGGACTGAAGGATGGCTGAACTCCCTTCCCAAAAGCCGAGCTACATGGAATTTGACAGTCTTTTATGTTTCCCGAGTCTCTTCCTCAGAGTTCCAGCGTTTCAATTGGAAGGATTCTCTCTCTAGTCTCGCCTCTCCTCCTCCTCCTCCTCCTCCTCCTCCTCCTCCTCCTCCTCCTCCTCCTCTCCTCCTCCTCCTCCTCCTCCTCCTCCTCCTCCTCCTCTTCCTCCTCCTCTTGTCTTCTCTCTCTGTCTCTCTCGCCCTCCCTCCACATAGCCACACAGGGATGGGGCCAGAGCCTCTGATGTTCAGGATCCAGGTTTCTTGACAGAAGAGGGTGGACAGGCCACGTGACTGGCAGAACCCCTCTCATCTGGAATTGCAGTTGTCTCTCCCCACCCCACCCTGGGCTATAAACACCTGGGAGTCCCCAAGCACATTACCAAATACAGTAGAAACAGAGTCCAGGCACGAAGCTGCGGCCACTGCAACATCTCTCCGTGTGATAGGAAAGTAAGGAGCGTGCCTGGACAGGGCCTGGCCTCAGGCCGCCCTGTTTACAGCCACCCCCCGCCCCACCCCCGGGCCCCAACCCTGCTTTTCTGGGTCTCTATAGCTGAGGTCTGCTTCTGCCAGCTTTCTACATTTTTGTATCTTTTTCTCATTGCGTGGCCCCCTTGTCTTTAAAAGGCTAAACTGCTCCGTACTAAATTTGGTCACGCAGCAGCTCCAAGATTCCCTGGAATGTCCTCAAGTTTCAAACAGCTCTGACAGTGAGGCGGGCCCGCCCCCAGCGTGGGGATTGGCTCCTCCGCTCGGGGCCAGGCAGCTGTCTGGTCTTATTGGCCGCTGGTTAGACCAGGGCAAGGCCCACTAGCCTTGCGGGGAGGCTGTTGCTGGACCCACTGAACACCTGTGACAAGCCAGGGCCAAGGAACTGCAGTCCTCAACCAGCCGGAGGGTTTGCACCCAAACTCATCACGCTCCATCCAGACCAGCCTCCCCATCCCCTCCCCGCCACGCCAGCACGCCTGTAGCCCCGGCAAGAGCCGCAACCACTTTGCCAAGATGTCCAAAGTAGCCAAGTATCGCAGGCAGGTGAGCGAGGACCCTGACATCGACAGCCTGCTGTCTACCCTGTCCCCCGAGGAGATGGAGGAGCTTGAAAAGGAACTGGACGTGGTGGACCCCGATGGCAGCATCCCCGTGGGGCTGAGGCAGAGGAACCAGACCGACAGACAATCCACGGGCGCCTACAACCGAGAAGCCATGCTCAACTTCTGCGAGAAGGAGACCAAGAAACTCATTCAGAGGGAGCTGTCCGTGGACGTGAGTCACTGGCCCTGGAGGGGAGGAGGGACGGGCAGGGTGGCAGGGGACCCTCACTCCGAGTCTACAACCCTTCTTTCCCTAGAAGAACAATTCTTATCGGCAAAGGATTAGATGCTTCAGAACAGATTATTACCCTAAACAAATCACATGATTCTCTTGCCCCTAACTTTTGGCCGACAAGCAGAAGTTAGATACACAGGGGGTCACCAAGAAGAGTCCAGCATCTGTTTTGGTTTTGGTTTTCCTTCACATCCATCTCATCTTTGGTGCGGAGGGGGTAATAAAAATGATCCTAGCAATCTCCTGCCAGCCAGCCACCCAAGAAGAAAAGGCTCAACCTTCCTATGGGAGAAAGAGTCATTTTCTAGTGACACTAAAGCCCACTGACCATTGGGAGAACTTGGAGAGGAGGGAGAGGGCCAGGGTGTGTAGGCTAGTTAACCTGATAGCTTGCATTTTCTTCCCCAGGGATGTGAGGTCCCTCTCTCCTTTCCTTCCTTTTTTCCTTCCTTTCTCCCTCCCCCCTTTCTTCTTTCCTTCCTTTCTCTCTCCCTTTCTTCTTTCCTTCCTTTCTCCCTCCCTTCCTTCTTTCTTTCCTTCCCCTCTCCTTTCCTTCTTTCTCCCTCCCTCCCTTCCTCCCGTCTTTCCTTTTCCCCATCTTCTTTTCCTTCCTCCTTCCCTCCCTCCCTTTTTTTTCTTTCCTCCTTCCCTTCCACTCTCTAGTGGAACCTCTCAAAGGATCATCTCCCCACTTTTGGTGGCACTAAGTCCTTTACAAGCCAGCAGCACCACTTTGTTGGAATGGGGCCACTTGAGCAGAACAAGCTAGAGGAGGGGAAAGCAGTGTCCATCTAGAAGCTTCTGCCTACATCTTGGACAAGATGAAGCCCACACTTGCTTTCTGCTTTCCTGGTTGGCATAGAGAGATCCTTTTTCTTTATAATTGCTCTCACGTCTAAGTGTTCTTTGCACAAACGAGGCTAGCTGGTGTTGTGGAATCTCCTTGCCCATGGGGAAATTGTTCTCTGTCTTTGTACTGGGTCTCTTCTACTCAGCCATGTCTCTGGTACATTATCCATTGCCATTAGAAAAAAAGTTCAGCTTCAGTTCTTTGTCCTTTGCTTTACTGCTGTGGAAACTGAGGCACAGAGCTTCCAAGGATGCATTCATTCCCAGTGGAGGAATGGAGAGCAGGAATGTTATGACCTGAAACTTCTGCATAATGTCTGTCTGGGAATGAGATGCTATGGATGGCTGGTCACAGCAAGCTGGGGGACACGGCTCTGATGCCTGGAGAGCAGGGATGGAGACAGGGAGATCAGGAGGAGAGAAGGGGCTGAAGCAAATGAGGAGATGAGCTGGCCCTGCCCCTGCCCCTGCCCCCTCTCAGCCCACTAAGAGGTAGAATGTCGGAAGCCAGGGGACTCAGGAATCATGACCTGTGGGTAAGATGGCTTCCCTGGAAGCATAAATACTAAAACAATTGCGAGGGGGAAGTGACAGGCCTTCCTGTGAGGGCCCGGGACCTCCTGAGAGATCTCAGGAAGAAGCTCCCAGATAGAACTAGAATTCAAAGGCCTTGGCACCTCTTTGCCTCCCTGCCTCACACACTCGCTTTTGAGTTTGGCTCTGGTCCTCTCGCTCACTCCAGTCCCCAGGTTTCGGCCTATGGCTGCCTTGTAGCCATCCGGTAGCTTCTAGAGGCTGCAGTCAAACGGAAAACTCTGTGTGTGTGTGTGTGTTTGTGTGTGTGTGTGTGTGTGTGTGTGTGGTACTGAGACTCAAATTCATGTACTTACACTGGCCTGGCAAGTGTTCTACCCCTAAGCTACGCCCTCAGCCCTAAATTGAGTACTTTTCATTACAAAGCAAAATATTTAGACTACGTATAGTGAGTGAGACTCATGTTCCTGAAACTTTCATCTCGGGCTTTTCTGTTCCCAAGTTAATGCTCTGGGCCCTCAACTCTCACCCCTTCCTGCCTGGGGCACTCTTGCTTCGGCAGACAGAACCCAAGTCAAGGAATAGAGAGTGGAGTGTGTGTGTGTGTGTGTGTGTGTGTGTGTGTGTGTGTGTGTGTGTGTGTGTTTTGCCAATGGAGAACTCAGGGCTTGAGCACTGCCCCTGGCTTCTTTTTGCTAGCACTCTACCACTTGAGCTACAATGCCATTTCTGGCTTTTTCTGTATATGTGGTGCTGAGGAATCGAGCCCAGGGCTTCATGTATATGAGGCAAGCGCTCTACCACTAGGCCACATTCCCAGCCCCGTGCAGTTGTCTTGGGGACCATTTATTGTCTGGTGGAAACGAGCCATTCTGATTCCTTCACATTTCCTCACATGGGCCAAGGACATAAATTGGCGTCATGGCTGGCTAGAGCTCAGGATGAACAGTGGACTGTGGGCAGAAGTCATCTTTGTAAATCTGAGGGAATAGGAATGAACCCGAAAATGTAACCTCCTTAGCATCATTCACAAGATAGCAGTATGGGGGTGGGGGAAGAGAAAGCAAGAGAGAGCCTTATTCTGAGCAACACATACTATACGTGCATCTAAAATACCATGGTGGAAATCCTTGGTGCAAATTAATACACTCAAGAAGAATAAAACTTGGAATGACAGGAAGGTAAAAGGCCCAGACGCAGGCGGCACCAGCGGAAGGGGCAGGGAGGCTGACAAAGAGAGTCGGTGAGGATGAATGTGGCGAAACAGTTTGCGTGGGTGAAAATAGAACAATGAGACCTGTGGAGATTGTTTTAAGAAGGGGAGAGGGAGGGGGAGAGTGATGGAGGGCATGAGGTGGATTGGGATACACTCTACCCATATGGAAAGGTCCCAACAAAACGCCCCTTGCACAGCGAATGCATGCTGATAACAATGGATAAGGTCCCAGACTTGCTTCAAAGTATCAGGAAGACCTGGTGTAGGAGCAGTGTCCCTTACTGTCCCTGTTACCGGGTGATCCACAAGGGACCTAAGCCCGAAGGATGATAGTACACAAAAAGAATTCGCTTGGAAGCGGGGTGGGCAGCCTGTATGTAATCCTAGCTACTCAGCAGGCTGAGATTTGAAGATCACAGTTCAAACCCAGCCCAGGCAGGGAAGTCCCTAAGACTCCTATCTCCGATTAATCACCGGAAAATCAAGTGCTAGCCTTGAGTGAAAAAGCTCAGCGACAGCGCCCAGGCCCTGAGTTTGAGCCCCACAACCGGCAAAAAAAAACAACCCAGAATTCACTTGGGCCAAGGAATCCAGAAATTGATGAAGTACTCCTGCCCTGCCCTTGCTGCCCCTTAGGAGCCCCCCCCACACCCCCCCCCCCCGGGCTGTGCTGACCATATCTACCTATACCGCTAGTGGCCAGAGAAAGCAAGCAAAGCCCAGGTGCTTAGGGTAGATACCCTCCTCCCCGCCCCCACAGTCACATGACTGAAGTCCTCACATCCGGAGCCTCCAGCCAGGTGAGGATGGTGACAGGGCCACACCAGAGTGCGGGCCAAGGTCACTGGGCGTTTTTCATACCCAGCACACACCCACCCTTCTCTTTTATTTAAACTTCACAAGCCTTGGGGGATAGGTGTTTTCATCCTCACTGTACATACAGATCAGGAAAATCTCACAGAGGGTAACTGTCCCAAGATCACACAGCTACTGAGTGGCTCAGCAGACTTAGACATCTGGACTTCCTCCTCCCACTGAAAATGGGTAATTATGTCCATGCATGCTCTGGAGAATTTATAAGCAAATTAAGGTCATAAACGAGTATACATGGAGCCATCAGAGAGGTGTCAAAGGCCAGTGACCGCACCCTGAATGTGGTCACCCCAGCAAGTACTGCGACACAGCCTGGAAGGCTGACTTCTCCAGACCCCCAGAAAGCCCTTCAGTATGCGAACAAAATGAGGATTCAAAAACATAGTGGGGGGGAGGGCATTTGGGAAGAGGGAAGGTGGGAGAAAAATGAGGGAGGAGGGTAACAAGATTGACAAGTAATGTATTTACTACCTTACATATGGAACTGTAACCTCTCTGTACATCACCTTGTGAATAAAAAAAATTAAAGAATAAAAGACCTTTAAAATTGAAAAAAACAAACAAAACATAGTGGGGCTGGGAATATGGCCTAGTGGCAAAGAGTGCTTGCCTCCTATACATGAAGCCCTGGGTTCGATTCCTCAGCACCACATATATAGAAAATGGCCAGAAGTGGCGCTGTGGCTCAAGTGGCAGAGTGCTAGCCTGGAGCAGGAAGAAACCAGGGACGGTGCTCAGGCCCTGAGTCCAAGCCCCAGGACTGGCCAAAAAACAAAACAAAACAAAACAAAAAACCATACTGAGTGGTATTAGAAGAAAAGAAAAAGTGAAAAGGTGACAGTACTGGGGCTTGAACTCAGGGTGCTGTCTCTGAGCTTGTTTGTTCAAGGCTAGAACTCTACCACTCAAGCCACAGCTCCACTTCCAGCTTTTTGCTGGTCAATTGGAGATGAGTCCTGCTGGGGCTGGCTTAGAACCTTGATCCTCATGCCTGTAACCCTAGCTACACAGGACACAGATCTAAGGATCACAGTTTGAAGCCAGCCCAGGCAGGAAAGTCCATGAGACTCTTATGTCCAATTGACCAACAAAAAAAGCTGGAAATAGAGCTGTGGCTCAAGTGGTAGAGTCTAGCTTTGAGCAACAAAGCTCAAGGACAGCACTCAGGCCCTGAGTTCAGGCCCCAGGAACAGCATGTGCGTGCGCGCGCGCACACATACACACACATACACACACACACACACACACAATTCTGCAGAAACCCAAGGTGGTAGGCAGGCTAGGTGGGTCACAGCCCTGGCTTTCCCTGGGGAGGGAGAGCCCCAAGTTGACATGCTAGCTATCACACTGAGTGGGTCTAGGCTGTGGAAGGGAACAGGGCCTGCTCCCTGCTCAGTGAATCCCTCCAGATTTGCCCTTGAGTCTCATCCTTACCTCCAGGTCATCGTCTCTGAGCTCCAGGCAGCTTGTGTGCCTCATCTGAGAACTGTGGTGCTATTCAGTCCTACCATTTAGCATGCTACTTTTTATATGGGGGGGGGGGGAAGGGAAGGGTTTGCTGGGGATCAAACCCAGGGCCTGAAGCGTAGCTGAGCGTTCGCTGCCACAGAGCTACATCCTCGGCTCCTCTTTATAAGTATCTGCTTTCCTGCTTGTCTCTCTTACCCACTTCTAGGACTCTGAAGGGCAACGGCCCACCCCGGCCCAGCCCAGGGTAGGGGAGAGCAGGGGTTCGGGCGCAGCTGGGGGCAGAGGGTCTCTTGCTCTTCCCGGAAGGGGCGGACCTCGTGGCCAGGGGCTTCCACCTGGTCCTCTAGGAGTTCTCGCCCAGCCAAGTGGAGGCCAGAGACCCTGGGCAGTGTGTGTGTGTGTGTGTGTGTGTGTGTGTGTGTGTGTGTGTGTGTGTCGTGAAACACCTATCCTCAGCTCAGGTTTCAGGAACCAGATCCCAACAGGTCAACTCATGTGTTTTCTCTCTTCCCAAGTGGGAAAGCCAACCCTCCCCCCTGCCTCCCCCATCCTTCTCCCACGGGGACTGAGGATTAGCACCTGCGCAAGGCCAGGGGCAGGGGCAGCTGAGCTGGGGGGGGGGGTGAAGCTCTTTTAGGTCCTCCCTAGAGATCAACTTGAGAGGCCCCCCCCAAGCACCCCACTGCCATGCCTGAGCCTCTGCCTCCACAGCCCCCTCCCCACTAGGCCCCTGCTCTCCGCAGGGTGGTAGAGCCAGAGGCCAGGGAGCCAACCCTCAGGATGCCCTTTGCGGAGGGCTGGGCTGATCGGGAGTGCACCGGGCTGCACGACTTACTGCTTAAAGAGATTAACCCTGACGATTACACACCCGAAATAGCACTGGAGGCCAGGGGGGAGAGGGCAGAGGAGGTGATGGAGGCCTTGTGCCCTGGGAAGGGAAGGACAGGCGCCCGAGAGGGCGAAGCACCGTACAGCTCTCTACCTGGAGTTGGAAAGCTGCCTCCATCCAGAGATTAGAAAGGCAGTCAACTGGTTTCTTCAGCTTGGCCATGGACCCACGAGTATTTGTCGCAAGCAACGTTCTACCCCCTCCACCTTCGGTACACCGAGGTTTGAACTCTGGGCTTGGCGCGTGCCATGCAGGTGCTCTACCCGTTGGTCCACACCTCTAGTCAGCCTTTGTTTTGTGCTCTGGCTGCAGCGCGGCCTCTGGGTGCTTGTCCTTCGCCCAGCCAGGAGGTTTGAGAGCTTGGCTGCGTGGGGAACTTGAGAAGGAGCTGAACTGATGCACAGAACCAAGGAAGACTGGCGAACTGTGAGATGGCTCCACGGTGGGGGTTGGTGCTGGATGTGGGCAGCTGGGGCTCTCAGGCTTCGGGAGGGCATCACCTGCTTCAGGCCAGGGTAGGAAGCTGAGGGCAAAGCCCTGGTCCAGGCTCCTACCCCTCCCAGCAATGTCTCTCTCTTCTAAGAGTCTGTGGCCGTGTCAGCATGGGCCACAGCCGGCCCCGAGGGGGCCAGGCCTCGCGTGAAATACACCAGGCAAAACCTACAACCTACAGCCGTGCTCTCTCTCTGTCTCTCTGTCTCTGTCTCTATCTCTGTCTCTTACACACACACACACACACACACACACACACACACACATTCACACACACACCAGAAACAAAGCACGGTGGAGTGGGCTGGGGAGAAAAGTTAATATTTCTGTCCTGGAAAGGTTGGGTAAATAGGACTATCTTGAACCATAGGAGGAAACGTTTCGCAGGCTGGGCACTTTGTGCTTATTGGAGGGAAGGAGCTCCCCCGGGGGGTTCCCCAGCCTCAGGCCCTGTGGGAGGGACGGAAAGCCCATGGGTGTCTGGGATCGGATGGGTCCAGAGTTGAACTCCACTTCTGTCCCGTGCAGATCCAGTGAACCTGATGAGTGCCTTAGGTAAGAAAGGAAGAACATTAAGCTTACTGGGCCCTTTCTCCAGCCGAGGGCCTTACGGTTGCAATCTCATTACCAAGGCTTCTTGAGGCTCTGTGACCCGTCAAATGGGCGTGATCAGATCAACCTTGGCCGGCTACTTGTGAGGACTGAACGGGAGGAGGAAGGCAGTGAAAGAGTTCACACATCAGGGAGTGAGAAGTTCCTCACTCTACATTCTTCAGACATTAGAACCTGTGTGTGTGTGTTTTTTTAATCCCTCAAGAGATTTTTAAGTCTCTCAAGAGAGGTAAAAAGAGTATTGTTAGTAGGAATGAAGGAAGGGCAGAAAAGGAGGAGGAGGAGGTGGTGAGGAAGCAAAGCCAGAAGCTGATTTGAAGAAGAAGGAAAAGCTTACTATTTTTTCCTTCTTGGGTCTGTACTGGGGCTTGAACTCAGGGCCTGACTCCCTTGGCTCCCCCCTTCCCCCAAACCCTCTACAGCTGGTGCTCTACAGCTTGAACCAGACCTCCACTTCCAGCCTTTTGGAACTACATTGGAGACAAGAGTCTCTCAGACTTGTATGCCTGGGTCGACTTTGAACCCTGACCCACAGATCTCTGTTTGAGGAGGGGTTCGGTGGCTCTCTCCCCACACTAGTTTCTTGGCCGGCTCCAGTTGCCCGGTTTCTTGGAGTCTCTGCCTAATTTATTTACTCCTCCCCCGCCCGCAGCTTTGAGGGCCCAAACCGAGCCGCTGGGCTGGGAAAATAGCAGAGGAAAGGGAGATTGGGGGAGCACGGGCTTCGGGGTGGAGGACTCTGTGTGCCACCTTCCACCCCTGCGTGATCTCAGAAAAGCCAGCTTCGTGGGAATTTGGCTCTAGCCATCCACGGGGTCCACTACAGAAAGGCCGAGCCAGGTCGTCAGGACACTGTTTACAAACAGCTAGGAATAGAAAGGCGTCCTGCCCCGCACCCTCCATGCTCTGTCCCTCACCTGCTGTCCGTCAGGTGGTGGCTGCCTCAGCCCTTCGAGAACAAGAAAGACTCTGGTCTCGGATGACCAGGAGGAGGGAGAGGTGCAACATGCCGAGGGTGGGACTTCCGGTGAAGCTCTGGGTGCGGTGTGTGGAGCCCAGGGGTCCGATTCCGGGGCCGGCGAGGCCTGGACTTCCACCCTGCTCAGCTGGGTGGCTGGCTGCATGAACAGAACCTCTGAGACTCCGTTTCCACGTTTACAAAACGGAAATTGCACAGCCGACTTACAGAATAGTTGTGAAGTTCCAGTAAAATAATCTATACAGGGCGCCAGAATCCAGTAATGAGAGCTCAGGACAATTTGTTATTCTCCCTCCATCCACTTCCCTTCATCCTATTTGTTGCTGTTTATTTATTTTTATGTTTGCCAGTCCTGGGCCTTGAACTCAAGACGTGGGCACTGTCCCTGGCTTCTTTTTGCTCAAGGCTTAGCACTCTACCACTTGAGCCACAGCGCCACTTCTGGCTTTTTCTGTATATGTGGTACTGAGGAATCGAACCCAGGGCTTCATGCAGGCTAGGCAAGCCCTCTGGCCACTAAGCCACATTCCCACCCCTCATTCCTGTTTATTGAACGTCCTCCTCTTCTTGCTTCTCCTCCTTCTCTCCCCCTTCATCCCCACCTCCTCTTCTTCCTCCTCTGTCTATCTCCTTCCTTTCATTCTCTTTCTTTTGGCTGTGGGGGACATTGAATCCTAGTCTTCATACTCCAGCCCCTTCACCTTTTTCATGCCCAGGATTCATGAGTCACGTGCTGTTTTTACAAGGAAGGAGGAAGACCTAATCCTTAACTCCCCAACTATATGTACTGCACACCTTCTCAATGCCATGATAGAGTAGTGACTAGGATAGACACGACCTTTACGCTTTATATACTACTGAACAAGTGAGACAATACTTATGATACATAGATTGCCCCTAGCATGTAGCTGTGTGATATGCATGTACACACACACACACACACACACACACACACACACACTGTTTAAGGAAAGAGCTTGTGAGAGACTGTGTGTGTGAGGGACAATTTCCAACAGTGGCCAGCATCTTCACCACCAGAAAGGGGACATTTGAACAGAGGCTGGGCTGGAGCCAGCGTTTGGAGAGTCTGGAGAAGGTGCCTTCCTAGCAGAAGCGGGGGACAGCCACACAAGGGCTCTGAGATGGAGGCGTTTCACGTGTCACCGGCGCAGACTGGACCAGAGGGCTGGGGGGTGAGGCCCAGAGGAAGCACGCCTTACATGGCGCCCAGCCTTTTAGGGCAGCAGAGGAATTTGGATTCTTTTTTTCTTGTAATGCTGAAGATTAAGTGAGAGTTTTGCGCATGCTAGGCAAGTGCTCTACCATTGGGCTACACTCTTACTTCAAAGTTGGCGAGAAGTCATTGGAAGGTTTGGAGCAGGGAAGAGATGGTCAGAGCTGTAGTGTGTGTGTGTGTGTGTGTGTGTGTGTGTGTATACGTGTGTGCATGCACATGTGTGTGTGTTCATCTGTGTTTGGGGGGTCTTGAACTTAGAGACTCAAGATTTTGCACAAGATAGTGTTAAAGGCTTGTTCTACCACCTTTTGTGTGACTAGCCTGTAGAAGGGCAAGAGCAGAGGAGAGACTGCAGTTCTCAGGATAGTACAGTCACTTAGGGAATTCAAGAATGGTTTGATGAGACAAATAAGGTTTAGGAAAGACTTTAAAAGTAGCTCCAAAAGGAAATGGAGCTGTAGCTCAAAGTGGTAGAGTGCTAGCCTTGAGTTAAAATGCTTAAGGAGTGTGCCCAGGCCCTAAATTCAAGCCCCAGGATGGACAACAAGAAAAAAAGCAGCTCCGAAGGACCGGCTGATGTGTTGGGGAAAAGAGAGAAGTTGAAGTGGTCCAGTCTTGCCTGAGCTGTTAGGTGAACTTTTGTTTTGAGACAGCATCTCACTATATGGTCCAGGCTAGCCTCAAACTTTAAGTTATCCTTCTTCAGCCTCCCAAATGCTAGCTACGATTACGAATCATGTGCCCCCATGCCCGGCCTGTAATTTGATGTCATTTACTGAGATGGCAAACAACAAAGGAAGAGTAGCTTGGGTTTGAAGTCGTTAAGTTCTTTGTGTTCATCAGACTCTTAAGTGGAGATGCTGGGTTGACGATGGTATGTAAGTCTGGAGCTCAGAGTGAGGAAGAGTGGGAGATTCAATCGGGGAGTCATTGGTGCGTGGGTGATACTGAAAGCCATGAAGTGGAGGTGGGTGGAAATCAATCTGCCTTACGAAACTGAAAGAGAAGACTCAATGAAGAGACTGGTGGGGTTCAGGCATGTAATTCTAGCTGCTCAGGAGACTGAGATCTGCGGATCCCAGTTTTAAACCAGCCTGGGCAGGAAAGTCCATGAGACTCTTACCTCCAGTTAACCAGCAAAAAGCCAAAAGTACAGGTGTGGCTCAGATGGTAGAGTGCCATCCTTGAGTGAAAAAGCCAAGTAAGAGCATAAGACCTTGAGTTCAAGCCCCAGTACCAGCAGAAAAAAAAAAAGAACAAATTAAAGAGACTGGTAAAAGGAAACTGGAGGGCTGGGGATATGGCCTAGTGGCAAGAGTGCTTGCCTCGTATACATGAAGCCCTGGGTTCGATTCCCCAGCACCACATATATAGAAAAAGCCAGAAGTAGCGCTGTGGCTCAAGTGGCAGAGTGCTAGCCTTGAGCAAAAAAGAAGCCAGGGACAGTGCTCAGGCCCTGAGTCCAAGCCCCAGGACTGGCAAAAATAAATACATACATAAATAATAAAAGGAAACTGGATAGTTTCTCAAAATCAAGCGAAAAGAGCTTCAAGGAACAGAACTCTCTCTACTACATCCCTTCTTGCTGAGTGGCTAAATCTGATCTGAGTAGAAATCCAGCCATAATGACTGGTTAAGACGGAGCCTGAGTGAGAACTATTTTACTGTAGTGAAGTGTAGATTCATCAGAGACACTAGTGGATAGGATTAGAGATAGAGAGAGAGGGGGGGAAAAGAACGGGACAGGGAAGAAAAATAAATCTTTCTTTTTCAATGTTTGGTTCTAATGCAAAGCCAGTGAGCTGGAGGTTAATGTACAATCAGAGAGGACTTGTTAAAGACCAGGGAATGTTATTGCATGTGTGTCATGATGATGATGGAGGTAATCCAGCAGAAAAGAAAATCTGATGTTACCAAGAAAGAAGGCAAGAGGGCGCCGAGTGGGGGGTAGGCCCCGACAGCGTGCGCTCATCTCTGCACTGGTGGGGGGGGCGGTGGTCTTCGGTAGGCAGCCAACGGTGCAGTCGGGTCGATAGCCATGGGGGGAGGAAAGATAGGCTGGTGTCTGATGTGGGAGCATGTGCAGAGTGTGCGTGGGAAGAAAATACGGGCCGCCCTGTGCAGGCGGCATTAAGGCCGGGAGAGGCCATAGTCAGAGGTGGCGGCCTCCGCCACAAGAAAAATGTGCAGTGCTTTCTGGGTAGGTAGAGAAGGCAGGAAACCCCTTCTAGACGTGAAATCTGGCCTGTAGACAGGGAACACACAACAAACCAGCTGTCAGAGCTGCTTGGAAATCCAGTAGCTTTTCACCTCGCGTGTATCGATCTTCTGTCCCCGAGGCCACCCGTGCGCTCGGGTCCTTTCCTGGAACGCGGCGGACAGCTGGTGTGGTGGGTGACCCAGCTCTGGATTTGCAAACCAAGCCAGGGGGACGTGGGGTTAATTCCCGGCCTGGCTCTGCAGCAGCATCTGTTAGTGTCAGACACACATTCAGCACTTAGAAGCTTCTTTTTTTTTTATTATTTAATGGCATGTCTATATTGCATTTGTACTTCCCCAAAGTAGATTCCCCCCCCCTCCCAAACCTATGTGAATGACTTATCAAACACATATGGAAACGTGCACCAAACACAGGGGTAGGGTTCTGTGAGTGATCACAAAATGAACAGGAAATAAAACATGGTCAGTCACAGAATTCTGTAGCATTCCTAACCAACCTCCCCAAGGGTTACCCCTATTTATATCTTGGTCTCTGCCTCTGTGTGTGTGTGTGTGTGTGTGTGTGTGTGTGTGTGTGTGTGTGTGTGTGTGTGTGCTGGTACTAGGGCTTGAACTCAGGGCCTGGGCACTGTCCCTTAGCTTTTCCCCTCAAGGCGGACACTCTACCACTTGAGCCACAGCTCTATTTCCAGCCTTTTGGTGCCTAATTGGAGATGAGTCTCTTGGACTTTCCTGACCTGGCTGGCTTTGAGTGTGGCAATCCTGAGATCTCAGACTCCTGCAATTACAAGCATGAGCCACAGCTACTTGGCTTCATCTACTTTTTATACACCCTGTATCTGGCTTCTTATACTGAGATTTGTGTTTGTGGAATACCACCGTGTTGGTATTCATAGAATTTATAAGTCTTCATTGCGATGCAGTATTCCATTGTATGAATTCTTCACAACTTATCTATCCACGTTCCTGTTAGTGGAAATTTGGGCTGTTTCCAGTCTGGAGCTATTACAAACAGTGCTGCAGAGAACATTTTTGTCCTTTTTTTGTGTGGTGTGTATGTGTGTACTTATGACTTCATTTCTGCCTAGTATGTACATGGGAATGGAATTTCTGGATCATAGGGAATGCATAACAAACCTTAATCTCTTCAGCAGGGATGAGGCTACCTCTGTGATGGGGAATCGCTGTGAGAGTCAGATATAAAAAGGCAAAGAAGGTCTAACATAGTGCATTGCAAATAGCACGCATTTCATTGACAGATATCATGGTCATATCTAATGGAACAACTAGAGTGTTGTCACCTTTGAACATATTATTCTCCCTACGATCTTCCTGACCTACTCTATTGAGGCTTGAACACTGCACCGAATCTCAGGTCAGAGTCCAATACCCCAGAGCTCTCTCATTTTCTGAAAGACGATGACTTAAAGATACCTTTCACTTCATGGCCTCTTTCTTTCAGTCCACATGTGCACAGCTACTGGAGCTCAGACACTGGGTGCTGTCCTTAGCTTTTTGCTCAACACTGGTACTCTACCACTTGAACCACCGCTCTACTTCCAGCTAGTGTGTGTGTGTGTGTGTGTGTGTGTGTGTGTGTGTGTAATTGGAGATGAATGTCTTGCTGACTTACCCCCCCTAGTTGAAGATGAAAGTCTCACAGATTTCCCCACCCCCACCCCCTACCAAACTGGCTTCGAACCTCAGTCTGCAGATCTCAGCCTCTTGAGTAACTAGGATTACAGGTATGAGACACCAGTACCCGACTCATGATCCTCAATCCTCAGACTTAATCCTCCCCAACCTTTCATCACCCCCCCTCCCCGTATGGGTGAGTAACCATTGGCATTTCTATTCTCCACACCAGTTTCTTCCCTGGAGGGAAGAACACAGCCGCATCCACCCATGCCTCTGTGGGTGCAAGCCCCATTACCTCAGCTGAGCCCTCAGGGCCGCCCAGCCAACCCCTCCAGGTCCCTCTCCCTCTCCTGAAGGCTGTTGCAAAAATGAACCTTTCTCTAGACACCCTTTGTCCCGCCTTCTCTCTTTCCACCCTTAACAGACACTCTAACCTCATGTTTCACTGAGAAACCTGAAGCGAACAGGTGAGGATGCCCTCACATTCCACTGCGGCCACCTGAAGATACATTCGCGCCCAGCCGGGCCAGCGTTCCTCCTCCCTGATCCCCCGGAAGCAGCCTCCTTTCTCCTGACCCACACTGGGGCCCCGCCCACCTCTCTTCGGCACGGGACCACGGGGCCTTTGAACATCCCCTTACCACCCAGCCAGTGAATGCTTTATACCAATGCACCAGTGAATAGCCCCTTGTTGCTTGATCCGCCACTTGCTGCTGAGCATCTGTTTACTCTGCGCATTTAGCCATTCTCCTTCCTCGAACCCCCTCATTCCCTTGGCGTCAGGACGCTGCAGTCGCCTCGTGTTCCTTCCTGGTGGCCGCTGAGTGAGGTCCCTCGAACCCCAGCGCGTTATTCCCCAGGCCCCGGCTCTTTCTCTGCTTCCTTCTGCCACCACCCATACATTTCCCGTCTATCTCTGGCCCAGATCTCTATTTTGAGTTCTAGATAATTCGTTTGCCTCCTGGATACCTCGAGTGTCTCAAATTCAGCCAGTCTAAAAATAAATTAATCATTGTCACCTCAACCCACCCCTAAACCTCGTTTTCCTCCTACGTTCCATGCTTTGGTAACTAGAAGCACCACCTAATCAGATACCCGGGTCACAACCCTGGGGTTAATTGGCTCTAATCTCTCTGCTTGTGTTGCCAGACTTTCCTGGGAGAGAATCCTGTTGAGTCTACCTCTGTGGCCTCTCTTGACTCCATCCTTCCTCTCATTCCATCCCTATCCCTCGTATCTACATCACGTATCGGCTAGAAACACGTTCTAACCTAACCGATCTCCTTGTTTCTCTCCCCACCCCCACCCCCCCGCCGCTGCAATCCATTCTCCTCACAGCTGCCAGTGTCTTATTATAAAATGAAATCATGATCTTGACACTCCCCGTATAAAAGCCTTCGGTTGCTCAACATTGCTTTCGTGACCAAATTGACGTTCCTTCGCGTGGCTTAGACGGTCCTTGGCGATGCAGCACCTAGCGAGGTGCCTCTCTGGCTACTAATACTCTTCTCCCTGACCCTTGCCCTTTGTGGCAGTTGTACTAGACCATTGGTGCCAGGCTTTGTCACATTTCCCTGGTGCCTTTGGACATACCATCGCCCCTAACTGGGGTGTCAGGCCTCACGAATGCTTCCTTTGCTCATGAGGCTCCGCTCAGAAAACCTTCTCTAGTCCAAGTTGTGTGCTCCACCCCTGGCTCAGCTAAGCAGCTCTGATTCTTCACACATCCAATACATGAAAACATCATTTCCCCATTGTCTGTTCCTGTTCTTTCCCACGTCTTTTTTTTTTCTTTCTTTTTTGCCAGTCTTGGGGTTTGAACTCAGGACCTGAGCACTGTCCCTGGCTTCTTTTTTACTCCAGGCTAGCACTCTGCCACTTGAGCCACAGTGCCACTTCCGGCTTTTTCTATATATGTGGTGCCGAGGAATCGAACCCAGGGCTTCATGTATATGAGGCAAGCGCTCTACCGCTAGGCCATGTTCCCAGCTCGCCCCACCCCCCATGTCTTTTCTGTGTGTGTTCTTTTTGGGTTTCTTGAGCTAGGCTTTCGGAGGGCAGCAGAGTCAGTGGCTTTCCTCATTGTGCGCACGGAGCCCTCCCTCTGGGAGATCCAGCGGTTGGAAAGTACCTCATGACCACAGGGAAGGATCCAGATAGAACGATTCTGCACCCAGGACACGCAGACGGGCTCTTCTGGAGACAGAGTTCGAGGGACAAAGGAGGGGCAGAGCTGAACTGAAACTGGGTCCTTGTCTTCGGCGAGAGAATTGAGCCCTACAGAACACAAAGTGGAGGGATCATCTTCTTCATTCCCTTTGTCTTGAGCCGTTTTGTGCTGCTTCCATAGAACGTGAGGCTGAATAATTTATAGCGATCAGAAACTTGGCTCATGGTTCTAGAAGCTGGGAAATCCAAAATCGACCAAGCGCATTTAGCAGGGCCATTTTGGCCAAAGGGCTGAGGGTATGCCTCTAGTGGCAGAACGCTTGCCTAGCTTGTGTGAAACCCTCTGGTTCAGCACCACCAAAAATATAAATAAACCAGTCGACAAACAAAGCAACATGTATCGTAGGAAAAGAGAGAAAATAACCAGTCATTCTTTGTCATATTAGCTGAGGATGTTAACAGTGATCAGAATTTTTTAGTGGAAACCTAACATGTACTTTGCTTTCTGCTGAGTTTGTTCTATACATATTCATATATATATATATATATATATATATATATATATATATATTTCCTGGGTTTTTTGCTATTCATACTATAAGTCATTTTCCCATGTCATTAACAATTCCTCCTAAGCATCATTTTCAGTGAATGCCATCATAAGGCTCTGTTGAACCATTTGCCTATATTTGGACATTTATATGACTCGCAATAAATATACTTTCCAAGGCCCCAAACAGATCCCCAGAGTCTTACTCAGGCTCCTTCCTTTGGCCTTTGGCACCCATCCCTAGAGAGATGGAGCCAGCCAAACCAGATGATAAATAGAACTGTTAACAGGCTGTTCCTCCTGCTGATCTTAGGGCCCGACGGGTGAAACAGAACTCCTAAAGGAGAGAAAGGACTGGCAGGGCCCTGGAGACAGGGGCATGATGGCAGCTTCCAGGGTAGACACCCCAGAGCCGGGAGAAACATGAGGCTACTCATGTTATTTTTTACAAGATCAAGTTCCTGGTGTTGGAACATCTGCCAAGTTATAGAATTTTTCCCCCCCTCTCTCCTTGGTTCCTGGAGATGTGTCTGTTTGTACACCCATGGCTCAAGATGTGCCCAGAGCTCCTCTGTTGTGGGAGGAAAGAGTTGTTACCACTGAAAAAACACAACAAGTCGCCAGCATGGGATCTGGCTTGTTGGCTTTTCTTTTTGTATTTCTTTTCTTTTTTTGGGCCAGACCTGGGTCTTGAACACAGGGCCTGAGCACTGTCCCTGGCTTCTTTTTGCTCAAGGCTAGCACTCTGCCACTTGAGCCACAGCGCCACTTCCAGCTTTTCTGTGTATGTGGTGCTGAAGAATCGAACCTAGGGCTTCATGCATGCTAGGCAGGTACTCTACCACTAAGCCACATTCCCAGTCCTTCTTTTTATATCTCTAGTTCTTGATTTAATCTTTATCCTTTAGAAATTAAAGCAAGAGCACTGGGTGCCATTGGCTCATGCCTATTATCCCCCGCTGAGATTTGAGAATCACAGTTCAAAACCAGCTCTGGCAATAAAGTCCATGAAAGTCTCTAATCAACCACCAGAAAACTGGGTGTTGCACTACGACTCAAAGTGGTTCAACACTAGCCTTGAGTGAAAAAGCTCAGGGACAGTGCTGAGAGCCTGAGTTCAAGCCCCACAACCGACCAAAAAAAAAAAGTTAAGGAGAAAAAAATTAGGCTTCGTTTGGTATAACTCTTCTGTTTCATTTTTGTGGGGCTGGAGATTATACGTAGGGCCTGGCACATTCTAGCCAAGCGTTCTTCTACTGAGCTATATTCCTAGGCCTTTAGTATAATTCTCCTCTCATTGTTATGTAATTAAGTCCAGAATCTCTTTTAATTATGTTTAATTTTTTTTCTTATTAAGACATAATTCATGTGAGGTGCCGGTGGCTGTAGTCCTAGCTACTCAAGAGGCTGAGAGCTGAAGATTGAGGTTCAAAGCCAGCCCAGGCAGGAAAGTCCGTGAGACTCTGATCTCCAACCATCAGAAAACCTATAGTGGTGCTATGACTCAAAGTGAGCAAAAGGATTCAGGGACAGCATCCAGGCCCCAAGTTCAAGACCCCATGAGCAACAGCACAAGTCAGGCTCTGTCCACTCACGCCTGGCCTGTAATCCTAGCTACTCAGGAGGCTGAGATCTAAGGATTGAGCTCCCAAAGCTAGCTCAGACAAATTCAAAAGATTTATTTCCAATTAACCAGCGAAAAAAGCTGCAAGTAGAGGGGTGGCTCAAGTGGTAGAGTGCTAGTCTTGAGAAATAGCTAAGGGAGTGTGAAAAGCCCTGAGTTCAAGCTCCAATACCAGAAAGGAAAAGAAAAAGAGAGAGACATAATTCACAAAGCATAAAATCTATTCTTTTAATGTGGGAAATGTGTGTGTGTGTGCGCGCGTGTGTGTGTGTTGTTTTCAGTATGTTCATAAAGTTGTACAATCAACATCACTACTTCAGAATATTTCCATTACCCCCCCCAAGAAACCTCTGTCCATTAGTAGTGGTTCTTTACCTCCCACTCTCCTGTCTCTGGAAAACATTAATCTACTTTCTGTCTCTGCATTTACTGTTCTGAAGGTTTTATATAAACGGAATCTTAGGGGTTTTGAACTCAGGGATGATCCTCACTTGCTAGGCAGATGCTCTATTGCTTGAGTCCACCTCCAGCCCTGGTTTTGATTTCTTCAAATTATTATATGTTCAAGCTTCCTCCACAATATAGCATGGTACTTTCCTCTTTTTATGGTTGTCTGAATATGCCTCAATGATATATTCATGCATCAGTTAATGAATTTTTTTTTTAGTGTGTCTGTATGTTGGTCCTGGGGCTTGAACTCAGGGCCTGGGCACTGTCCCTGAGCTTCTTTTGCTTAAAATGAGTACTCTACTACTTAAGCCACAGCTCCACTTCCAACTTTTCTGGTAGTTGATTAGAGATTAGAGTCTCACCAGTTTTCCTGCTCGGACTTGCTTCGAACCTTGATCCTCAGATCTTGGCCTTCTGTGTAGCTAGGATTGCAGGCAGGACTCACTGGCATCTGGAAGTTAATGGATTTGTTGTTGTTGTTTTGCAGAGTTGGGAATTGAACCCAGGTCCTCATGCATGCTAGGCAAATGCTCTTCTGCTAAGCTCTATCCCTAGCTTCAGTGGATGGATTTTGTGTATCCATTTATCAATTGAGCGGTTTCCATGTTTTAGAGCTATCATGAACAAGGCTGCTGCAAATCTGTACGTTCTTTTTTGGCCACATAATTTTAGTTGTCTTGCACATTTATGTAAGCATGATTTTTTTTTTGCCAGTCCTAGGGCTTGAACTCAGGGCCTGAGCACTGTCCTTGGCTTCTTTTTGCTCAAGGCTAGCACTCTGCCACTTGAGCCACAGCGCCACTTCCGGTTTCTTCTGTGGTGCTGAGGAATGGAACCCAGGGCTTTGTGCATGCTGGGCAAGCACTCTACCACTAAGCCCCATTCCCAGCCCATGTAGGCATGATTGATGAGCCATGTGGGAACTCTCTTTAACTTTTGGGGAATTTACTCAACTGTTTTCCAAAATTGCAGCATCATTTATATTTTTACCAGCCACATATGAGAGTTCCAACTTCTTCACCTCATCTCACAAGAGACACCTAGAGGTGTTAAGTGTACCTCACTGTGATCGATTCTGTCAACCTCAAAGTATATGAGTTATTTGTTTATTTACTTATTTAGTGTGTGTCTGTACTTGAACTCGGGACCTGGGCACTGTCCTTTAGCTTTTTTGCTCAAAGCGGGCACTCTTGAAATTTGAGCCATAGCTCCATTTTCAGCTTTTTGGTGGTTAATTGGGGATAAGAGTCTCATGTATAGCCAGTGGCTCATTCCTATAATGGTAGCTACTCAGGAGGCTAAGATCTGAGGATCATGGTTTGAAGCCAGCTCAGGCAGGAAAGTCTGTGAGACTCTTATCACCAGTAAACTACGCAGAAAAAGCCGGAAGTGGTGCTGTAGCTCAAGTGGTAGAGCACTAGCCCTGAGCAAAAGAAGCTGAAAGACAGAACTCAGGCCCTGAGTTCAAACCCTATCACTCACACACACACACACACACACACACACACACACACACACACACACACACACACAGTTTCATGGACTTTCCTGGCCAGGCTAGATTCAAACTATGATCCTCAGAGATCCTCAGATTTCAGCCTCCTGCACCACCAGTGCGCCCGCCTGACATGGATTTTATTTAATCACGCAACATGACAGTTTCCTTGCTTCACTTCTGTACATCCCTTCCTCTTCCCTGGGACTCATCTTTCAGAATCGCCTTACTTACTCCTGCCGTTCTCATTGCTGTGTATAGGCCAGGGACTCCCAGATCTCTGTCTCTGGCCCAGATCCTTTTTATCCTGAGCCCCAGGTCCTGATTAATGCCAACTTGTTAAGCATTTAAACGTTGCCATGGCTCACAAACAGCTCACCATCTCAGTTTCCATGTTTGTCTCCCCCTTTCCTCTTCCCTGTCAGAGTTGCAAGCATCACTGTCTAACCAGATAATGAAACTGGAGACCCCGATCGTCTTCCAGCCCTCCTTGTCACCCCCCCCCACTTCACCCAGCCTTGCCAGCTGGACCCCGAAGTATTCGTGGAATGCATGTCCTCTCTGTGCTCACTGCTCGCCCTTGCTCTCGGAGCTCATGACTTCTTGCCTGGACTATTACAGCAGCCTCCATCTCTCCATCTCTCTCCCATCTCCTCCATCTCTCTCCCCCGCACCCCTGTCTCTCCCAGCCTCAACGAGACTCTCTGAAGAGCAGCCGAGCGTTCTTTCTAAAGCACACATCTGTGGCTTCTCTTGAAAATCCGTGAGCCCCATCGGGCGATGGTCACGTTGCTTAGCGTGACGGGTGAACCTCCTCCTCTGCCCATTCCAGTCACAAAGCACTTCGCCACAGTCCCTGGATGTACCGTGCTCCTCAGATCCCTTGCTTTTCTCTGTCTGATTCCAAGCAAGTCCATCTCCTGCCCCGTATGCACAAATGACGTTCCCTGGAGAAGACCATTTCTGAAGTTTTACCCCCAGGGCCTCACTTCCCCGTGTATGTGGGGCCTCTGCTCTGGGCAGAGGTCACTTGGCCACTTGTCTGGGGTAAGAATTCCTGGGAAAGGGGGCTGGGCATGTGGCTTAGTGGTAGAGTGCTTGCCTAGCGTGCATGAAGCCCTGGGTTTAATTCCTCAGCACCACAAACACAGAAAAAGCTGGAATTGGCACTGTGGCTCAAATAGTAAGAGTACTAGCCTGGAGCAAAAGCAGCTCAGGGACAGTGCCCAGGCCTTGAGTCCCAAGCCACAGGACTGGCAAAAACAACAAACAAACAAAAAAAGAATTCCTAGGAAAAGTCTGTAGTGGGTGGGGGTGGTAATGAAGAAGTCATGTTTGTTTTTCTGCCCGTAATCCTGAGCCCCTCCGAAATCTTCAGGAAGACACTGGAAGGCTGGTGGCTCAAGTGGTAGAGTACTTACCTACCCAACTGAGGCCCTGAGTTATTTTTTTTTTTATAAGGAATTTATTGGAGAAGGCCTCTGACAATAGGTTCGAGGCTAGTACGGAGAGGTACCATTAGATGCAAATAGAGATGCAAATTACAAAGTGGTACTGTTGGATGCAGGTTGGTTTCTTCCTAGAGGCTTTTATAGGGCACAAGGGAGCTCTGCCCTGGACTCAGCCCCATCCCGCAGATGTAGAGATCTAGACAAAATATCTACCAGATTTGCAGCGCATAAATATTTATTTATTTAATTTTTGTGCCAGTAGTGGGGCTTGAACTCGGGCCCTGGGCACTGTCCCTGAGCTTTTTTTTTGCTCAAGGCTAGCACTCTACTACTCAAGCCACGGCGCCACTTCCAGCTTTTTGGTGGTTCATTGGCAATAAGAGTGTCATGGACTTTCCTGCCGGGCCTGGCTTTGAACCTGAATCCTCAGATCTCAACCTCCTGAGTAGCTGAGATTACAGACATGAGCCCCCCCAGCCCCCAGCTCCAAAAGGGCTTTCTGAGAGATCCAGTTTAAAAAAGAAAAAGGAGAGGGGAGAGGAGGAGAAGGGAAGGGAGGAAATGAGAGGGCAGAGGAGGAGAGGGGAAAGGATGGGAGAGGAAGGAAAAGGAGCGGAGGGAAAGGAAAAGTTTAGTCAAGTAGCTATAGCTTCCTCAAGAGGAGGAAGAGGTAGAAGAAGGAGGAAAGAGATGAGGAAGAAGAGATGAAGAGGATGTAGAGAGGAAGGGGAATAGAATGATAAGAAAGAGTAAGCAGAGTTGCCTGGGCAGCGAAGAGAGAACATTCTAGATGCCAGCAACAGCACACAGCATGGCAGCAGGCTGCAGAAGGCATGGCACGTTGTTCTTTGCTAGAGTGGCAAGTGTGACAGGACACACGGGATCTGGAGACAGGCACAGACTGTGAAGGGCCTCTTGCACCAAGCTAAGAAGTCCGGACTTCATCCTGAGAGCATGAGCCCCATCGGTCAGCTTTCCATTCTGGGGCCATCACGCTGGCTACCATGTCCTGATGGCCCAGAGAGACGGAAGACAGGTGGCAGGGAGGCCAGCCGGAAGATGAGAGGCGTCGGTGGTCCCCACTGTAGCCTGGCAGCAGAGATGCTGAGGCGCTAAGGGACATGGGTTAGATGGGAGGAGGGGGAGAAGATGCTGAAGCAGCAGGCTGTCCGGTGCATTCCCACGGTCTAGGGACGGTCTAGGTGCATTCTCAAAGATGGAGCAGGCAGGAAGACGGAGATCTGCCCCCTGAACCATCCGCGGCTCCTGCTTTTCTATTTGGCCTCAGACTTCAGGCGTTGCAGGACTCAATGCAAAACAATAGTGTGTGGCTCCGGGATCCTCTGCTCACCTAGTGAGGCTTTCAGAAGACAACAGCAAGCCGGACATAGAACGCTTTGGCTGGGTGCTGGTGGCTCATGCCTGCAACCCTAGCTACTCAGGACTGGGATCTGATGATCATAGTTCAAAGCCAGCCCATGCAGCAAAGAGTCTATGAAACATAGCTCCAATAAATCAGAAAACAAAACAAAACAAAAAAAAAAGCTCAGAAGTGGATCTGTGGCTCTAGTGGTAGAGCGCCAGCCTTGAGTGAAAAGTTCAGGGGAGAGTGGGAGGCCCTGAGTTCAAGCCCCGGGACCAGCATGTGTGACACACACACACACACACACACACACACACACACACACACACACTACAGTCTCAGATCATTCAAATGAGCCCTGTAGCCCGCCGTGGCCTCTTCTGTTTAGAGAAGGCAGGAGGGCGGCTGGGTGAGAGCCAGGGCTCCAGCTCACAGCTCCGGGCTAGAGGACAACATGTTCCTCCTGCCACCACCCCCTTCCCCTGGGACCCAAGTGGGCCCCAGCACTCAGGGACAAATAACTAAGTAGACCTTAACAGTGTTTTCCACACTTGCTCGGGTTTTCAGCGAGGCAGGCATAACATGAAGAAGCAGAAGACCCTCAGCCGCTCAGAGAGGGGAGAGGTAAATGACTTGTTTCTCTAGAGATGGCCTGGTTTCTCCCAAAATGGGGTTTGCTACAGGCTTCTCGGCGTGAGTCACCAAGGCCAGCTGGCAAAGCACAGAGTTCTAAGGGCGGCAGAGAGTGGAACTGCCCCCTCACCAACAGGGATGGCCTGCACAAGACCCGGCGGGCCCAGCAATGGATATCCATGACCCCTAACAAAAGCCAGGGTGAAGCCATTAGGCCATAGCCACCCCGGAAACTGGGTGTCCACCACTAGCAGTGGAATGCAGATTCCTGGGTGGAGTCAGGGCCCAGGTGAGACACCATCTCTTCTGCTCTGCCTTCTTCTTTTCTGTGGCTTCTCCTGGGGTCAGATCACCTCTTCCCACCTGTCCTCCCGCCCCCCCTTTGCCTAAGAAGCTTGGCCCATTGAGACTGCAAGCAGTCAAAGGTCTCCAGCTCGCTGAGTGCAAGAGCCCAGCCGCCCAAGTTGGTACATCTCGTACTGCCTTCCCCAAAGCCGCGGCTGCTCCTCATCCTTTCAAAGGCAGAGCGGAGCGTTCAGGTTTAAACTCTGCCTCCATTAAGACCCTTCAGACAAACGGAGAGGGGAAGGGAGGCCTCAAACTCTGGATCCTCCTGTCTCAGCCTTCTGAATGCTGGGATGAGAGTCTATTTTTTTTTTTAAGACAACCTTGTGTCCCAAGTGGCGCCCACCATTTATTAGAACTTGAAGATTTGCCTTGCGTACCAACAAGCAGAGGGTGGGCCGGGAGCTGGATGAGACCTGAGAACCAAGGAGATAGAAGTCTGGTCCTAAAAGAGCGCATTGTGAGTAGTGGCCCGGAGAAAAGCTACTAGACATAGTGGCCCATGGAAAGACTCCGCCTCGAGCCTCGAGTCTCTAGTCTGGTAGGACAAATTGGACCTCTTCCTAGTGTCTATCCTTTGGGATAAAGTGGTGACGATGGAGGAACAAGTGGCTGTTAGCCCCCCACGCACACCCCAGCCTCCCCACTTCAGCCCCTTGAGGCAGCGTTTCCCTGGTTTACTGCATTCCATGAGGGACCATCAATGGTGGGCAGCCATGCTGACCCAGCCGCCTCCTGGCTCCAGCCTCCCTCTCCTTGCTCCGGACATTCTCGGAGTCGTTGCCTTAGCAGGCAGTGCAGTCCGGTTTCACGCGCACAGGGAATGCCCCGCAGGTACAGCCGGCGCCAGCCTGGCCCGCGCCCAGCGCTAGAAGACGAGGGGTCCGCAAACTGCTCAGGATGCATGCGCCCTCGTCTTGGAGATAGCGTGTGACTAGCTCGGCAGCGTTCTGTCTTGGCCCTTGACCATCCGATCCCTTATCCATCCAATCCCCGTATCCTCTTCTCACAGGCCCCCCTGCTCAGGTAGCAAGCTCTCTCCACCAGCCCAGCTCCCCAGGTACCTGTGGCCTAAGGGTTAACAGACGAAGGGTTTGGGGGAGGGGAGGGGGGGACTCTGGAAACCAGGCTGAGAAAGCTGAGGTGCAGTTTTTCAAATCCATGGTGTCTCACCTGATCTTCATTATTCTAAAATGATTGTGGCTTCCTTCCTTCAGTGGACATTACTCACTCGATGCCTCATCTATTCACTCAGCAACTATTAGTTGGCTACTGGGTACCAGGCTGAGATCCAGTGGGGAGAGGGACAGTGAAAGGGGTCAAGACAAGGAAGGGAGAAAAGGGAGCTGTGGGGGAGGGGCCCAGAGAGAAGGCCGGAGTATCGGGGTGACTTCCTCAAACAGCCCCCGCTCCATGGCTATTCTGATCATGGGTGACGTGGGGAGTGAGGCAGGATGAAAGTGGGGTACAGAAATTAATGTTGGTACGAAGGCCCAGTTGGAGGATGGAGCCTGGGAATAAGGCGGGTAGGAGGTGGGGCCCAAGAGGGCTCTGCATCCGTTGGTCAAGCTTCTCTTCCTCCTCAGGGATCAGCCAATGGTCCCTGCCAGTTCGGAACCCATTCCATCCTGCCTGTCACCTCCCTGAGAGGGAGGGACTTCCTTCAGCCTAGAGTTCGCTCCTCTTAGAAACCCGCATGACTCTTCCCAGTGTTTGCCAGCCTGGCTCTGTACCCAGCCTCTGAAAGGAGGGCAGAGAGCAACAGGCACAGCAAAACTCTGAGATCAAATCCTAGTACCCCCAACAAAACAAAATACACGCCCACACCCACACTCCTTTGGGAGATCCAGAAGAGCCCAGAAAGCTCCCACATCTTAGGAGAGGTGGAGAGAGAGAGAGAGAGAAAGAGAGAGAGAGAGAGAGAGAGAGAGAGAGAGAGAGAGAGAGAGAGAGAGAGAAGCCAGGGCTTGAGCCCAGAGCCTAACAGTCTCACTCCGTTTTCTTGCTCAAAGCCATCTCAGCCACACCTCCAATCTGGCATTTTCGCTGGAGACAGAGTCATACAGACTTCTCGGCTGGTCTGGCTTTGAATCATGGTCCTGAGCCATCAGCGCCCAGCTCTCTATCCTTTTTTGTTTGTTCTTGTTATCCGACACAAGGTCTCACAATGTAGCCAGTGCTGGTTTCAAACTCACCATCCTGCTTCCGCCGCTCCAATGCGGAGACTGCACGAGTGGACCCTCCACTCCTGACTTGTACTCCTGTTGTGGACAGGGACTCAGCGTCTGTGTGGGGCACTGTGGATAGCCCTTGAACATTCCAAAAAGTATACCGTAAAGATATCAACTGGGGTGTGAAGTTAGAGTCTCACTCCATTCGTTTATTTTTGGCCAGTCCTGGGCCTTGGACTCAGGGCCTGGGCACTGTCCCTGGCTTCTTCCCGCTCAAGGCTAGCACTCTACCTCTTGAGCCACAGCATAACTTCTGACTTTTTCTGTTTATGTGGTGCTGAGGAATCGAACCCAGGGCTTCATGCATGCAAGGCAAGCACTCTACCACTAGGCCATATTCCCAGCCTCCCACTCCACTTTTATTTCCCATTTTCTTCCCCCTTCTCCAACCGGGCCTGTTTCTCCACATGCCGCTTATAGCCAGCAGGGGTGAGTGGAAGGGCTTTCTCACAACTCGTCTTGCCAGGGCCAGTGCAATGGCTAAGGCTTTCCTCGAGCTTGAGAGGACAAGGGAATGGTCAGGGCTGGGGTGACCGAAAAGCAGGCTGCTACGAGGTGCCAAGGCCCTGACTCTGAGCCCCTGTCGGACGAACAGTGAGGAACTTCCCCTGGGGAATAATGGCTAAGAAAGGGGCGGTGGGGCTTTTCTGGGAGGCAAAGTGGGCTGAGGGCGTGGCTCACATGGTAGAGCCCTCGCTTAGCAAGTTCACAGTCATTGACTCTCCTAAAGAGATGGGGGTCAGCCAAGTCAGTAACCACCGTGGGGCGCTCCTCCCTCGGTACCCACTGCACAGACGCCTGGCAAGGCCCTCCTCCTGCTGCCATGCTTCCTAGATGGCAAGGACAAGACCCAGTGTCGTGGGACGTTACGTCTCTATCCTGCTGGACGAAGCTGCTAGAAAATGAGCAGGCCCACAGAAGGATTCCCAGTGGACTGGCTCTGGAGGATGCCCACCCAGGGCTCAGGAGTTGCATCTGGTTGGCCCTGCTGGTCGGATTGTGCCTGTGCCCAGCCCCGTGCCACCTGCCTCTGTCGCCACAGGGGCGCTGGGGTCGCAGGAGGGCTTCTCAAAGCACCGGTCTTTCTTGACCTGGGGACCTCAGCTGGAGGCCCAGCTCTACAGACCTTTAGCCCCGTGAGAAACTCCAGGGGGACTCACTGCACATGAGACAAGTTTGGGGGGGGGTGGTTGGACAACTCACCTATGGACATTGCTAGTTGGGGGGCAAAACTGGGGTTTGCATACGAGCCAATTGCCTGCGGAGTCCGTGGGCTCCTCTGGGAGGAGAATATTTCTAGAGCGATCCTCAGCTTTCCCAGAACTGACAGCACTGAGAGGGAGGGCGCACAGCCTCGCTCAGGACAATGGTGTTCACCGGTCTGTCAGATGAACTCAGGGTAGGGCTGCTGCCTACGGGCCTGGGGTCAGAGGTGCCTGGATCCCTCGCAGACTGGGGCCCTCGGAATGCTGCTGGCCCTGGGTAGCAATGACACTTCCATAACGTTGTCAGCAGAATCTAGATCCCGCTTCTTGGAAGTGCATGAGAACAGTGGCATCCCGCGTGGAATGAGGCAGGAGGCAGTCCACCCGCCCAGGGAGAGAGCTGCCTTCCAGGGGACCTGCGGCCAGCTCCTCACTTGTCCGGGCGAGTGACCCTGGCCACCCCCGGCACGAGGACGTAGAGGCATCGGGGCCGGGGCCTCCACCTGCAAGGCTTTGTGGGAGAGCAGGGAGGTGAAATCCTGGTTCTGCAACCCAGCACAGGACCAGGAAGGCCAGGTGGCTGGGGTCTCTGACGGGGAGCAGGGCCGGGAGTGCCACCCATTTTCCTGACTTTCTCCCTAGAAATAACCTTGATTCTGGGGAAGAGGATGCAGACCGGGGCCAAGGAAGAAAATGAGCTTTGGATCCACACACCAAAGCCGCCAGTGTCCCCAAGAACTGGCACTGCTGCCAGGCTGGGAAAGGACCAGGTGAAGGCCTGGGGAGACAACAGGTGTCGATGCCCTCCCCAACTCCCTCCCCCCCCCCCCCCCAGCTCCCAGCCTCCAGCCTGAAGCTGGAGCTGGGGTGGTGGTCTTCCTGCTCCTCCTCCTCCCCATCCCTTATGCCTTTCCTCCTCTTCCTCCTCCAGCCATGAGACAGGAAGGAGGAGCCAAGATGGGCGTGCAGGGCGGGTTTGAGCTGACAGGTCCCAGCGGCCTCAGCGGGCTCTCTCTAAGATGGACAACTTTCTTGTCTCCTCCTTTGGCAGTGGAGCTGGTGCAATGGTGTCTTCGCTGTAATCCTAAGTCTTCAGATGAAGTGGTACCGGGAGGCCCTGGGGAGAAGGGACACGTATGTTCTGTGGATTGAACCCACTAGCCATGGTCAACATGGACCCCCAACTCCTGTGACCACCACCACCACCATGTAGCCACGGCCTGTGAAAAGCTGCTTCTCACCTCTGAGCCTCATGCGAGGGCCCTCCCGGGGTCACAGGCCACTAGAGGCTTTCCAAGGTCATCCTTTCCTGCTTTTGTCCAGGACTCCCCAAGACCCCTGGGGGATTCCCCTAACCCTCAGGCTTTTTCAAAGGGAAGAAAAAAATGATTGCTACTTCAGTTTCTCACCTGGAAGCTGATAGACCTTAATACTATAGAAGTTCTTTCTTCTATCTAACCTAAACTCGTCTTTGCTGTGAGGGACAAAAGGTCAAGTAAGGCCTAGAGACTGGGAACACAGACAAAAATAACCTTTGGAGGTCACCAGGATGCAGCACTCGTTCTAGAAACAAAAAAGCATTTGGCCTGGACTCCCTCTCAGATAAGCACCAAGGAGGCAGCTTTGCTCTGCGCGCGAGGAACTCCTCGACAGAAATCCCAGCCCAGGAGAACTCTGGACTCCTTCTCCTTTTAAGGCAAGGTCTGAGCTCTCTGCCGGGCGGCGAGCTACAGCAAGCCCCAGCCCCAGCCCCACTCATTCCTGGCTATTTGGAGGAAACCGATGATTAATCAGCCCTTCTCCCCTCCCCCACTCCCACCCCGGGCCTGTTTTCCATTAGGTTCTTTTTAAAGGGTTGGCACACCTCCTAAGCAACAGATCCTTGGCAGATCCCACTCAACCAGGACCCCAGCAAAGGGGAAGTACCAGGAGGGGGAGGCTGGATGCGGACAAAGGGGAGAGGTTAGGATGTGGGGGTCTGCACCCCAGGGGGTTAAATGCTGAATGGGAGCTTTGGGTGTGCAGGGGCTCAGCGGGGGGCGGGGGAGGAGGGGGGAGGTTGGCCTCTGAGCCTCCGTGGGCATCAGGGGCCCTCAGGTGTACCCGAAGGGCGCTGGCCAGGCAGGCAGGGAGGAAGGCTCAGTCCTGCTTTCCTGTCTGTTAGTTGGGGGTCACTGTCGGGGTCTCAGCTTCCCTCTAAGCAGCCGAGGCAGCTGGTCAGTGCACAGTGGACACTGAGGAATTGTGACACGGCCACATTCGCAGAAGGGAGGTCCAGGCAGGAGGCGTCGTCTGAGGCCAGGCGTCCTGAGCCCTTAGCTTTCCCCAGGCTCCGGCTCTGAGGGGGATAGGATGGAAGGAGAAGAGGGGACTCCCTGGCCGAAGGGAACACGTTATTAGAAAAGCACCGTTCAATAAGATGGGTTTCCCCAGTTGCATCTTATTTGCATCCTCTACTCCTTTAGATATAACAAAGTCACCTCCATTGCCCCCCCCCCCCAGGGTCAGTGCCCAGGAACCCCAGAGTGAATGGGGGGGGTGTCCCCTTGCTCCACCCTCTTGACACCCTAAGGCAACTGGAGGGGGGACAGGAGCAGGAAGGGTACATTCCAAGGCCCTTTCTCCCAGGCCTGGGCCCTTGGCCGCCTATTGTGATTGTAGCAGAGGAGCCAAAGACTTCTGCTAAATAAACCCAGGCCGCTCCCCAGGGGCATGTGTTTGTGGAGCAGGTACAAACTGTTTCCATGGAACCAACCAGCCTCCCTCTCCAGTCCCTCTGGACGGCCAGGGAGGGAGGGAGGGAGGCCTATATGGACCTTCCTCCCCCCCCCCCCCCACTTCCCCAATCGGGCACTCTCGAAAGACAGAAACCCTGTGCCATTCAAGCAGGGCCTCTTGCTTCCCAGCGCAGTTTCTCTGCTCCTCCTACGTTCTCCTGTCTCCTCTCAGGCCATCTGCTGCGTCCCATGCTGCTCTGGCGGGGTGGAGAGCGAGCACTCTCAAACTAGGTTCATCGTGTAAGAGGCTTTGGTGGGGTGGGGTTTCTCCGCTGGTACCGGGGGCTTGGACTCAGGCCCTGGTCACGGTCCCTTCGCTTTTTCACTCAAGCCTGGCACTCGACCACTTGAGCCACAGATCCACTGCCAGATTTTTATTTTTATTTTTTGCTGGTTCATTGGAAATAAGAGTGTCACGGACTTGCCTGCCTGGGCTGGCTTTGATCTCAGATCTCAGCCTCCTGGGTAGCTAGGATGACTGGCATGAGCCACTGGCGCCCAGCCACACTTGAAGTTTTTCAGCGCAAGAAGCAGGACCCTGTGGGCGGGGGAGGGGAGGGTTGGGTGGCTTTGCTTCATGTGACACTCGGGTCCCCCTTGTGCTCAGCTGACTCGACCCACGGCCTCTCTGAGCAACACTCCAGCGCATGTCACCAAAGTGGAGCCAGAATCTGAGAACCCCGCCGTGGCCTGGTGCTCCCCAGGTCAGCTAACCGTGGGCTCCAGGAATGGCCACAGAGTGTGGCTTATTGTAGCTCAAGTCCTTACTAAAATATAAGACAATGAATATTTTAAAAGACACGAATTTGATATATGGTACATCATGTATTCTAATTTTTTTATTTCCTTCCTATTCTTTAGTTCCCTCTTATTTCAATGATATGGTAATGGTAGTCAGAATTTTGAAATATCCTGAGTTGGTAAAAATAAAATGGTAGCAACCCTTAGCTTCATTGTTTTAACTTTACTTCCTTTGAAATTTTTATTTTCCTGGGCTGGAGGTATAGGTTGGTACTGGAGCACTTACCTAACACGTACAAGGCTCTGAGTTCAATCGCCAGCACTGGCACAAAACAGAAGTATCAACATAGAAAAGTCCAGTGCCTGGGCATGTGGCTTAGTGGTAGAGTGCTTGCCTAGCATGCATGAAGCCCTGGGTTCGATTCCTCAGCACCACATAAACAGAAAAAGCCAGAAGGGGTGCTGTGGCTCAAGTGGTAGAGTGCTAGCCTTGAGCAAACAGAAGCTCAAGGACAGTGCCCAGGCCCTGAGTTCAAGCCCCTAGATTGGCCAAAAAAAGAAAGAAAGAAGGAAGGAAGGAAGGAAGAAAGGAAGGAAGGAAGGAAGGAAGGTCCAGTATCTAAGAGCCTCTGGCCCCCTTAGTGGCAGAACTGGAGCTAAGGGAGAGACCTGGGATACACTACAAGCCAGGATGAAAGAAGGGGTGCCAAAAACTCAGTGGGCCACAAAACTGACATTTCAATGTTTATTAAAAATCAAAATTAAACCAGGTGCTGATGACTCATGCCTATAATCCTAGCTACTCAGGAGACTGAGATCTGAAGGTCACAATTTAAAGTCAGCTCAGGTGCACAAATAGGAGAGACGTTTATTTCCAATTACCCCGCACAAAGCCAGAAGTGGGGTGGTAGCTCAATGGTAAACCAGCAAAAACCTGAACACAGAGGTGTGGCTCAAGTGGTAGAGTGCCAGCCTTCAGCAAAAAATCCCAAGTGAGAGCACTAGGCCCCGAGTTCAAGACCCCAATCCAGGTGCACACACGCGTGCACATGCACACACACACACAAATGTGGAAAGTCCATGATGAACAAGAGTTCCATGCTGTCTGCCTCGGGTTTCAACCCGTCATGGCAGGGCACTGTGGGAAGCAGTCCTTACTCACTGATGACAGGAAAGGGCAACTGTGATCTGAGCATGTGCAGGACAGGCTCTGCAGCCTCCCTAGCTGCAGGTGCTCCTTTGCCATCACATGACCCTGAGGTCGTGAGTCCCACCTGATGGTCGTCAGCCCATTCTGCAGCCAGAACCGAACGGCTTCTCGCCTGGCCGTGGGCACGGGAGACATGCCGCCACTCCCCCCAAGCCAAATGTCCTCTGGAGACCCCCCCGCCTCCCCCGCGGGTCTCCATACCCTGTCCTCGCCTTCTGTAGCCAGCTCTGCGTGTTTATTTTCCTTTTCTGACTTCTTAGGAAGGCAAGCAAGCGGGGAGCAAGACGGATGCCAAGAACGGAGAGGAAAGGGGCAGAGATGCCAACAGAAAGGCCCTGGGCCCCAGGCGGGACTCAGATCTGGCGAAGGAGCCAAAGCGGGGCGGCTTAAAGAAAAGCTTCTCCAGAGACCACGAGGAAGCGGACGGCAGAAGTGGGGACAAGGCCAAGGAGGAGAAGGTGATCAGGGGCATCGACAAGGGCCGGGTCAAGGCTGCGGTGGACAAGAAGGAGGCCGGGAAGGATGGGAGAGGAGAAGAGAGGTCGACGCCCACGAGGAAGGAAGAGGAGAAGAAAGGGAGCGCCGACCCGGGCAGGGGCAGGGACAGGAAGAGAGAGGACGTGAAGGAAGTGGTCGAGAAAGAAGACAGCAAGATGGCCGTCGGGGAAAGCAGGAAGGGGAACACCAGACAAGAAGATGAGAAGGTGAAGAAGGCCAGCCCGGGCACGGACACAAAAAAAGAGGGTGAGGGGGCACAAAGAGGAAGCGGGGACGGGCATACCCAAAAGGAGGATGGAAGAGTCCAGAAGGACGGGCCCCCAAATGAAAAGGAAGCCAAGGAAGAGGAGAAGCCCAAAGCCACCGAGAGGCAGCCCCCCAGCGGGCCCAGCAAGCCCTCGGAAGGGCCCGCCCGGCCGGAGGAGGAGGCGGCCCCCAGCATATTCGACGAGCCGCTGGAGAAAGTGAAGAATAACGACCCGGACATGACCGAGGTGAATGTGAACAACTCAGACTGCATCACCAACGAGATCCTGGTCCGCTTCGCCGAGGCCCTGGAGTTCAACACGGTGGTCAAGGTGTTCGCCTTGGCCAACACGCGAGCCGACGATCACGTGGCCTTTGCCATCGCCATCATGCTCAAGGCCAACAAGACCATCACCAGCCTCAACCTGGACTCCAACCACATCACGGGCAAAGGCATCCTGGCCATCTTCCGGGCCCTCCTGCAGAACAGCACGCTGACCGAGCTGCGCTTCCACAACCAGCGGCACATCTGCGGGGGCAAGACGGAGATGGAGATCGCCAAGCTGCTCAAGGAGAACGCCACCCTGCTCAAGCTGGGCTACCATTTTGAGCTGGCTGGGCCCCGCATGACCGTCACCAACCTGCTCAGCCGCAACATGGACAAGCAGAGGCAGAAGCGGCTGCAAGAGCAACGGCAGGCCCAGGAAGCCGGCGGAGAGAAGAAGGATCGGCTGGAGGTGCCCAAAGGTGGGGCCCTGGCCAAGGGCTCCCCCAAGCCTTCACCCCAGCCTTCCCCACAGCCCACTCCCAAGAACTCACCCAAGAAAGGGGGTGTTCCCGCCGCCCCGCCCCCTCCTCCCCCTCCCTTGGCTCCTCCCCTTATCATGGAGAACCTGAAGAACTCACTCTCACCGGCTACCCAGAGGAAGATGGGGGACAAAGTCCTCCCTGCCCAGGAGAAGAACTCACGTGACCAGCTCCTGGCGGCCATCAGGTCCAGCAACCTCAAGCAGCTGAAAAAGGCAAGTGCTTGGCTGGGGATATGGCCTAGTGGCAAGAGCACTTGCCTCGTATACATGGGTTCAATTCCCCAGCACCACATATACAGAAAATGGCCAGAAGTGGTGCTGTGGCTCAAGTGGCAGAGTGCTAGCCTTGAGCAAAAAGAAGCCAGGGACAGTGCTCAGGCCCTGAGTCCAATCCCCAGGACTGGCCACAAAAAAAAAAAAAAAAAAGGCAAGTGCTTCGGGACACAGGGCAAGGGCCAGGGTGGCCGGGGTGGGGGGCGGGGAGGAGGCGAGGCCAGGGCTGCAAGAGAAAGCCACGCAGAGCTGGAGATGCTCACAGCAGGTATCGGTGCCTCCAGACACCCAGGGCCCTCAGGCCAGAACCACCATCCTCCTGCCTCTGACAGACCACACCTAGAGGCAAAACTGCCCTGTGCGGATTGAGATGGGGGCTCACTAATCCCTCCCTCCCTCCCTCCCTCCCTCCCTCCTCTTCCTTTCTTCCTTCCTTCCTTCCTTCCTTCCTTCCTTCCTTCCTTCTGTGTATGTGTGTGTTTGTGTGTACACATGTGTGCGCCAGTAACCAGTATTGAGGCTTCCTTCCTTCTGTGTGTGTGCACCTGCACCAGTATTGAAGCTTGAGCTCAGGGCCTGGGCATTATTCCTTAGCTTTTTCACTCAAGGCTGACACACTTTACCAGTTGAGCCACAGCTCCACTCCTGACCTTTTAGTGATTAATTGGAAATAAGAGTTTCACAGGCTTTTCTGCCTAGGCCGGCTTCAAACCTTGATCCTCAGATACCAGCTTCCTGAATAGCTAGGATGACAGGCATAAGCCACCAGTACCCAGCCTTTTCTTTTTCTCTTTTTTTATTTTCAAACTGAAGAAGCGTTTCAGTTAATCTTATTTTATTCAGAGCTCATTTAGCTCAATGAGGCAATGTCACACGTTACACATGTCATAATTGTATTTCTCTTGTCTTTTCCTTTTTGGTACTGGGAATCAAATTCAGGCCCTTGCACTTGCTAGGCAAGCACCTTGCCACTGAGCCACATCCCAGCCCAAGTGCAATGCATTTGGATCAGTGTCATCCCTTCCAGCCTTCTCCTCTGAGATTTCCCAAAAAATGAGTATCAGTTAGTTGTACAGGGGCTTTCATTTCGTCACGCCCGCACATGCTTACCATGCACCTCGACCAGACTCACTCTCCCTCATCCTCCAAGTTAAGAGACGAGGTATGTGTTGTTTTTTCTTCTTTGCTTTGTTTTGTTTTATTTGGCAGCTCTGGGTTTATGAACTTAGGGCCTCACACTTACTAGGCAGATGCTCTACCACTGAGCCACACCTGCAGTCCTCCCACTGACTTTTTATCCAGGTCTCTTCAGTGGCAGCCCTCTCAATCTCCCTGTCCCGGGTAGCTGGGTGGCCGGGAGAATCTATTCACCAAGCAGTGCCATGAACACACGACCCTCCCCGGCCACTGTGTTCTCCTAGCCACTGTCTCCCTGCAGTCCCGCTGGACATCCTACCTACCCCACCCTTCGTCACTTAGGACGACATCCAGGGACAGCGGACAGCCTCATTTGTGATTCCGGGGACCACGTAGTGACATCTAGTCTGTACAGAAAAGGGAACACTCCTTGCGTGTCAAGCGCCTCATGCCTCCCTCCCCAGATGACACCGAGTGGCCTGCAGGCGGCCTCTTCCTGGAAGGGGGGTGGTGGTGTCAGCTGACCAGAGGCTCCCTGCCCAAACCCCTGCACTAACTCATCTCTGCTTCGCCCCGCAGGTGGAGGTGCCCAAGCTGCTTCAGTAGGGCCCGGCTGCTAGGCACGGGTGCCAAGGCCGCGGCTGCTCGGGCTCGCACGCCAGGGCTGCGCAGACCCCGCCCACCCCACCCTGGCTGACCTGCCGTGGCGCCCCCTGTGCTGCCACCGGAGAGCCGGGCCCGGGCCGCTTTCCAGGGAAGATGCCTCATCTCTGCTTATTTCCCTTTTCTTGTCTCTGAAGCTCTCCGAACGTTGCTTTGACACCTGGGGCTGAGGGTTCTTGGATATGGAGAGTCCTCCCTCACCATGGAGAGAATGGCACTTCTCAGGGCCCGTGTGACTGCACCCTGAAAAAGGCCTCTGATCTCACAGAGATGCCCTCCCCCCCACCCCCGAGAGAGAGACCACACACCCACCCAGCCCTTGCCCTCCAGGGCCAGGATTCAGGCCTCTGTGGAGCCCTGGGGGCAAAGCTGCAGGGAGGGTGGCGCTCTGTGGGACCGTGGCAGAGCGTGGCGGGCCGGCCTGGGGACCCCAAGGCAGAGCAGGAAGGGCCAGGGGTTCCCGCACCAGGAGCAGCTGGCCTGGACAGACGGTGCCGGGGGGAGAACAGGTTCCAGATGGGAGCAGAGGGACAGACAGCAGCTGGACTCGAAGGTTCGATGCCAAAGCAGACATTTTCTTCACACCCACCTGCTGTTGTATAAAGAGCTGTGTATCTGTTTTTCCATAAGATTTTGATAATATATACAGACCCTTAGCTGAGAGTCGCTGTGCCTCACCTCTGTCCTGTGCTTTGGGTCCCAAAGTACACGCTGGGCTCCCTGGGAGGATTCTCTGCCAAACCGTCTGGAGTGGCCACGACGTCAACCACAAATCAGTTCCTCTCCACAGGAAGCACCAAGTGGGAGAGAGGAAAGGCCCCTTCCCCACAAACTGGGTTGTCCCAGGTCTGCTTCTGTACCAGTCCTCGGGGGTGACGGGAAAGAGCAGGGCACAGGGCCCTGGGATGGCCCTGGGTGGCAGGGCGGGGCAGAGCATGGGGCCCCGGCATGGCTATATTAGGAATGGTCCGGAGATGCTCATTCCGTGACTCTTCCTACTGGGGCTCAGGGCCAGCTCGCTCCAAGACTGCTACGCAGGGAGCCCTGGGGCCAGAGGTGTCCAAGCATCTGCAGCCTGCTCCAGCCGTGGGCCCACCCCCTGGCCTGACAGGGTCAGCACGTCTACCACTGGGCATTGAAAACACTGACGGTGGGGCTGGGAATGTGGCCTAGTGGTGGGGCCCTGGGTTCGATTCCCCAGCATCACATATATAGCAAAGGCCAGAAGTGGCACTGTGGCTCAAGTTGGCAGAGTGCTAGCCTGGAACAAAAAGAAGCCAGGGACAGTGCTCAGGCCCTGAGTTCAAGCCCCAGGACTGGCAGAAAAAAAAATTAAAAAAATACTGAAATATGTTTTGGCCAGGTAACAGTGGTTTATGCATGTAATCCTAGTTACTCACAAGGCTGAGATCTGAGGATCAGGGTTCGAAGCCAACCAAGGCAGGAAAGACCATGAGACGCTTATCTCCAATTAACCACCCCAAACCCAAAAAGCTGCAAGTAGAGCTGTGGCTCAATTAGCCTAAAAAGTTCTTGGATAGCATCCAGGCACTGAGTTCAAGCCCAGGACCTGCACACAAAAAAGGAAAAGGCATATTTTGTGCTGGGAGTGCCTATGGAAGGACCTGGGTTCTATCCCTGGCACCAAAAAACCCAAAAAGTCTCTTTCCAACTTAATTGATTTGAATGGCCTAGTAATTGATTTGAATGGCCTAGTACCTCTGGGCACTGTAAAACTTCCGCCTTCGGTCTGGATCACTTGCAGTTTTTCCTGTCCCACCCTCTGCCTCCCTGTGCCTCAGTAGCTGGGCCTAACTGTTCCAGCACCTGGGAACAAAGCAAGAGAGCTAAGTCTGGCCCAGACTGGTGCTGAGGCAAGAGCTGTGACTCCATTTCCCCCCCACCCTTGCCTGTCACAAGCAATGGCTGGCCCAGGGACGGGGCGCTCGGCCCTGCTGACTCCCAGCCCTTGCCTGGTAGGAACTGGCCCCTCCACTGCTTCTCGCCTGAGAGCTGCATGCTTTAAACTGCTTCCGCAGTGGTGGCTACGACAATCCTCACCCGTTTACAGATAACATTTGGACTGGAGAGGATCATTGACAGTCCAGGCTCACACAGCTAATAAAAGGCTGTAGCTGCTGGGTGCTGGAGGCTCACGCCTATAATCCTAGCTACTCAGGAGGTGGAGATTGGATCAAAGCCAGCCGGGACAGGAAAGTCCATGGGACTCTTACCTCCAATTAACTACCAGAAAACCAGAAGTGGGGGGTGGGGGGGGGGCTGGGAATATGGCCTAGTGGCAAGAGTGCTTGCCTCGTATACATGAAGCCCTGGGTTCAATTCCTCGGCACCACGTATGCAGAAAACGGCTGGAAGTGGTGCCATGGCTAAAGTGGTAGAGTGCTAGCCTTGAGCAAAAAGAAGCCAGGGACGGTGCTCAGGCCTTGAGTCCAAGCCCCAGGACTGGCAAAATGAATAAATAAGTAAAATAATAAATAAATAAATAAATATATAGATAGATAGATAGATAGATAGAAGTTTAAAAAAAGAAAGAAAGAAAACCAGAAGTGGCGCTGTGGCTCAGGTGGCAGAGTGTTAGCCTTGAGCAAAAAGAAGCCAGGGACAGTGCTCAGGCCCTGAGTCCAGTCCCCAGGACAGGCAAAAATAAATAAATAAATAGAAGTTTAAAAAAAAAAACAAACCAAAGAAAAGAAAAGAAAGAAAGAAAACCAGAAGTGGCGCTGTGGCTCAAGTGGTAGAGCACTAGCCTTGAACAAAAAGCGCTCAGTGCCCAGACCCTGAGTTCAAGCCCTAAGATGGACCAAAAAAAAAAAAAAAAAAAAAGTTGCAGCTGCTTCTGGTAACAGATTCCCCTATAGCTCTCTCCCCATGCATTCACTGGCCACTGGGCATTAAGACCCAGTGCAGGCCCTGTTGGTGCCTTCGCATTTACAGATGGGTTGTCTACAGCCTTAGGACTCTATCAAACTTAAACCGTGATCTAGCCCAGTGTTGGTAGCTCACACTTGTAATCCCAGCTATTCAGGAGACTGAGATCTGGGGGGGGGGGGGGGGGGGGTTAAAGCCAACCAGGGAAGGAAAAGACTCATCTTTAATTAACCACCAAAAAGCTGGAAGTAAAGCTGTGGCTCAAGCGGTGGAGTGGCAGCCTTGGCGGGAGGGGGGGAGGGGAGGGGGGGAGAGGCTCAGGGACAGACACACACATGGACACACAGACACACACACACAGACAGACACACACACAGTGATCCAGCCACGCCCCGGCCATCCTGCAAAGGCGTCCTGGTCCCCCTGGTGCGGGAGCGCAGAGGCGGGCCGATCGCTCCATGCTCTCCCGCGGTGGCTCCGAAGCCGTGCCCGCGGACCCGGGGGCAGGAAGTCAGGGTGGCGTGGGGGAGTGGGGGGGGGTGGGACAAAGCCAGGCCGACGGGGTGCAGCCCGGATGGAGCTGCCACAGTGCCCCGTCGGCCCCACTTTCCCTTTCTGAAACCCAGGAGGGAGGGCGGGGAGGGACCGACCTGGTGGTTTACAGGGGGGAGCGTGAAGTTCAGAGAGCAACTGACCTGTCCAGGCTGATGGATCTGGACCGAAACCCAGGTCTCCTGACTACGCGTGCACCCTACTGAACCTTCGGCCTCTCCCTCCATACCTCCCTACCTCCTCCAGCCCCCAGCCCCGCAGGAGATGCCTGGGCTACAGACGCTAGCTGTGGGCTACGGGCACTGGTTGTGGGCTGTGGGCTGTGGGCACTGCCTGGGCTACGGGCACTGGCTATGGGCTGAGATGCTGGGACAGTTCACTGTTGCAGGAACTTGACATGCAGGCGAGCGATCCGAGAGGCTCCGGGCTACAAGCCCTCTTTCAAACAGTAAGATCTGGCTGGCCATTGGTGACGCGCACCTAGAATCCTTGCTACTCAGGAGGCTGAGTGAGATCTGAGGACTAGGGTTTAAAGCCAGCAGGGCAGAAAAGTCCATGAGGCTCTTAGGTCTCATTAGCCAGTCAAAAGCCAGACATAGATGTGTGGCTCAAGTTGGTAGAGCACCGGCCTTGAGTGAAAACGCCAAGAAGAGCGAGAGATCCTGAGTTCAAGCTCTCCAACTGGCAGCAAGATGTGGACAAGGAGTACACACCCAAGGGCTTCGGGAAAACTAGACCCACCGGCTCCCAGCTCCACGCTGCCCTCCTGTGGAGGTGCTCCCTCCTCGGTCAGCCTGGAAGTGGGCTGCCTGGTGCCTTGTCCTTCTGCCCATTTTCCTGAGCACCTTCTTCTAACAGTGAAGAACTCACTCCTTCCTCTCTTCCTCCCACCTTCCCTCCGGGCCCTGCTGTCTTCTTTCCATGTCCCAAGTATTTTTTTTCCCTCCCCTCCTGACTCTCTTGCTACCTCCCAGCGAATCCCCCTTTTTTTGTTAACCTTGGCCAACAGCCTCAGTGTTTTCCCCCCCTAGCTTTACCCCCTGGCACCCTGGTAGACAGACACTCTACCATGCCCTCGTGCCCAAACCCTTGTCATCTACCTGAGCGGGTCCATGTTTTATCTTGCTCTGTGTGTGTGTGTGTGTGTGTGTGTGTGTGTGTGTACGTATGTACACGTTGGCAGTGCTAGGGACCAGACCCAAGACCTCAGCTTCACACTAGACAAGAGCTCTGTAGGGCCATGTCTTTGTGAAGTCAGCCCAACCAGGAAAGTCTACGAGACTGTTATCTCCAGGTAACTACCAGAAAACCGGAAGTGGCCCTGTGGCTCAGAGTTCCTGTCATTTCTTAGGGAACTTCATAGACTTCATCCTGCACCCAGTTTCAGGACAGATGAGGCTGAACTCCAGGCCTCCAGAGGCCTGGTCGCCCCTCCAGAAGCATGGCACCAGCTCCCAGACCTTGTCCCGATTAGCAGCTGCAGCCCAGATCTGTCCCCATTAGCTGTCCCTCCCAGTCTGGGTGAGGTCCAGGGGAAAACTCCCCCTGAACAGTGGAGGAAGGGGGAAGCTGGTAATCTGGACACCCAAGGAAACCTGTGGTCCTGGCTCCAAAGTGCTGGTGTGGAGCTCTTGCCTTCCAGGTGGGTGGGTGGGTGCTAGGAGGCCTGGGGAGGGGGGCAGCATGGTTAACACATTGGCCCTACCCAGCACCCAGCTGCCTGCAAGAACCCAGAGCAAGCACAGAGCGGGAGAGCAGAGCCCAAGCTGTGCTGGCTGGAGTGGCATCACCCACAGGGGGTGAGGGGGGGTTGGGGGGGCAGCTCTGGGGATAGGAGGAGGACCTGGGGAAAGAAAGGGATATTGGATGGCCATTGTTTTATCAAACTGAGCCCATACTTAGCTCATTTAACCTAAACAACCGTCAAGCGGGCCGGGGGTACGTTGAGCTCAGTGCTTGACTTTGCGTCCTGGGTCTGATCCTCGGAACGGCAAAAAGCAAAAACTACAAAATTTCTTCCCTGGATCTGACACTAGTCCTGAGAGTACAGGCCCGTGGACTGTGTCCCCAACAAGTGCAGCAAGGCCCGTGGCCACACAGGCCTGCTGCGGCTACTAGATTGACTTTTGTTTGTTTTTTAATGTGCTGGTACTCCAGGCTGAACTCAAGGCCTAAGCTTTTGGCTTTTTTTTTGTTTTTTCCCCCTTCAAGGCTGAGCCACACCTCCATTTCCAGCTTTCTACTGGTTAAGTGGAGACGAGAGTCTTCTAATTTGTCTGCTGGAGCTGGCTCTTACTGCCTAGCTCAGTGCGGGGCTCTGGCACAATGTCTTTAGGGTCCCCTGATGAACCAACAGATGACAGAGCACCTAGGCCCCTGTCTCTTGGACGGCTGTGTCCTCCAGTCAGCCCCGAGTCCCAGGACCTCTGCTGAGGAAGGAAAGATAGGACTTGTTGTTCACTGACATCATAGCTGGTGCTCCTGACCGCAGTGAGGTTCCATCCGTGCTCCGTCCACAAGGACACAGGCGTGAAGGTCTTCAGAGGCATGCTCGAGGTCCGAAGGAGGGGACCCAAATTGAGACGGGAGTGCACTAGGACTGGGAGGTGTCTGTGGACAGTGGGCGGGGCCTAAATCTGGCGAGCTCTGGAAACCAGCCAAGGCCCTGGGCCGGGGGTGGGGCTGTCGGGGGAGCTGAGCTCCCGCAGGCCCCACCCTTCCCCGCGTTGGGATAGGGGCTGGCACGAGTCTGGTGCTACTGGAAGGCATGGATGGACTCAGTGATGTCACCAACACGTTACGTCTTTACAGCTTTAATCCGGCAGGCCGGAGCCCTTGCCGGTGGGCAGCCAGAGGGGAGGGTCACTGCCAGCTGATGATGGAGCCCCCCCCATTGCCCCCACCCCACCCAAGGCAGGCAAACCGCAGGGGTCCTGACTTTCTGATTGAGATCTTTGGGAGCAAAGGGACTTTTGGGTTTTTTTTGGAAAGCCAGGGCTGTCATCGTCCTCTCTGGCTCCCTAATAAAAACAGCCCCGCGACCCCAAGCTCCCCCCAGGTGCGATGTTAGTAGTCTAGCTCCAGCTCAGCTCCCATTCCTCTTCTCTGGGGTAATACCCTCAGCCTTGGTCTGGGGCCCAGTGACTCAGACACCCCTGCTCACCCCCCAGGCTGGGTGCAGGAACAAGGTGGAGCCTCCCCCAAAGCTGGCATCACTGGAGGAATCGTAGAGCCACAGGGGATTCTTCAGGCTCCGGGATAAGAGGGCTGAGGTGGCATGTAGGGGGGAGGAGCTGAAAGCCAAAGAGACAGGCTGGGGGTCAGGGGACCCACGTGGAAGGAGGCAAGCCCCTCATGGCCCCAGAATGTGCAGGATCGTAGGAAGAGCTGGCCTGGGGGCTTCTAGGGGGAGGGCAGGAAAAGACAGGCGACCAGGGTCCCGCAGTGAGGGTGGGGGCCAAGCAGGAGTGAGGGGCCCGGGTTGCTCACTTACCTGCAGGGTTGTAGATTGGGGGCCCAGTGGGGTAGAGTGGGTACTGGGGAGCAGGACCACTAGGTGGGTACATGAAGCCAGGCTGTGGTGGAGCAGGGCCAGCTTTGGGGTCCGGGGGATACGGGTATACAGGCTGCATGGGGATACCCGTCATTGGAATCTCCTGGCCTGGGCGAGGGACAAAGATGAACATTCAGAGCCCTCCTTGCCACAGAAAACGCTGCCTGCCCAGGAAACCAAGGTAGGCGCCCTGGCAGCCCTCCGCGGGCTCCTTGCTGGCCACCTGTGGCCTTTGCCTCTCAAACACTGCTTGGCAGAGTTGTCAGAGCCGGTTGGCTGGTCAGTCTGGGCCTAGCAAGCTTGCCTCCCTCAGGACTCCTGAAGCAATCGTGCAGCCCGGGGAGTGCCCCTCCCGGGCAGGGAGTACGAGGGGCTGGGATGCGGTCACCCCGGCCAGCTGCCACCAAGGGAGCGCGCCAGCCCTTCCATTCCACACGGATCTCCTTCCTCCCTCTATGGTGTTGATGACCCCCATGCTCATCTGGTTCTAGCACCTGTGCAATCGCATGTAACACGCACACACACAATCCTCACATGCACGGGCGCACACCTAGTGATGGTCAGGACTACAGGCCACACCCCATGCACGTAGCCACCTGCATGCATGCGACTCGCGCACGCTGGCACCACGGACAGACTGCCCCAGGTGTGGACACGCTTGCACACACAGGGCTCAATATTTACAGGCATACAAGAATAATCCTGGGCTTACACACTGGCGAGTGCACGCGTGTGGACTCACACACTACCATGCTTGACCTCTCTACTTGTCCACTCGAGGGCTCAGCCCCGCTTGGGCTCATCGTGTTCAGTGCCTGCTCACCTTCAAATGGGCTCTGGAGCTGCTGGCGCCGCCGGTACAGGTAGCAACAGGAACACAGGAAGCAGCAGATGGTGGTGGCAACTACAGCCACAAAGAGGATCACGGCGGAGGCGATGCCTGCTATGGTCTTGGGACTTTGGACAAAAGAACAGGTCCTCTCACTTTCCCACACTCACGGTGCCCGCAGCAACTCTCGGCCAGCAGGGGGCGGCCGAGTGCTAAGATTTGGGATTCCTTGTGGGAGTCTGCCCAGTCCCAGCAGAGCAGTTGGGACCTCCACTTCCCAGAAGGCTCTACTGCCCCGCCAGCTAGTGTAGGGCATGCTGGGATTTGTAGTAGTGTGTTCCCCCCCGCTACTGTTTTTACACTTACAACTTGATTAATTAGGTTAACAACACGTTAGCCCTAAAGGAGCCTTAGAAGCAATCATCCTTTACTCCGGACACTGTCCTTTTCATTCTTTTATATACTAGCAACCTCCTTTGCAAAAGAAGTCCGAAACCCACTCATTTAGGGTTAGGGATGGGGTTCAGCGGTACAGCCTTTATTTATCGAGCATGGGAGGGGCTCTGGGTAGGATGATGAGGATGAAGAGGATGGTGGTGGTGATGGTGCCAATCCAGTTATTTTGACAACCCCCCTTCTCTTGGGAAGAGAAAGCCATGCATGGTTCCGTGACAAGTGTCCTCCCCGGATCCCACACCCAGACCAAGGGAGCGAACCCCCCTAATCTCCTGCCTTCCTTCTTCCCCCTGCTGCTTTCCACGTGAGAGAGCGGACGGGGTAAACAGCCAGCCCACCGCGCGCCCGGCCTTGTGGACCAAGGAGACAGCCCGGGCCAGCCTCCCACCACCACCTCCCACCCCGCCACCCCCGGTTCTGCCATCAGGCTTGGGGCTGGGGACCCCCGTGGGCTAGGAACGCGTGCCCAGATGGGCACGGAGAGAGAGGGGCGGAGGGCGGGGAGGCGGGCGCCCACCTGAAGGCCAGGCAGTGCTTCTGCTGCCGCTCGGTGATGAGCAAGGTCAGGTCCCTGCAGCAGTACCGCTGGTAGCAGGTCCCGCAGCAGAAGGTGAAGAACTCGCAGTCAAAGCCCGGATGCCAGGAGCCATTCCGGTCCAGGTACCACAGGCAGTCCTCGCCGGCCAGGGCTGCGGGCAGGGCGGAGGGGGGGGGGGACGGCGCGGGGCCGGGTCAGCCCGCGCTGCCCTCCCGCCCGTCACCCCAGCGTCTCAGCCCCAAAGCCCCGGGAGCCCTCGCCCGAGCGGGACCCGCGCCCGCCCGGGAGCCGCCTCCCTCGGCCCAGCCCCGGGCGCTCTTCGCTGTGGATGGCCGCGGGCCACGCGGCGCCGGGCAGCTGGGGACGCGAGGGGCTGCGGGCGGGGGGGGGCCGGCCCCTCCCTCCCTCCCTCCCCGCCCGGGGCCGCGCCCCGCGCCCCGCGCCCCGCACCCCTTACCCAGGGGGGCCCCCAGCGCCAGGAGGGCGATCGCAGCCCACGGCGCGGCCCCGCGGAGCCCCGAGGGCGGCATGGCGGGGTCGGGCGCGGCCCGGGCCGGGGTGGGGGGAGCGGGCACCACGGGCGGGCACCACGGGCGGGCACCACGGGCGGGCGGGCAGGCGCGGCGGCGGGGGCCCAGCCCGCGGCCAGGCTGCGGCTCCTCTGCCGCCTCCTCGGGGCGGGGACTTCGCGCCGCCCCGCCCAGGACCCGCCCTCGGCGACGCCCACCCGCCCTCGGCGCCCCTCGCCCCGCCGGGCGCTGCCCGCCCGCTCCCCCCCGGCCTCCCCGCGCCCCGCCGGGCCCCGTGCTCCGCGCCGCCACTCCGGGCCCGGCAGGCTGCTGGGCACCGCGGCCGGGAGGCCTGGCCGCCGTAGCCCCGGGGCCGCCCCTTCGCCGGGGCCCGGTCCTTCTCCGGGGTCGCCGAAGCCCCCGCCCTGGGGCCCCCTCCGGACGCCCAGCGCGTGGGCCGACCCTGGAGGGGCAGGGCCGGGCCGGCCTGGGGCGTCCTGGGGCGGGGAAGGGAGGGCGCCGAGACCCGGAGCCACCCCGCCCCCTCCGGGAACACAGGCGCCCATTGAGAGGCCGCTCAGAGCCGCTTTGTCCCCCAGCGGTGGCCACGGGCCTGGGCCCTGGCAGCTGCGCTGGCTCCCTGAACCCGGCCCTTCCCCCGCCCGCCCCCAGCCCGCGGCCGGCTCCACGCGTGGCCCGGCCAAGCCCCGCCACGGGGGTCCGTCCCGTCCAACACTCCCCAGTAAGACCCGTTTGTTTAGGAGGCTAACCATGAGGCAGCAGTCTCGGTTGATGGATGGGGGTCGGGGAGGGGGGCGCTCCGAGCCCCCACCACGCCTGGGTGCGGGGACCAGGAACAGCAACGACCACCTTCGTGTGCCAGGCCAGTTCCAAGCCACTTTTAACACCCACCGGGACACCAGCCTCGTGGCCATCCTTCCACTCCATTAGCTAAACCAGATGGGTAGGCATCATCCCCAGAAACCAGGACTCAGAAAAGCTAGGAGGCATTCTCCAAGAAGTATAGCCGGGGGACAGCACGGATCCCTACTCCCAACAGAAGAGAGCTTTTCTGGTGCTCTGGGGTGAGGGAACCCAGGCAGGGCAGGGCCGGGCCGGGCCGGGCAGGCCCAGTAAAGCTGCACCCGACCCCCACCTCCTGAGGCCTCGGGCCTGTAATCCTAGCTCTGCTCAGGAGCTGAGAGCTGAACATCGACGTTTACATAAGCCAGCCTGGGTAGGGAAGTCCATGACACTTTCATCTCCAATTACACACACACACACACACACACACACACACACACACACACACAGCTGAAAGCAGAGGTGTGGCTCAAGAGGTAGAGCACCAGCCTTGAGTGAAAATGCTAATACCCTGAGTTCAAGCCCCAATACGCATGCATGCACGTGTACACACACACACACACACACACACACATGACCCAATAGTATATTAAGAGTTTAGGGGGGGCTGGGGATATAGCCTAGTGGCAAGAGTGCCTGCCTCGGATACACGAGGCCCTAGGTTCGATTCCCCAGCACCACATATACAGAAAACGGCCAGAAGCGGCGCTGTGGCTCAAGTGGCAGAGTGCTAGCCTTGAGCGGGAAGAAGCCAGGGACAGTGCTCAGGCCCTGAGTCCAAGGCCCAGGACTAGCCAAAAAAAAAAAAAAAAAAGAGTTTAGGGAAGAAAGGCAGAAAGAGGAGCTTGCACCCCGTGAGCTGAAATAAGGAGAGGGGAGGCCCCTGCCCCGGGCGCCCTTGCTGCAGGACAGGACGATGGGCCAGCAGGGGCGCGCACCCACACAGGACCTGGCCACGCATGCTAAAGCCGGGAAGAACTGTCTCGCCTCTCCCTTCACTGCTACCTCCAGCGCGCTCAGTGCCATCTGTCTCTTTCCTGCACCGCGAGCTCCATGAGCACAGAGCCCGTGGGTGCATTCGCTGTCACCAGTCCTGGCGGTACGTGCTCAGCCATTGTAGATGGACTGACCCTCAGGTGAAGCTCTGTCTCCTGTCCAAGATGACTCTTTCCTGTGTGTCCTCGGCCCCTTAGGATCTGTCTCCACAGTCTTTTCTCTTTGGTATCTTTAGTTTCTATTTACTTCTTTTTTTCCTAGGAAAAAGAAATCTCTAGTCTTTTTTTCCCGTTTACTGGAAATCTCCAGTCTTTTCGAAAAATAAAATGAAGTTAGGTGCCAGTAGCGCATGCCTGAAATGCGAGCTACTCAGGAAGCTGCGATCAGAAGATCAAGGCCAGCCCAGGTAGAAAATTCCACTATACTCCAATCTCTAGACAGCAAAAAAGCGGGGATGGAGTCAGCTGAGGCGTACGTGGTTAGTACCAGCCTGGCAAGCATTTGGGCCAAGTTCAAACTTAGTACCACCAAGACAGTGGGGGGTGGGAGGGAGAAGGACGGAGGGAAGGAGGAGAAACAGCAAACCACCAAATGAAAACAAAACCTAGAAACCACATACTTCCTGAAACTTGTCCCTTTCTTGCTATTTTTTTTTTTTTTGCTGTCTCCCGTTTTCTCTAGCTAATCTTCCTCCAAGGTTATGTTCTGGCTCACAGTGGCCCCCAACTCTCAGTGGTAATTTCTAGCTGCGAAATTCTAGGAAACCATGTTAGCCCATGGGTCAGAGGGCGAGGGGGTCTGTGGGGGGCTGGGGAGCAGAGCTGGCAGGTCTCAGCAGGGGATGCTGAAGCCTAGTGGCAAAGAGTTGGGATGAACTAGCAATGTTACCATAATGGACCTGAGTCCTAAGAGACACCAGGGAACTGGAAAGGAGTAAGATGGGGACGGATGACAGGACTGGGGTTTATGGAAGTGGAAGAGACTATAGTAGGGTTCCCCTAAATCTCCAAGCAGAACACATAGGAACATTCCCTCTCACCAAGCTAGTGTCTCAGGTCCCGGAGAAGGCAAGAGGTCCTTTCATGGAAAGGGGGTGACAGAGTAATCTCTGATCAGATGAGACAAAGCATGGGCGTGGCCAGCAGGATGACCCCTCCCCCCCCAGCCCCAAGCCTGGAATAGGACCATCAGGAGAATGCTGACAAAGGAATTCATCATCCCCTTGTGCCCTGAGCTGCAAGAAGTTCATTCTCCCAGGTCTCACACCTGGGAAAAGTAGAAGTTGGGCTTCTGTGGCTTCAAAGCCCAGGTCCATGGGACTCCCCCCCCCCCGAACCCCGCCAAGGTCTAGAATGCCCATGGCCATGTCTGGAATATGCCGACTATCCTTAGCATTAGTCTGCATGGCATGGGAAGGTAGGCGCCATGTCTGGGGTGGGGGAAGATGGAGGAGGGGAAGAGCTGTGGCATGCCTGTGACTTGGTTGGGGTCTCGGGGTATGGTCTGAATTTTCTGGGCTGCATGACCAGTCTCCCACCCTTTCCATGTGACGGGCACACTCATTTCCGAGTGTGAAGACTGGCCAGCAGTCCTGAGACCCTCCTGACTTTCCAGGGCTGGGGGGCGGGGCTGCCTGGTCTCTGCATTCCTTCTGCCTGGCTATGGTGGTTTGAGCCACTCACTCTGAGTAGTTTTTTTCCTAATTCCTTCCTCTGGTCAGTGACCTCTTCAGGAGAGTGCCTCCTCCCTTGTCTCCACAGGACCCTGCGGCACTAGCTGTGATCTGCCACACCCCCTGCAGACAGCCCTCAACAGATGCCCCTGGACGCAGGTCCACAGCTGGAAGAGCGCAGGGGGCGGCGGGAGACTGCCAGGCATGTGCTCAAGGTCTCAAGCTTGAGCCGGGGACTCAAGGAACCCGAGTCTCTTTGCTCCAACTCCCCCGGAATAAAACAAGTATCTTTGGTGTCTAACTTTAAGGTTTCTTGCTGTAAATGAAAGACTCTGTCTCCTGAGCTTGTCCCTGTGGGAGGCACCTGAGGGGCTGCAGGGTAGATGAACGGCAGTGGGGTCACCCTCCCTACCATCCGGCTACTTATAAGAAGGGGCACTCTCCCACAAAGGGCACTCCGATGCCTTGGGGAGAGCACCCTCCGAGTGGAGTGGCAAGCTCTAGCTCCTTGGCAGCGTTGGCAGCTTAGACCTCAGGGCCGAGGGGCTGGCCAGGTCCACTCGGGTGGCCTGTGCGAGCCCTTTCTCGGGTACATCTCAGTGGCTACGGACGCAGTCTCAGGCTGCCAAGATCTGGCCTCAGGAGTCTGGAGTGGGGCGGACGGGGAGGGCCAGGTTATCTTTAAATGGCACCTTACTCAGCCCACAGCTCTGCCAGCTGGGCAGGGTGGGAGCAGACGAGTTATTTTGAGATCTGAGGGTGAGAGAGGAAGGCTCTGTTTACAGCTCTTCCCTGTCTGTCCCTACTCCTACTCCTGGGAAGGGCTTAGGGCTACTGGGGGGCCCTTTCCACCCTGGGGTGGGAGGTCTGTTTCTAGCCACCGGCACAAGTGGGGACTGACTGGTGAATCTGCAGAAGCATGGGGTCTTTCTTGGCAATACCAGCAAGGCAGGTTCAGTGTGAGAATGCCATTCGACTTGCGATTCGACCGACCACTAAAATGAAGCCTCATAATGAGGCTTCACTGCAAGTACTTGGTGTTGTGTTGACCTGAATCCTCACACTCACGCCATGAAGGAGATACTAATGTCCTTGCTCTGTGGATTAGGAAGTAGAGACAGAATATGTAAGTACCACAATCACCAAGTTGGTAAGCAGAAGAGTCAGGATTCGAACCCAGGCTGGCTCCAGAGCCCACATTCTGAACCACCAAATAAGTACGGGGCTTGCTCTGCCATTTCCAGGTTCAGTGAGCTCTGGTTTGGTTTTGCTGTGTGGAAATGAACTGTGGTTCTGCCAAACCCATTGGAATCCCCTGCTCAGGAGAGCACTTCCTGGAGGTTACGGGACAGCCCCGGCCTGGCTTCTGTGGCCTCGCTAGTGGAACTCCGGCTCAGGATGAGGAAGAAGTTGGTGAGGGAAATGACATCGCCATCAAGTGCAGAAGAGGTAATCATTTTGTTTTTAGTTGAAACAGTCTGGCTCTATCCTACTTGGTGAGGGAGTGCATTTGTTGTTACTATGGTTTGCTCCCTGCTCCCCTTCCAGAGTGGTGAAGTGGCCCCGGGGTCTCCAGGCCCTGGTCCTGTCCACATGGCTCGGCATCCATGCTCGCCAGCCTGTCTACCTAGCTGTGTGGGACCGAGTGATCTAGGCCGACTCCATGCAACCTTCTCCCTAGGAAGCTCCCTCATCACCAGAAGCCCTGCCAGGGCCAGGCCCGGAACAAACCACACACAGGCCATGGACTTCTCTGCCTACTTGTCTGTGGGACTCTCCTCCCCCCACCAAGCTGTCACACAGAAAAATCACAGCAAGGCAGCTTAGCAAGTGGCAGGCAGAGCTGGCCACCAACTGCTTCTCAGGTGGCTAAGCAGGGCGGCAGTTCCTGCCTTCCAGAGCTGTCATCACCATCTGCAAAACACCTGTCACACTCAAACCCAGAGTCAGAAGAGTGATCTACGGCGGGGAATATGGCCTAGTGGCAAGAGTGTTTGCCTTGTATACATGAAGCCCTGGGTTCGATTCCTTGGCACCACATATATAGAAAACAGCCAGAAGTGGTGCTGTGGCTCAAGTGACAGAGTGCTAGCCTAGAGCAAAAAGAAGCCAGGGACAGTGCTCAGGCCCTGAGTCTAAGCTCCAGACGAGGCCAAAAAAAATTTAAAAAAAATTTTTTAAAAAGGAAGAGTGATTCAAACATAGCTCCCCGACCCCCTGGGGGTGGGGGCGACCATGTCCCATCTCCCCATCGCCGGCACTCTCAAGTCAGCTTCATTGCCAGCCATGGCCGGCGAGGGACCGACCAGTCACCATTTGGCAGATGAGGAAACCAAGGTTTGGAGCTCTCACTTGCCCAGTCCGCTCCCTTTCCAACCACGCAGGCACAAGTCTGGATGTGGGGGCGCTTCCTGGGTCTTCTGGTGAGGCACCTCACTGTTTTCCTTCCCGTAGCTCATCTGCGACAAAATCACATATTCCGCACAGGTAAAGAGACTTGTCTAACTTGCAATTTTAGGAAACCAGCAGTAATGCTGCCCTTTCATCACCTGCTGTAAAGTCAAGACTGGAAAGCCCGGGTTCTCATCCGAGGCGGCTGCTGACCGGCCCCGTCAAGGGAAGGCAGCCGTCTCACAGCTACGAGTTCTATTTGCAATGACTTTAGGGTGTACTGGCACCGAATCCTGGTGAAACACCATCGCCACGGTTCCCATGGCCGTGACAGTGAGCTTTCTCCACGCCCCACGTGGTTACCCGTGGAATGCCCAGCGCCCGGTGGGGCACGCCATTCCCTGGGAGGAACTCACCGCAGTTTTGTAAAACTACTCAAATATTCCACAGCAGGCAGGCATGTTTGAAAACACATTCTTTTTTTTTTGGCCAGTCCTGGGGCTTGGACTCAGGGCCTGAGCACTGTCCCTGGCCTCTTTGCTCAAGGCTAGCACTCTGCCACTTGAGCCACAGCGCCACTTGTGGCCGTTTTCTGTATATATGTGGTGCTGAGGAATCGAACCCAGGGCCTCATGTACACGAGGCAAGCACTCTTGCTACTAGGCCGTATCTCCAGCCCTGGAAACACATTCTTAACTGTACCTGTCCACATCTCATGAACGCATGCACCTCTTCTAGTCACAACCGTAGCCTCGGCCCTTGGTTCTCCCATTTGAGCTACCACGATTTCCCGGGCTCCCCCCGCGCTCCCCTCCAGCCCAGGTGCCAGGTCCTAGTCGCTTGTCTGCTGCAGACTTTTCGAGGTGTCCCGGGAACCCTACATTCCGATGCCTTGGAGGTAGAGGTGCTGGGAGAAGCCAGGGCCTCATGTATGCCAGTTAAATGCTCTACCAGCAAGCCACGCTCACATTCATCTTTAACATTTTTTAATGTGCATATAAGTTTTCAAATTCAAGTTGTTTCATGATGGTCCTTCTGTTCAACACGTCTCCTTTGGAACATGCTTCCCACCCTCATCTGCATGGCAAATGCATGGGAGAGGCAAGCTGCAGACCTGGCAGTAAACACAAGCTGGCGGATTGTGATCTCACACACGGCAGGTTTACACCTGACACCTGTCTCGAGCTGTAAATGTGGTAACAAAAGTTTATTTTGGTCTGAGGTGGTTCAAGTATTGGGATTTAGCAGTTGTTGGCACTTCTGTATTCCTGAGATCTTAGCTGGGGGAGTCAGCTCTTCCTGGCACGTGCTCTGCTAGGGGGCCTCCCTTCTTCATGCCACCCCACCTGCTTTCTACACTGAATTCACTTACTTATCTTGTAGCACTCTCATTTATTGCACTACTGATTTCTGATCCCAAATTAAACCTGCTCCTTGAGAAATGCCCAAGCCTTTCCCGCATCTAACACTAACTTTGATAGCTAGCAGGTCTGATGCTCCCAGAAACAGACAGGAAAACGGAATGGCCAGAAACCCATCTCATGACCTACTATTAGAAGCAAGTCTGGGGCTGGGAATATGGCCTAGTGGTAGAGTGCCTGCCTCCTATACATGAAGCCCTGGGTTCCATGCCCCAGCACCACGTATATAGAAAATGGCCAGAAGTGGCGCTGTGGCTCAAGTGGTAGAGTGCTAGCCTTGAGCAAAAAGAAGCCAGGGACAGTGCTTAGAGCCTCAGTCCAAGGCCCAGGACTGGCCAAAAAACAAAACAAAACAGAAACCAGTCTGCCTAGCTGGGGTTTAAAAGCAGTGCTTCTCACTGGACTATCCTTTAAAGTTCCAAAGTTGTGTCCCTAGATCAGCATTCCCCCTGCATGACACAATTTAAATCTTGGCTATCTTTCTGCTTTTGATGAACACTGATCTGTCAAGGACCCTCTTTTGCTTGGTGCTAGTCTTGAGCTTGAACTCAGCACTCGGGCACTGTCCCTGAGCTTTTGTGCTCAATGCTAGTGCTTGAGCCATAGCCCCACTTCCAGTTTTTTTTTTGGTGTTTAATTGGAGATGAGTCTCACTGACTTTCCTGCCTGGGCTGGTCCCAGCCTCCTGAGTAGCTAAGATTTCCAGGCTGAGCCACCAGTACCTAAGGACCCTCTTTTTGAGCACCCACTGACACACCGAGGGTGGGTACTCTGTACTATCCGCTCTCCCAGTGCAGGGCCACACCCCAGTTCTGGCCTCACTACTGGCACCTACCACTAGAGCCCCCCATCTCCCCAGCCTGCCGCCACGCTCCGTGCCAACCTTCTACAGAGAGCATCCCACATTTTCATGGTTTGTGGTACACAGGACTCAACTGTGGACTTTGCACCAGCGAGGCAGTTAACCCGCAGCCACCCCTACCTTCACATTCGGCTCCTTTTCACAGCTTGTAGATATTTGGACCTCTCCACTTCCTGTTGTCTAAAGTGTGGTGGTCAGCACTCCTCTCTTATCTAGTACCATTTCTCTCACAGCTTCCCTTTTCAGAAAGTGTAAGGCAAAACAGAGCCCACCCATCATCAGAAGGGCCGGACACTGGGGGGGGGGGGGGGGTCATCGGAGCAGAGTGCTGGTGCTCACACCTGTAATCCCGGCTATTCAGGAGGCTGAGATCTGAGGATTATGGTTCTGAGCCAGCCTCATCAGGAACGTCTGTGAGACTCTTACATCTAATTAACAACTATCAAAAGGCTGGAAGTGGTGTGGCTCAAGTGGTAGAGCACTAGCCCTCAGCATAAACAGCTCAGGGACAGCGCCAAGGCCCCTAGTTCAAGCCCCATGATGAGAAAAGAAAAAAAAAAAAGCTTGAAAGCAGGGGGAATAAAGCATTGCTGAGGGACTCAGAAGCTCTTCTGGCGATAGACATGGACGATATGCCCCAATCAGCACGCTCAAAAAGGGCACATTGTTCTGCCAAAGCTCAAGACTCGTCAAACTTAGCTCAGTGATCCTGGTATAGGCCCATTCTTTTGTGCCATGATCATGGCCGACTTAGCCTTGTGAACAGTTTACTGCCTTTAGCACCAGACCCAACCGGGTGAAGCTTCATTCTGTGTTTTTTTTCTGGGTCCCACTTGGCCAGGTCTGCCAACGTTTTCTCTTCTCAGTGACTCCTTAACATCCAGGACAGAAGCAGGATTAGCTTCAGGATCTGGCTGGCTGCAGTCAGCTGTGAACATGTCCACATGGGAACACTGTAACTGAACCACTTCCAATTCACCATGGAGACTGAACAGTAGAGACATCTAGTGGCATGAAGTCATTTCCAGCTATAAAACCCTGAGGCTTCCAGAGTCTGCAGGGTAAATATCCCACAGTGAGACCCCCTCCTTAGGAGATCAAGTCCACTTTCTATGCCATTTCCTTCCTGTAACACCATCACACTAAAGATTGTGGCTATTAAAAATGGGCCACTAATGTGAATGGGGTTTTACTTCCTTCTCAATTATTATAATTCCTATTTACTCCCTGAACCTGCAACAGACTAAAACCTAATTAAGAGATGTGACAGCACCATATGACTTTTTTTGGTAATGTTGGGGATTCAAGCCAGGGCCTTGTACATGCTAGGCAAGCACTCTGCACTCAGCTAGAATCCTAGGCCCCTTAAACATATTTGATCAAACAATACCAATAAAACAAGAATTATTTTGAGCTAAGTTTGCCAGATCCCACTTAGAAAGACTAAACAGGCACTACCCATCCTTCTTTCTCTTCTATTTTATGTTCCTTCTAAAGGGAATCGAAGGCAGAGGTGCTGAGATACCTTATACCATGCAGACTAAATTCATTTGTAAAGATTACTTTACTGTCCTAGAAAAATACAGGTTGCAAATTTGAGGGCTACAACTTAACCACTTTAGAGAGGATTACTGAGGGACAGGGGACAGCCTTTGAATACCAGACTCTGTGGTAATGTGTGAGAGGCATATTAAATATAGTTGGGTCAGGTGGATTTTTAAAAAAAACTCATTTTTTCCCCTTTTATCATTTTTCTAAAAAAGGAAAAACAAATCGCCATCTGTCTGGCTTGTTTTGTGTATGCATGTATATATAGGAACAGCCTGGGGGAGGGCTGTGTCATGCAATGAAGCAAAACCAAGATGACTTCCTGTGACAGAAGAGTCTTAGTGTTGCAGGAGGACGGGAGGGCGGGCGCTGGGAAGGGCGGAGCATGCTGCTGCCCTCACTTGTTCCCACCGAGAACCCGGGCCATCAGAGGCTGCGGGCAGACAGCAGCAGACGGCACGGTGATCTCTCCGGGGAATTCCTATCTGATTACATCAGACGTCCTATGAAAGTCGACAGGTATGTTTTAGAATAAAAATGGTCGTGATTTCCTGTGCTCCTGAGGTGGGGCAAAATAATCCATGAACCCATAATCCTTTTGGGCATGGATGTTTCTGGACTGACCAGCAGAAAACACTAGGAATAGAGCTGGGGGCAGAGCTGGGGAGAAAGAAGGTTCCAGAGATGGGAGATCTTCACAGGGATGCTGGGAAATGTCCTTCGTTCCATCATTCCTAAGTGCCAGCACTGGTGATTGTGGTCTCGATGGTCAGTGTCACTCCAGAAAGCCACTCCAGGCTGGGAAGTGCAGCTCTTGACCAGAGGACTGCAGAACGGTCCGCGGTTGGGCCCAGAGGGGGAGCACAAGTGGCAAGACACCCCTTTTAGATGCCAATAGTCTGTAGAACCCGCCTCTCGTTGTCATTAAGGTGGCCCGAGAACATTATGTAGCAGGGCTGCTGAGCAAACTGGCAGAGGAAGTCTGTGAGATAGGCCTAGGGGGGAGAAAAGGGCATCACTGAGGGTCCTGGGCTCAGCCAGGTGCGGGGAGTGAGGCCCACCGCCAAATGCCACCAGCTTCCTGAGAGATCAGCATTTACTTCCCTGGATAGAATTTAAATATAAGCCAAGGACAAATGCCAGGGGGAACCAAAACATTAACTGTTTCTATGGCTCCATCTCCTACTTCACTCTGGGGACCTTCACTATGTGGCCCAAGAAGCCGGATTACCACAGTGGTAGACAACCCAGGTGAAAAGTGGCAGTCGTCTCCTGCCCTAAGCCCTCCACACTCAGCAGGGCAGGAAGCCCTTTCTGAGGCTCCCCATCAAGTGAAGAACCTTACACAGATATGAGCTCATATCCTGCTTCCTTGCGGGACAATGTCACTTGTAAGACCTCGCCTCTAAACGCACTCACCTGCAGGTCAATCTGATAGAGAGGATCCTTCAGAGCGTCGGGGTCGTCTTCCTCATCATCCTCGTAGTAATCCTCCTCTGTGAGACGCAGCCGAAACGGGCGGGTCAGGACAGAGGCCCAGGATTCCACCCGAATGACGGAAGTCTGATACCTCCCACCTCCCCTTGTAGGTCTACATCTCCCCTTTCTTGGGCACGCCGTCCCCCCTCAGTCTCAGAGTGCAGAGAAAAGGTATTTACCACGGCTGTCCTCTTCTCAAACTGCTTACCATATTTACTAGTAGCAAGAATGTCAGATAGGAGCTGGCCCGCTAAACCATCCTCCTCTTCCTCCTCTTCCTCCTCCTGGTCCTCCCACATGTCATTGGAGTCGTCTACTTGGAAAGGAGAAGCAGCGAGTACGTACTCACGCATTTTCCCTCTTCCAGTCCAGAGGGAAGGCAGCTGCTCTCACCCTCCGCCTCTGGTAACATTTCGTAAGGGGACCTCACAGTGCCAGCCAGAGAGAGGCCATCAATAATCTTTCTTTTTTTCTTTTTACATTAATGACTATACAAACCAAATTGGTAATCTGACCGTTTGTAACTTTGGTCTGCTCGGTTCAGTCTCCTGGGTCTTCGTACCTTGATTCCACTCGGCAGGGGCGGCTTGGCGAGCGGCATTCGCCTCCATGACGTTGGACAGTTCATTAATAATCAGCTTCAGGATCTTGACCAGCAGAGGAATGTTTGTCCAGCGCTCTGGGTCTGGGAAGGAAGGAAAGCCGGCAAGTCAGACTGTCCTGGGTTCATGCTGGCAGCGTTCCCATGCCGGGCAGAGCCACTCACCACGCAGCTCATCATCCCTGACTATTCTTAGCCACCAAAGAATGATTTAAATAACTTTATTCTGCCTCACATTAATAACTTCAAAAGTTGGGAGAGAGAAGAGAGTTCAGAGGTTACAGAAGACCAATTCTTATCAGCAATAAAGCCATGAAGCCAAGTCACTAATCAGAGCACATGTAGTCAGAGCACAAGTAGTCCCTAAAGCTTGTGGTCTGCAGGACAGCACAGGTAACTATAAGCCTACAGTTAAAAAAGACAGCAGCTCCTCTGTATATCACCTTTATAACAACAAAAAGGACAGCAGCTTTACCTAAGATTAATTGTAGTCACAGGCCACAGACAACCTGATAATGAAGAATGCTGACTATGAGTTAAAGCCCCAGAAGGAAGTTAATATTACCCAACACTATTCTTGCCAATGATCAAGCACAAGAAGTATCCATAGAGTCTGAGCCATTGTTGGCCTATACTTTCCTGCTGCTTCTACAACAAAATATCCCTACTGATTAGGTCTGAACACAGATGGAAGTGCACCCCTCCCCCTCCCCTGGGGGTCCTAGCTCCTACAGAGGGGACTGGCGGGACAGCAGCATCACCTACTTTTGGTTGACTTTGAGCGGGTGCGGATGCCTTCATCCATGTTGTAGATCTCTTCTCCCTTCACACGGATGTCCTGTAGCCGTTTGTCATCTGCATTGATGCCATGCTGGAGCAGTTTACACAGCGCCACTGAGCTGGCAAGAGGAGTCAGAAAAGGACAATTAACCACCTGTCCAAGGTCATCAGCCATTATGCCACCTCTCTTGATAGCGAAAATTCAGTTCACAATTAGGAAGGACAACAGAGTTCAGCTGGAAATGGAATGCAGGATTCATGAGATGTTCCACTGAACAAAGCTGGGGAAGGCAAGCACCACCATGGCTGTATGCACTGGGCAGGCCTAGTGGAAGAAATGTCTAGGCTAGCAAGTCAGAAGGCAGGGTAGGAAGGCCTGAGCTTACCACTAGCAGTACTTAGCTGGTAAGGTGTGTTGCAGAGGCGGGTTTCTGGAGAGTAGGTATCAGACATACACGTCTACTGGGTTGATCATTTTGGGGGAATTTCGAGATGGCAGCCATTCAAATATGCAGGTTAGCAAGAAAGAGGGCAAAGGGAACTATGAGGGGCAGTTTGGTATAAACAAAAACCAGTGGTGTTAAGTCAGGGAAGGAAGAAATGTGAGCAGTGGAAGAGTGCTCAGAGAAGAAAGATGGCTCTACCTAACTTTGCCTTCATACTGTCCATAGAACAGGTGCTGTCGGCTTGTCCACTCAGCCATCACAAACTCCAGGGCAGGTTTACCAGTGGGTCCGGGGAGGCTACACAGGAACTCCAAGAGAGGTTCCAGCTGCGTGTGCACCAGATGAGCAAATACCATGATCAGAGACTAGGAGAGAACAAAAAGGACACTTGCTTCAGAGAAACTGATTTCCAAGCCACAGGAGGCAAGAGGAAATGGCCTGCAAAGCTGCCATCGGGGTCCCTGACAGGACAGGTCAACACAGACTTCCTTGTCCACATTTACGAGGCCAGAAGAGACCCAATTTTATTTAACTTCTGAAAGGATAGTACAAGGTGAAACAACTCAGGATCTACACGCTCATTTACATCTCTGGCACGGCTGGGAAAGGCCGACTCCCCGCTGGCCTTACCTGCATGACACTGAGGGTCTCTGCCTGCTGCATCTTACTGAGGATGGCACGAAGAATCTGGTCCAGATTCTCCCCGAGCTCCCGTCCTGCCTTGGAGATGAGGGTGGAGACGAGGCGGCCCACAAAGGCTGCGGTGAACTCTGAGGTGCGGGGGTCCAGAAGCTGGCTCACCACTTGCATCACGTACCACAGTCCGTTGTGACCTTGCTCGTCATGCCACTGGGCTACCTGTTCCAGTGTCACGGATACATAGGCCCGCAAGCACTCGCCACCATTCTGGGGAGACAGAGGTGACAAGCAAGGTTAGCAGTGGGGGTCGGGGGAGGCAGGTGATGACAGGTGGCAGGCCGCCAGCCTGTATGTGGAGATGTTATTCTCTGAGGGCTAAGCACTGGGTTAGGGGTGGGCTCACTGCACTGGAGTCAGGAACGCACTGTTACTGGCTGGGAGCTATTTTCTGCCAGGCCTCTGTGTCTCACATACCTGCATGGTGGCATTATCATCCGTGTGAAGGGTGCACTGTGCCACCGCAGGGAAAGCTTGACAGATGAGAAGCTGGGAAAGGGGGGGCTTTGTATTCCGCACTACTGTGGTCAGGATATCAATGGCTGTCTGAAGGAGAAAAGAAAGAAGAGTCACAACTGTCTTTGGAGTAAGAAACATCCAACAATCAAGATGCTTACTGAGCAGAAAGGACAGAGCAACCCAAGAAAAGGAACAAGTGGTGAGCAGGGCTCTTGGCCTCCTTCTGGGAACTCCCGGCGGCTGCGTGACTTCCAGTCAGGTGGGTAGGACCCGGGGGGCGGGGGGGGGGGAGGGCGCTTGCAGTCCACAGGCCTGGCATCCACTTACTGCGCACAGCCCCGCAGGGATCTTGTCCGCCGGGGCCTGCATGATGCTGACCAGGGTGGGGATGAGCCGCATCTGCATGGGGCCTTGACAAGCTTCGATCTGAGACAGCTCCTTGAAGATGTCTTGAGCCAGCGAGGCAACGACAGGATCTGCAGTGGAGAAGGCGACAGGAAGCCCGCAGCTCACACACCTGCCCCTGGTTTAGTCATGTCTGTTTTATCCTAACTAGTTAAGAACTACAGCACTGATTACATGTCACATATGTGAGACCTAGAGGGGCGGCCACATGAACGACCTGCAAGAACAGGGGAGACGCTAACAATACGCACGTTCTCATCAAGGCAATGATTAGTCACGAGGTTATCCCTAAAACAAAATTCAGCCTTTTTCCTGGGATACATTTTTTGTGTTGTTTTCTGCTATGCAGCCCTGCTGACACAGTAACTGTTCAAACCTAACTCTTAGTAGGTAGTCATGACAGAAAGAACTGTTAAGGACCTTTTTTGTGTAGGGCTGTTTTGGGATAGGGTCTCACTGTGTAGCCAGTAAGTAGCTGGGCACTGGGCATGCTGGTCATCCCAGGCTACAAGAGGAGCACGATGGCTGGTCTACACTCTCAAGCTGCCTGCCTCACCTCCAGAGGGCAGAGATTATAGGCATGTGTCACCATGCCTAGCTAAGATATGAAACTTTACATGGACCTTCTTTATCTATATACTATAAAGTCTTTGTCTGTACAGCATGCAAAAATACATGTAGGGTAATGTTAAAAACCACTGCGGCACTGTTTGTAAGAGGAAAAAAATGGAAACAACCCACTAGCAGAAAAGATAAATCATGATTCAGCCATTTTATGGAATACTGTGTGACAACGGGAAAGAATGACACATCCAAGCATGCAATATGGAAAGCTCTCAGGATGTAGGTTTTTTGTTTTTGTCAGTTGTGGGGCTTGAAATCAGGGCCTAGGTGCTGTCCCTGAGCCTTTTTGCTCAAGGCTAGCACGCTACCACGTTAGGCCACAATCCCACTTCAAGTTTTCTGGTGGTTACTTGGAGATAAGTGTCTTGTGTACTTTACTGCCCAGGCTGGCTTTGAACCGTGATCCTCAAACCTCAACCTCCAGAGTAGCTAGGATTCCAGGTGTGAGCCACAGTGCCTGGATGTATTTTTTTAAACTAAAAAGCAAATCAAGTAAAGTATTTCATATGCTATCCTTATCCTATGAGTGATTCCTACTGCTTTGAGCTTCAATAGTTAGAATACCCTTAATATTTGTCTACTAATAAAGTACTACTTGATATATCCATAACACAAAAGTTAAAATGTATAAAAATATTGAAGAAAAATACAAAACAACACTTGTCATTCTATACCTAGGGATAACTACCTCAATCCCTTAGCATTTGGATTTATTTTCTAAAACCAAAACTTGCTATCTTACCTTCTAGATATTTTTAATTAATTAATTTATTTATTTATTTTCTTAGTACCAAGGTTTAAACTTGAGGCCCTGTGGTTGCTAAGCAGGTGCTCTATCACTTGAGATACTTCGCCAGCCCTTTTGGTGCCAAGTTGTTTTCAGGATAGGGTTATACCAGGCTGGCCTGGCCTGCAATCCTATTTGTGCCTTCCCTTGTCACTGGGAGGATAGGTACAGTCCACTGTACCCAGTCACTGTGTATCTCTTGTAGTTTGGAATGACAGGCATGCCCCACTGTGTCTAGCCATTGATTGAGTCTTTTTGCTTTTGTTTTTATTGTTTGTACTGAGTCTTTTTTTTTTTTTTTTTTGGCCAGTCCTGGGCCTTGGGCTCGGGGCCTGAGCACTGTCCCTGGCTTCTTCCCGCTCAAGGCTAGCACTCTGCCACTTGAGCCACAGTGCTACTTCTGGCTATTTTCTGTATATGTGGTGCTGGGGAATTGAACCCAGGGCCTCATGTATACGAGGCAAGCACTCTTGCCACTAGGCCATATCCCCAGCCCCCTGAGTCTTGAACTCAGGGCCTCTTGCTGGCTTTTTTGCTCAAAGCTGGCACTCTACCACTTAGCCACATTATCTGCTTTTGGCGGTCTAACTGGAGGTAAGATTCTCCCAGACTTGTCTAGGCTGGCTTTGAATCTTGATTCTCAGATCTCAGCCTCCTGAGTAACCCAGTCACCAGTGCCCGGTTGAGTCTTGTGTACTGTTATGCCTTGTTTGTTCTTGAACTTTGATCTTCCATCTGCCTTAGATCTAAGTAGCTAAGATTATAGATTTGAACTACCATAGTCAGCCACAATATCTTTATAATGTAAGCACTTCCCATGGTTTTTGGTTAATATAAAGCCTGTTTTTCAAAAGCTGTACAGTATTTCATTTTATAGACCTATTTTTTGCAATATAAAAAAATTTGTGTTTATGTAACTGTAACTAACCCCTCTGTACATCACCTTTATAATAACAGAAAACATTTGTGCCAGGTGTAGTGATACATGCCTATAACCTCAGCACTAGGAGGTGAAGGTGGAGGTTTGTAAGTTCAAAGCTAGCCTGGTTATATCTCAAAAAACCCCCACAACAACCAAAAAACAACCCAAAGGCTGTGAATACAGCTTGCCCAATGTGTAATGTCCTAGGATGACCCCTAGCACTGCAAACCAACCAATCAATCTGATGATTGACTTTGTTCATCAAGTTCTGACCGTTTCTTATTCTTTTTTTTTTTTTTTTGGCCAGTCTTGGGACTTGAACTCAGGGCCTGAGCACTGTCCCTGACTTCTTTTTGCTCAAGGCTAGCACTCTACCACTTGAGCCTCGGTGACACTTCTGGCCTTTCTCTATATGTGTGCCAGGGCTTCATGTATGCTCAACAGGCACTCTACCACTAGGCCAAATTCCCAGCCCAACATTTCTTATTCTTGAAGTGCTGGAGATCAAACCCAGGGCTTTGTACATGCTAAGCTAATGCTCTACCACTGAGATAGAGCCCCAGGTACCAGGATTTCCTTTTCTAAATTATAGCTCTAGGCAGGCCTCTTCTTCTAGCAAGCTTTTCATTTAGTTACTTAATTTCCTACTCTACATCAGAGTTTTGGATTCTACTTCTTGCTGTTGGCCTTTTATTCACGATCTTTCTCCCTCAGTCCTTATTCTACTTTTTAACACTGTTCTATCTATGGTCCAACTCTTTCCTTTGCTAACTGAAAGCCACATACATCTCTGCATATGATGCTTAAGACCAGCACCAATCATCCTTCCTTAAGCATACCATTACTGTACTTGAGGAAAATGGCGATGGTAAAGGGGCAGATTTTGCTTTCCATGCTTGCTGTGAATTCTGGGTCTACAGTACAAACGATGCACAAGGTCTCCATAACCAGGTTGAGGACCTCGGAGCTGAACTGGGCTGCGAGGTGAATTAGGCCATCGAGGATGCTGGGGAGGAAGGGCTGAAGCACATGGGTGCTTTCTGAGACTTTCAATTGGTCACAGTAACTAGAGAGAGAGAGAGAGAGAGAGAAGCAAAAATTATTCACAAGCAGATCCTTTACTTCCCAATCTCACAGCATTTATTCATTCTCTTACACACACATACCTGTCATCCAACCATCCATCCATCCGTCCGTCCATCTATATCTTTCCTATTTCTTTTTTTTACTTCTGTGGTGCTAGTGATTAAACCCAGGGCTTCACACACACTAAACATGTGATATACTACTAAGTTATACCCACAGTCCATTTTCCACTCTTTGTTGTGAGTGTGTGTGTGTGTGTGTGTGTGTGTGTGTGTGTGTGTATTTGGAGTTTAAGTCAACTGGGTTTAATCTGGGTTAAACAGGGTTTAAACTGGGGGCTGTTCCTTAGATTTTTTGATCAAGGCTAGTGCTCTACCACTTGAGCCACTTCTGGCTTTTTGATGGCTAATTGGAGGCAAGAGTCTCACGAATTTTCTGCCTGGACTAGCTTCAAACTGTGATTCTCAGATCTCAGCCTCCTGAGTAGCTAGGATTACAGGTGTGAGCCACCAGTACTGGCTGCTATTTTCTTTAAAATTTCATCCCTCTCCTTTTGTGTTGAAGCAAATCCATCCATATCAATTGATCAAAATTGCTGATATTAAATTAAATACTTCAACATTCTTCAGACTAATTGCTGCTTTAGGCAGTCCTAAGATTCGGATATGCATATTTCCATTATTTTACAAAATATTGCTTAAGGTTTTTCAATACAATTTTTAGAAGATTACATTTTAATTATCATGATTTGTCACTACTTTTTTGCATCTCAAAATAAATTCAATTAATATAAACATTATATACAATTAGTATTTGTCTGTGGGTTCAAAGTTAACTCTTCGGCCCAGGCTGGCTTTAAACCTCAATCCTCAGATCTCAGCCTCCTGGAGTATCTAGGATTATAGGCTGGAGCCACCAGCACCTGGCAGATTCAAAGTTCTATAATGCATAGTTGAATTATATTTACCTCTGCAGTATTTACTGGATGCTGCTTATCATGTCCAACAGGGATACAATTGTTCCAAATGAACTGCCTACATCTCAACTTGGCTTTTTCTTTAGTATGGAAGTTAAGCTAAATAGTAACAAAAACTTTGTTTCTATGTTCTAAGACCTTATCTCAGAAATAAGATTCTCACTGGGCACAAGAAATGGTTTTGTTATTGTTTTTGTTTCTAAGTGTCTAATAGTCGTATTACTTGTATTAGTGTCAAAGCTCCACAATGATCTCAGCCTCCTGAGTAGATAGGATTACAGGCGTGAGTCACTGGCACAGGGCCATAAACAAACATTTTAAATATGAAGCAAAGAATGAAATGTTTTGTATAGTAATCTCCCCAGAGAAAATGAAAATAAGTATGCTTGACACATAGTGCTGCCCCTCTAAAACAACCTACAAAGTCATGTGTTTATTTTACCCAAGTATTTTCACATTCATACCAAATACTTCTCAGTTTGCAACTTTGACTATTTCTATAAAACCACAACACAAAGCTGGGCATTGGTGGCTCGCACCTGTAATCCTAGTCAGTCAGGAGGCTGAGATCGGAGGATTGTGGTTTGAAGCCAGTCCAGGCAGGAAAGTTTGTGAAACTTTTATCTCTGTAAACTACAAAAATAGTTGGAAGTGGAGCTGTGGCTCAAGTAGTAGAGCACTACCCTTGAGGATAAAGAAGCTCAGAGACAGCGTCCAGGCTCTGAGGTTTAGATCCAGAATTGGCATCAAACCAAACAAACAAAATCATACTAGACAGTAAACAAATCTTCTCTGGTTCTACTCCTGTTCATAGATTTTAACATTTTTTTTGTCATTATTTAGTTGACAATTGCTTTTACTCTTACACTGAAACTTGTCACAGGATCTTTCTTTTTTTTTAATACAGCAAGAAATAATATATATAAATAAAATCAAGTTTCACAAAGGTCAAAATCAACACAAACATGGTTAACTGTTCTACAGCCCAGAAGAACTTGTATCAGTTATGTAGTAATCAGGTTAGAGCTTCTTCTCATTTAGAGGTCTCAGAGCTTGCTGAAAAAAGTCATTTTTGGTGTTCTGCGGTTTAAACTCAGGGACTCACAACTTGCTAGGCAGGTGCTCTATCATTTAAGCCATAATAGCACTTTAATGACTCATTAAATTAATTTAAAAATGAGCTGGGAGTGTGGCTTAGTGGTAGCGTGTCTGCCTAGCATGCATGAAGCCTCAGGTTCGATTCTCAGTACCACATAAACAGAAAAAGCCAAAAGTCACTCTGTGGCTCAAGTGGTAGAGCACTAACCTTGAGCAAAAGGCAATAAATAATAAAGGAAGAAATAATAAACCATAATTTAAAGAGTTGCTTTAGTTGGAATGCTGATCTTAACATTTAATTAATCTATTTAAATGCTGACCACACAGGCAACTCCCCCATGCTTTCTAAAGATAAATACAACAATACACAGCATCTTAAACTGTCTCAAAAGGTAAGAAGCCAGGGAAGGCAGGTGGAAGATGAATTTACATTGATAACGTTTAGGATTCAACGGAAACATTTAAGTTTGGATCTTAAGACATTCCTTAAAACAGGGCTAGAGATGTGACTGAAAGGGCAGAGTGCTGGCCTAGCAAGCATGAAGCTCATAATTCAAACCCCAGTACCATTAAAAAAAAAATGGGTATTTTTACCTTTGCATTTTTTGGTGCTGGTACTTACTTGGGCTTGAACTCAGGGCCCAAGTACCATCTCTGAACGTTTCTGCTCAAGAATGAAAAACAACAGGGACTAGGAGGACATGCTCTGCTCACAAAAGCCAGGTCACTTGTAGAGATGCTTCCCCCTTTCCCCAACCCCCATTTTGAAGAAGATCTTCAGAAGAAATTTCCAAACAACTTAATAGACTAAACAACCACAGTTTGAGGGGCTGGGAATATGGCCTAGTGGCAGGAGTGCTTGCCTCGTATACATGAAGCCCTGGGTTCGATTCCCCAGCACCACATATATAGAAAACTGCCAGAAGTGACGCTATGGCTCAAGTGGCCGAGTCCAAGGCCCAGGACTGGCAAAAAGCAAAACAAAACAAAAAAAACAACAACCACGGTTTGAGATATTGGCTGAGTCATTTTTTCTTACAGCAATTCTTGTTACCACAGGGTAGCATACTCACCCCCAGATGGCTCTCACAGCAGAAATTCGAACTGATGGTGGTTGTGACTCATGAAGACCACTAACTGTCGCCTGCAGGAACTGCTGGATCAGTTCAGGGGACATAGCAACAGTGAAGCGACTGGCAGCCCAAAGTGCTCGACCCAAGAGGAAAGGAGACACTGGGAGAAAGAGAACAATCACAGGTTGGACAATACAAAGTTCCTGTACGTGCCTGCCTTCCCTTCACAACTCCATTCCTCAAACGTTCACAAAAACCGAATGCTATGGAATATACACAACTTACTTGAGAAAAAAAAGTATCTCACAAGAAAGAGGCAAGTATGTATACAGAACTAATTTTACTGTCCAAATTTACTGACTGTTGGCATGAGATCTAGAATATTCTGAGGCTAAGACTTTACTATCCCAGTTCCATCCTAGCCCTCACTATTCTTTAAGCCTTCTAAATGTCTTCTGCATTTCTACTTTTCTTCCTACCTTTTTGCCTTTACTGGAACATTAACTACAGTTCTGCCAGTGAGTTCTACAGTTCACCCAATAAAGACTTCCTTAGCCTAGATGTGGTGGCTCACATCTATAATCTCAGCTGCTCAGGAAGTAAAGATCAGGAAAGTTTGATGTCAGCTCATCAGACTCTGTCTTAACCAATTAACCAGGCATGGTTAATTCCAGCTATGTTGGAGATGTGGTCTAAGGACCACTCTGGACAAAAATGAGAGATTCTATCTGAAAATGAAGCAAAAAAGGGCTGGGAAGCTGGGCGTGGGTGCCTCACGCCTGTAATCTTAGCTACTCAGGAGGCTGAGATTCGAGGACCCTGGATTGATGCCAGCCCAGGCAGGAAAGTCTGTGAGATGCTTATCTCCAATAAACTACTCAAAAATGCCAGAAGTGGTAGAGCACTCGCCTTGAGCAAAAGAAGGCTCATATCTGCAATCTAGTTACTCAGGAGACTAAGATCTGAGAATCGTGGTTCAAAGCCAGCCCAGACAGACAAATCCGAAAGACTATCTTCAATTAACCAGCAAAATGCTAGAAATGGGGGCTGGGAAAATGGCCTAGTGGCAAGAGTGCTTGCCTCGTATACATGAGGCCCTGGGTTTGATTCCTCAGCACCACATATACAGAAAATGGCCAGAAGTGGCGCTGTGGCTCAAGTGGCAGAGTGCTAGCCTTGAGCAAAAAAGAAGCCAGGGACAGTGCTCAGGCCCTGAGTTCACGGCATAGGACTGGCAATAACAAAAAAAAAAAAAAAATGCTAGAAATGGAATGTAGCTCAGGTGTTAAGAATGCCAGCCTTGAGCACAGAAGCAAAGCAAGAGCTTGAGGCCTTGAGTTCAAGCCTCAGTATCAGCATGAGCATGCATAATACATGTACGTACACATACACAAAGCTTGGGATTTGTGTTAAGTTTTAAGATGGTAAAGGTATGTATAGACTGAAGTGTTTAAGAATGGCTGGTATAGAAAAGCATTTTTGTCCTTGGACTTGAGTATCTGATGCTTTTGCTCACTGGCTGGCGCTCTACTACCTGAGCCACGCCTCCAAACTCCAAGAAAAGCTTTTAATTATAGAAGGACATGATGTGCCTTTTTGAAATACTGATTTTGAAACAAAAATTTGAAGTTCTTTGCTAGGCAAACTTTGTAAGAAATATGTTAATGTAGTCATTCTTTCCCTAGAAATGACTTGATTTCATCTTACTGAAAATGTATTCTTTTTCTAATAAACTTTCCTATCACTTTCACCAGACTTTAAGTCTTGTAGTTTTTCTCTCATTGTACACAAGACAGAGGTAACTCTATCAGATGTCAGTAATATTCTGCCCCTGTCCCCTGGCAATAAGCACAAAGGTCTCCAGACATTGTCTAACGTTCCCTGGGTTCCAAATGAACCTCTGGCCTATTCCTTTCAGTCTCTCTCATTAATTGTTTCTTTTAAGGCTGGAGAACCAGAGCTGTGCTCCATTGCCACCATGTTCTCTGGCCTAGGCTGCTTCCCAGTCCATTCAGAATTCCATGGAGCATGGAGCTCAGGGTGGGCAAGAGGGCAGGGAAGAGAGACACAAGAAGTTTTAGGCAGCTCTCTTGGCTTGGGCCTTGGAGATATACTGGGAGGCTTTTGAAAAAAGGAATTTAGGAAAGAGAGAAAGAGAGAGAAAAAGGAAAGAAAGAAAGGAAGAAAGATGTCAATAGGCTCCAGAAACCTCAACACTTTCATTTATGTAATTATGGAATTCATTTCATTCATGTACATGGCAATGCACTCTAGAATCCAATGATACATTAGACATGATTTCTATTCTTAAAAGACTTTATGCTCTAATAGGAGAGAGAAAACATGCTCATCAACTACAACACAGCACATTATATAACACAGGCAGAGTGAAACAAGATCTTCCCCATGGATCTGAGCTCTGGATGTGCAATCATCTTAATTTTGTGATTCAGAGAGTGGAAGTGATGGACTGACATATATCTAATTAGAATTACAGAACACAGTGTTTTCAAAATGATGTAAGCGACTCTAAAAGACTGAGAATGGGACAAACAATACCCATGTCTCATAAGTGAAGAACTAAGAATGGAAGAAAAGATAGTATTTTGGAATGGAGAGGTGGCTCTCAGGATGAGTAACGTTATCTTCACATTGTAGGATAACATAACTATTAGCTATGATCTGGAGGAATCAACTCTTAGTAGTAGTAAAGGCTACTTTTTTTGTTTTGTGTTAGTCCAGGGACTTGAACTCAAGGCCTAGGTGCTGTCCCTGAGCTTTTTTGCTCAAGGCCAGCACTCTACCACTTGAGCCACAGTTCCCTTTCCATCTTTGAGTAGTTAATTAAAGATAAGAGTCTCACAAAACTTTCCTGTTCAGGTTAAGATTGAACTGTCATTCTCAGATCTCAGCCTTCTGAGTAGCTAGTATTGCAGTCGTGAGCCATCTGTTCCTGGCTTAAAGGCTACTTTTTAAGGTAATCAGTCAATATAGATGAGAATGTTACACGTCTATTATTTGGGTATTGGTTAAGGATATATTTTGAGAAAAGCGACAGGAATCTAACAAGAATCTAACAAGCCAGGTACCCTGGCTCTATTGATATGCCAACGTAAGCCAATTCTTAAGGTGTAACAACCAGATCACATTTCATTCAAATGGCAAAAAACTGTCGTGGATGGGAGTACCAAATTGAGAGGACACCTGAATGGCATGCATGAATTATGGAGGCATTAGTCTCCTAGTAGGAGAAGCATGAACCAAGGTCACTGGGGTGTATTACGGGTTGAGATGAACTTGAGCTCAGGGTACAAATAATTTTTGCCCCAAGTACACAAGAATACCTAGGTGACCAAGTGGAGAAAACTCTTGCTGACAGGTCAACACAGTTCTTGTGGAATCTTGGGCAAGCACTAAAGCATACCTGAGAGGTTGAGGTCTGTAAGGATGACATTGGTCAGGAAGCCATGCATGTCGAACTGGATCCTGCCACTTTTCACACTGTCGGTGATGATGGACTTCACCGAGCCAAGGGCGAGCATGCAGGCCTCGTGGATCTTCCACCTGCAGAAGGGACACCACGGCTGGTAAAGCAAATTACACTGCACAAAAAGAGAAATATCTGGGAGAACTAGATTCAGAAAAGGGGATTCCAGCACAATATGTCCACTAAGAGCTACTTATAGACGCCCCCAATCCAGACACTGTTAGTAAATTGCACAGTTTTCTGCTTAGAAACAAAATAAAAGCCCTTCCTTTGAGAGAGGCAGGGTATTCAAGAGAGGGGGAAATGACAGCATTTTAAGCAATTACTTTAGGGTTAGGAAGGGCTGCTTGAGAGAAAAGCACGGGTTTGCGCGCCTCAGATGTGACGCCTCCCGCCGCCACGCTGCACATTCTTACCAGTGCTCTGCCCCGCTGGTTTTGGTTTGTTCTGCTTCTTGTAAATGCCGAGTGCCCGCAGCAGCCAGGGCCACTGCACTCTCGTTCTGGAAATCTGTGGCCACAGCCTAGTGAGAGGAGAAAAATGTGCACAGTAAATGTATTTTATGTAAGTTGCATTAGTCAGGACTGTTACGGAGTGAATGGCTCAAACTCTTCAAAGCGACACACTAAACTGTGAGGGCCTCCACAGTATTGTAAGGTTGATTGTCCCCTTTGGCTTTGGCTGCATTAAACAGAACGTAAGTAAAAATGATAGTCAGCTTTGGATAACAACGGGGTAGTTATTTATTTTTTGGAACCTAATCATGAAAAAAATAAGGCTATTTTAGTAATTGAAAACTAATATATACATATGGCCATGTTGGGGATGTAACCCACAGCCTTATGCATATTGCTCTAGCACTGACCTAGTCCCCCTATAGTCAGTCCCTGTAATCCTTCACAGGTACCTTAAAAATATTAGATGATAACCAAGAGTGATCCACCAGCAAGCCTCCTACCCAACAGGAAGCAACGGGCAACTTGTTCATAGCATTTCAGCCTAGAGGCAACACTAGGCTCTAGTCAGAGAAGCCAAAGAAAATGAGCAGATGTTTGTATGTTCATCTCTCAGCAGTCTTTTTTAAGATTTATACAAGAGTCTTGTTGAGGGAAGGATTAAATCCAAGTATTCCTGACTCAACTCTTAGTCATTAAACACTTTATCTTCGGAAAAATTTTGGAAGTCTAATATTTACTTATAAATCAGAACCAGAAGTTAGAATTTCTGTCTTAGATTTGACCTGAGAGTTCTCTTGTATCCCGAGTGAAATAACAGCACTAACTGGTGTTAGATAGCTAGGCAGAGGAAACCCTCAAGGGATGGAGGAGAATTATTAGGCTAAAATATCTTACCAACAACAGGTCTTGAGCTGCAATCCTAACAGTGTAGGAGAAAGTGTCATCATCTTCATCTTCTACAAACTGTTGAGGGTTCGCGGTCCATACTTTAATCTGGAAAGATAATGTTAGGTCTGTTTAAGGCCATCAATGTGTTACTTTTTTGCATCAAAAGACACAGAAGGTTGTCAACATTTTATCCTGAGCAAAAGTGTAGCTTTAAAAGCCATTTCTTTTTGTTGTATGTGGAAAAGACATTAATCAGTAGCCAGAGCCTAACAAAAGCTCTCTTTGGACAAGCAGGCTTGGAGAAGTTCAAACTTGTATATCCTCATGCATTTGCATAAATGTTCTTGGCATACTGAGCACAAAGGAATGCCAGATTTCATGAGGTTATCATTTCCCCCTCTAGTGTAAATATTCTTCAAGAAAATAAGCAAGATACGGTCCAATTAGGAGAAAACATCTTGTACCCTATTCTCCTGATGGCTTACTTCATTGCTACACTTTATTTGTAAACTAAGATGGACGAAAGCAAGGTAGCTCTGCTGTCCAGGACTGTTGCTATGCAGAGCACTCATGTGGGGTCACTTGGGTAAAGATTGAAAGGTATATTTTTTTTCTGCTATTTACATCAACAGCCTTGTCTTATTCTTGATTGCTCTCTTCTGGTTTTAATGATCCACTAGCCGGGTTAATAATTTGATCACTACATTTCACTATTTATAGGGAAGGAACAAGTGCTCTTAGATGCTACGATCATTGGGTAATAGTCTTACAGAGATTTTCCTATTGGAAAAAAAGCATTCCAGGAAGTTGAAACATGTTTTGTTATGGGGAGAGTGGCAAGGGGAGGGAGCAGACAAATGAAGAGAGGAAGGTCAGGCAAATACAGACATTATATTCAATGTACCTTATGCAAAAAGCTGAACTATTTAACGTGAGGGTATGGATGGGTTTGGAAAAGTGAGAAGAATGTTGGAAGGAGGGACACTGATCAGGATGTATCGTACTCATAATCTCACTTGTTGAAAGGAAACCCTTTTGTATAGCTACTTAAAATTTAAAAAATAATGAAAGAGAAAAAAGAAAAAGAATGTTCTGAAAGCACAACTACTTAACATAGGAGTTGATCAAACTCCAAAGATGTGGCAATAAAACGATGCCAAAGCTTTCCTAGAAACTTCACATGCCGGACCACCCTAGAGTCTATCTTTAGAAATCAAGTGTTTACTTGACCAAGACTAGACATTCATGAAGCTGCCTCCTGAATACTACTTACCTGCTCTTCAGTGATCTGCATGTACAGGATAATATAGTAGATCAACTCAGGCAAGGCTTTCTTAACAGTGCTTTTGAATTTGCTATTTTCTAGCAGGGCATGGACAAATTCAAAAATGCTAAAGACGAGATTTTCAAATCCCAGGACTTCACCTATAGCAAACACACAAAAGAAGAAATTGATGATATGACAGTGAAAGGAATGCATGTACGCTGGAAATAAAGTACATTATAAACAAGGAAATAAAGAATTTGCTAATTACTACATCTGAAGGCTTGGTTGAGGGAGCTGTAGAATCAAAGAAAGGAACTGTAGATAGTAATTCGTCTTTGGAATGAAAGAGTAAGAAAATACTAGATGTATATTCCAGTATGTCTATTTTTTATCAAAAATATTTACAAATATTGAAAACAGAAACGGATATACCATTTCCTGGGACTTGAGAATTAACTCAATTAGAAAACTCACTTAAGAAAAGGAAACCTCTATGTTACTGCTTTTTTCTGCCTTTGATATTTTTTCTCCTGATTTCTTCCTAAATGGTATTCCCATTAAGATCAGATAAACTACGTACCATCCGAATCCACAGGATCTTCTACTTCTTCTGTGTAATTTACTTCTGTTCTCACATAAGTATGATGAAGATTAAAGAAATAGAATCTGGGGGCTGGGAATATGGCCTAGTGGTAGAGTGCTTGCCTTTGCATATACATGAAGCCCTGGGTTTGATTCCTCAGCACCACACATATAGAAAAAGCCAGAAGTGGTGCTGTGGCTCAAGTGGTAGAGTGCTAGCTAGCCTTGAGCAAAAAGAAGCCAAGGACAGTGCTCAAGCCCTGAGTTTCAAGCCCCAGGACAAGGAAAAGAGAGAGAGAGAGAGAGAGAGAGAGAGAGAGAGAGAGAGAGAGAGAGAGAGAGAGAGAGAGAGAGAGAGACAGAAATAGAATCTAGAGCCTGCTTTACATAGCTCTACAAGGCAGTGTTATATATTCCAATACTAGGAGTACACACTTAAAAGTATAGCCATATGAATGTGAAACCCAAGACTAGATTCCCAATTACAGGTGGCAATGGGTCCCTCCAGCTTTCAGGAAAGGATATAAAGCAGCACTTTCGGTGAGTGTGTTCCAAACAATAGGCAGAATCTGCTGCATGGAAGACACCATGTGCTTGGGGAAGTTTTTCACCAGGGCTGTCACTGCCTGAGAAGTTAAGAGGAACAGAGGGGAAGTCAATATTCCACACTACCCACTCAAACACCAACCTACAGGCAGTAAGTGTTCACCTTTAGGACCTCCATCTTAAAGCCACTGTCAGATGTGGGGCCATCTGGCATCTGGAGAGCCTGGACGAAGGCTTCTGTGAACTGCTGCACCACAGGGAAGATTAGGACTTTGGCTGCTCCCTGAGAATGGAAAGCACAGTCAGTGCTGGGCACACCTCTATCCATGGCTCCATATACATAACAAACACCGAGGTCTGAGCCACTTAAGGTCATTCTCAGACTCAGGTTCCAACCCTGAGAGCACAGCAATAAAGGCAAAGAGGTGCTGCCCAAGATTTCATTCTCAACTACCACTTGTAGTTCCTCACCCCAGCCCACTGGTTGGGGCTGGAAATATGGCTTAGTGGTACAGTGCTTGCCTAGCATGCACGAAGCCCTGGGTTCGATTCCTCAGCACCACATAAACAGAAAAGGCCAGAAGTAGCACTGTGACTCAAGTGGCAGAGTGCTAGCCTTGAGCAAAAAGAAGCCAGGGACAGTGCTCCAGCCCCGAGTTTAAGTCCCAGGACAGGTAAAAACAGCACAAAAAAAAAACAAAAAACTGCTTGCGAATTCCAGAGTTCAGTACTTTTCAGCTTTGTTTCACATAAAAGGGTCACAGAAGAACAGAAAGGTTTGTAAGGGATATCTAATATGAAAAGGACACAGAAAAACAGGTTTGAAGAAATTAGACTCAGGAGGAAACTAAGATGTGGGTGTGCATGTGAACAAATCAATCAAAATGTCATGTTTATCTACAACACTGATCAGTGGGCTTTCGACACTTTGTCTGCCAAACATTAATAAAGATGTAAGCATGCAGTTTTTCATCTGAAGGTTCACTCACCTTTTCCAGCTCCTCCATGTTACAGATCATATGGGCACAAGTGGTAAAAATCTCCACAGCTCGAGAACGAGTTCGAATACCATATACCTAGGGAGAAGGTTATGGCACCGTTATGGGAATGGAGCATGTGCCTATGTGTATATCTGTGACTAGAAGTAAAATCAATCCTTACATGACACTGTTTTCCTCAGAAAAATGTAATTCATTCATGTATAAATCTGAGAACACAAGACAGCAGCACCATGTTAGAACCTACTGGATTTAGCTTTATATATAGGCCTTGGGCTGATTTTTTTAAATTAAAAAACAGGCAGTGTAATGTTTGAAAGCCTAACATGGCCAATGTATTTCTTTTTGTTTTTTTGTCCTCCCTCCTTCCTTCTTTTCATCTTTCTAAAATAAGGTTTCACATGTTGTCTGGGCTGTCTCCCAACTCTTAGACTGAAGTGATCAATCCTCTCACCTCAGCCTCCTGGGATTATGGTATATACCAGAACAGCTCTTCTTCTTCTTCTTTATTTTTTGGTAGTGCTGGGAAACAAAACCAGGGCTTTGATCTGGTTAAGTATCTTATCCTTCTATTCACAGTAAACTTCCTTTACATTGGGCGTATGCTAGATATTGGTGGCTAGCTTTCTTCCTAGCTACTCCAGAGGCTGAGGCTTGAAGATCATGATTCAAAGCCAGTCTAGGAAGAAAATTCACAAGATTCCATCTCTAATGAGCAAAAAGCTAGGCTGGAAGCATGGCTCAAGTGGTAAAGCACCCGTATGAGATCCAGTATTAGCAAAAGTAAATAAAAGGTTACAGTCAGGGAAATAGATAAACATTACCTATCAGGAATCATTATTTTACTCTGAATGATTTTACTATTCACATGCCTATTAATTAAATATATACACAATATGTATTGAAGATCTAGTTATGCAGTGAGGTAAGACAGGCAAGACTAGACAGAATACCTCAGTAGGAGGCTAGAAGTAGCAATGAAGGTACTGGATATTTAGGGATTACAGTATGCCAGCAGGTACATGAAGACTCTTCAGTTGTTTTACTCTTTTATCAAAGGCTTGTCCCTACAGTTAAGAGTGAACTCTATGGTCAATCCCAAATCGGATCCAGATCTTTGTCAGTACTAATCCTCAAATATGGGGCACACCATCATCTTCCACCTTAGAGTCAGAGGCAGACCCGAGGCTGAACAGCTCTTTTGGTTGAGATCACAGAACTGAGATTTCATACCTCAGCCATAGTGAAGATCTTATACATCTCTGGAAGAATGACAGGAGCAACAAGTGGCATCTGAGTGTCTGTTACTTCTCGAGTAAACTCTATAAAGACAAAAGCACAAAAACTACTGCTTCATAAAGACATTAAGTGTGAAAACTCCCAAACCATTTCTCAGTGGCAGTTCCCAGTCAGCATACAAGTAAGTATGCAGACTTAGGTACGTAGGACTTAAGTACTTAGATTAGAGCTACTTAGCTTCCTGAGTGTCCCAGTGCTCAGCTAACTGGGACATTTTTCAGAAGCATAATAGCTAAAGGTGCAATTGGGTCTCTCAAGGTTAATATACCCTACAATTTTGGGCACTACTAATCAAATCAAATGAAGATCAAATACTCAAGGCTGAATTTTATTTATGAGTTGTGATTTCTTCTTGAAGGATAAAATTTGAGTTTTGAATAATGAGCATGCCTGTAATCCTAGCTACCCACGAGACTGAACTCAGAGGATCGTGGTTTGAAGCCAGCCTGAGCAGGAAAGTGTGTGATACACTTATCTCCAATTAACCACCAGAAAGTGGCACTGTGGCTCAAAGTGGTAGAATGCTAGCCTTGAGGGAAAAGCTCAAGGATGGCACCCAGGCCTTGAGTTAAAAAAAAAAAAAAAAAGAAAGAAAGAAAAATCACAAGGAGAAGCAAGGGAAGTAAAAAGAAGAGAAAAATCTAGGCAAGGAAGAGTTTGATCTTCTTGGTAAATTTGCTGTGTACTTGAGCTAAAATACTGAAGCTTTGTCCAAGCAATTAATCAAAACTTAGTAAGTTGGGTGCTGGTGAGTCATACTATAATCTTAACTACTCAGGAGGCTAAGATCTGAAAATGAAATCTGAAGCCAGCCAGGGCAGGAAAATACATGAGGCACGTATTTCCAATTAACCACCAAAAAACTGGAAGAGGAGGTGTGGCTCAGGTAATAAGAGTACCAGCCTTGAGGGAAAAAGCTAAGGGACAAGCACCAAGGTTCTGAGTTCAAGCCCTAGTACCAGCGCAGAAAGAAAGAGAGAGAAAGAGAGAGAGAGAGAGAAAGAGAGAGAGAGAGAGGGAAGGAAAGAATATAGTGAGTAGTGTTATAAAGACACCTGGCACATGGGAAAAGGGACTTTTCAAACAAATGGAGAGGAAGGAATTGTATTTGACAAAGAATTGGTATTATCTACCATTAACATCATATGAATTACATGAACTAGTAAAAATTAGCCTAGCTGCCTAGTTCAATAAATTGAGGATCAAAGAGTAGATATGGAATGTATGCAAGACTACATTGTGGGCTAGTAGGAAACAGGTGAGATAAAGATATAGGCGAGATTTCTGTATACTTGCATAAACAGAGGGGAAAAATGATTTCTAAAACAAGACAAGACAATATGGCTAAAGTCCAGATAAATTTCTCTTTTTTTGGCTAGTCCTGTGGCTTGGACTCAGGGTCTACGCACTATTGCTGGACTTTTTTTTTTTTTTTTTGCTCAAGGCTAACACTCTATCGCTTGAACCACAGTACCACTTCCGGCTTTTTCTGTTTATGTGGTGCTGAGGAATTGAACCCAGGGCTTCATAGTAAGCACTCTACTGCTAAGCCATATTCCCAGCCCCACAGATAAATATTTCTTAAAGAGTCAGGCATTGGTGGCTCACACCTGTAATCCTAGCTACTCAGGAGGCTGAGATCTGAGGATCGCTGTTCAAAGGCACAGGGCAGTAAAGTTTGTGACGAGCTTCTCCAATAAATCACCAAAAAAAGAAAAAAAAAAAGCCAGAAGTGGATCTGTGGCTTAAGTGTAGAGCACTAGCCTTGAGTAAAACAAAGCTCAGAGACAGTGACCAGACCCTAACTCTCAGGATGGTGGTGTTGGGGGGTGAGGGGGGAGAGAGAAGAGAGAGAGAAAATACTTATTATGACTTTATTTTGGGGGTAGGATGCAGGGCAGAACTTGGGAAGAACTGAGAAAGTGAGGTCAGACCTAAGGACTTATGAAAATGGGCTCTGAGAGGAAGAGATAGCCACCAACTCTTTCTGGATTGAAAGCTGAAGTATTTTTGTCAACTTTTTAGAACAGAGTAAAAGAAAAGATAGTGAAGACAGTATGTTCTGAAATCTGTCAAGATTATATAGACATACATTCTTAAAATTTTCTCTTTTATTTCTATAAAAATTCTATTTGACTATTCTCAACCCCTTCCTCTTGAGCTGAGGATTGAGGGTAAGTGCTTCTAGCCACATCCCGTGCCTTATTTGGCTGTTATTTACTTTATTTGTCTTATTTGTAGTCAAGACTTTGCACTTACTAGGCAAGTGTTTTACTTGAAACATCCCTCCAGTCCTATTTGCTGTGATCTTCCTATCTCTCCCTCCTGTGTAGCTGGTTTATTATTTGACTATCCTTAAATTTACCTTGGTTGATTAGAAAGAATAATATTACATCATTTGCAGGAAACTGGATGGACTTAGAACAAATCATGCTAAGTGAGGTAAGCCAAGGTCAGAGACACAGATAGCTCATGTTTCTCTCATATGCAGAAGCTAGATCTAAAACACACCAGATAAATTATAGGGGATTCCAAGCATTCACATATAGTGAGACCAAAAGAGCATACTTTTTTTTTTTTTGGCATCAGTTCTGGGGCTTGGACTCAGGGCCTGAGAACTGTTCCTGGCTTCTTTTTGCTCAAGGCTAGCACTCTACCACTTGAACCACAGTGCTACTTCTGGCTTTTTCTGTTTATGTGGTGCTGAGGAATTGAGCCCAGGGCTTCATGCATGCTAGGCAAGCACTCTACCACTAAGCTACACTCCCAGCCCCAAAGGAGGATACTCTTAGGAGATGCCTATATGCATCTGATCATATAAAATAATGTTTATCAAAATAAACTCCAGGAAATGGAAACAAGTGGGTTTTTTCTTTGTTACTGTTTGTTTCCTTTTTCTTGTTTGTTAATTTATCTGTCTTTGAGAGGTAAGGGGGGACAAAGAGTGAGCAAATGTAGCAGTGGTACTTACTAGACACTATGCAGAAAAAGGAACTATACAACTTATGGTTGGGGATGGGAGGGAAAAACAGCAAGGGTGACAGTGTCCAACAAGAAATGTACTTTTTGTTTTTTTGTCAGTCCTGAGGCTCGAACTCAGGGCCTGGGCACTATCCCTGAGCTTCTTTTGCTCAAGGCTAGCACTCTACCACTTGAGCCACACCGTCACTTCAGCTTTTTCTGTGTATGCGGTGCTGAGGAATCAAACCCAGGGCTTCAGGCATGCTAGGCAAGCACTCTACCACTAAGCCACATTCCTAGCTCCAGAATTGTACTCTTTACCTGATTTATGTAACTGTGACTCTTCTGTGCATCACCTTAATAGTAACAATTAAAACGTTTTTAAAAAGAAATTTTTTTTTCCTGTGGCTGAACTAAGTACCCAAGTTTAAATAACTGCACACTTTATTTGATGTTTTTGCATAGAATCATTATAAAATGGGGCTAACCAATTAAGACAAAAATTTCCAGGAGGATCTACAGCTTGCTAAAAGGGAAATAATACATAATGATAATCATAATGACTAATTTTTAAAATTTCTTACTATGTTTCAGCTACTATGGCTCAACAGTTTATATAGACTTATTTATTTAAATTACCAAAAGGTTCTTTTGAAGCAGACAATTTTAGCATCTTAGAAAGCACAGTAGATAAAGTATGTCAAGGTAATAAAGCAAGAATAAAAACCACTATGCTTTTCTTGTATTTTTTCTTTTGTTTGCATGTCTTCTGTGGTGCTGGGCCTTATACTCAACAGCTTTGTGCTTGCTAAGTAAACATTCTACTACTGGACTATGTTCCCCATCCAATATCTCTAAGTGTACGGTTTGAATGTAGGAGTACTGTGAGTTCTTAATTCCCAGACAGGGGAGCTGAAGGATAGAGGTAGAGTCAGATTTTCTGAAAACTAGAAAAGAAGAACAGCCTCCGTAATAAATCCTGCTGGTCTGGGCCACCCTGTCCTAGCCTGTTCACGTTCTTGCTGCTAGGACTCAAGTACCAATACCAGGAAAGAGGCTCTGATACCTGTCAGCACTCGCATGGCTCCGTGGACAGCATTTAAGTCTCCGCTCACCAACATCTCCATGAGCAGGTTGAAGAGCTGGGGCCAGGCTTCAGGCCAGTCCCAGTGGGCAATGGCTGACACTGCATAGGCCACACTGGAGCGCACTTTGCTTATTGATTCTCTCAACCCATTGGGCAAGAGCTCTCGGATAACAATTTTTGCCTGTAGAGAAGGAAAATCACTGACCATTAGATCAGGTTTTAAGTTACTGGCAGAGCCCAGTCCAGTTTGGAACTGTATTAGAGAACAATAAGCAAAAGAAACAGCACACCAATATGAAACTCACATAGAAATAGTCCATTCAGAGTTTGTGATCTCTAAACATGCTATTTATTAAAGCATCTGTAGCTACAAGTATCCATTTCAATAAAAAAAATTCAGTTCCTTAATTACAGTAGCCACACTGTAAGTGCTCAAGAGCTCTCATAGTGGAAATCACTGATACAAAGTATTTCCACACCCTCAGAAGACTGCAATAGACAGTCTTGTTCTCAACTTGTATCTCAGTATTTCTTGGGGAGCCAAGACAGATGCATAGTACAACACTGAGGAGAAACATTGTTTCATGTAATTCTCAAAAGATTCTTCTGAGCTTGCTATTTTAATTCTAGCTTTAGAAATTTAGAGGCTCAGAAGCTACATATGTTCCCAAATATCTCATAGCCTGAAAGGGCAGAAATGGAATAGAGTTTGACACTCAAACTCTCTTACCTATGGCATAGCATCCATTAATACCAAATATCAATCTCCTTTTCTGCCTTGTCCTTTCATTGCTCCATGTGGTCAAATAAATGTGATAACCTAATCTATGGCAGTCCTCAAGCTGGTACACTAATAAGGAAATTGCCTTTACCCTTTCTGTAGTTTCAGGAGGCCTAAATTTCTCTGACTGGGCACACCAGTGAGTCTCCACATACTGCTTCAAGATGACTGATGCCAGCTGTGAAGAGAATAAGCCAAGAAGTGCAGTGAGAAACAGACTGTGGTTGTTGTTGTTTTTTCACGCATAAAAACTACATATATTGCTTGATACATCTAAATCACATCTAAATCTGGTACAAAAACCATGGGTTATTTATAAATTGACCTTATTCTTTTCCTTCCCATAGGAAAGTTTCATTATCAAGCAAAAGGAAATCATTTATAAATTGGGTCCGTCTGGACTTACTTGACGAATTGCCAGTGCCCCTTGAGGATCTACGGTCAGCTCTGCCAAGTGAACTCCAAATTCTGAAAAGAGAAAATTGTGCTGTGAGTTTCAGAGCATTTAAAAAAGCCATAGCAATTTACCGAGCCACAACCAACTTGAACTATTGCTCCTAACAGTGCTGGTAACTGCTTAGGTTGATTCCCTTCAATAGAGAAGCAAGTGGCCATGCAGGGCAGGACTTCATGCCATGAACAGTTCCAGCCCCTTCTCATTTTCTCCAGTGGTTGCATGAAGCCTTCCAGCTAGCTTCCATCAAAGATAGTAGCCTACTCTTTTCAGATTAATGGCTGTGGTAAATTGGGGAAACTGGAACTCTAACCCCAAGGAGAACTTAAGCAACACAATACTCTTTTTGTTGCTGTTGTTTTGCAGACAGGATCTCACTACATAGCCTCCCAAGTGTTGGGATTACAGAAGTGTACCACCACACCTAACAACAGTAATCTTGAGCAGCATATTGGAAGGTTGGAAATTCCAAAGTATGGATCTAAGTTATACTTCCAAAGGTGCCAGCTATTCTTTAAACTCTCATTAGGGAAAGGAAAATGAGGAATATAGGGCCAGACCAGGGTACCTCATAATTTCCACCTGTCTCCTAATCTAGTACAATACTAGCAGCCATCAGTCACACAGGCTGTGTGTGAAATGTAGCCAGTGAGAACTGAGATGGCTGTACATGTAAAACACACCTAAAGTTTCACATAGGAAAATGAAAGCAAAATATCTTCATAATTTTTGTACTGATTATATGTTGAAATAATACTTTGCATACACCAGATGGGCATGGTGGCACACTCCTATAATTCTACACTTGGAGGCAGAGACCGGAGGACAGAATTTGAGGCTAGCCTGCTTTACATCTGCCTTAAAACAAAGCAAGAACAACAACAAATGTACAGGCTCAAAGCAGGCACTGGTGATTCACATCAGTAATCCTAGTGACTCAGAGGACTAAGGTCTGAGGATCTAGGTTCAAAGCCAGCCTGGACAGGAAAAGTCGATGAGATTCTTATCTCTAAGTGGAGCTTTGGCCTCTAGTGGTAGAGAGCTAGCTTTTAACAAATAAAGCTCAGAGACAGTGCCCAGGCTCTGAGTTTAAGCCCCAAGACTGGCACAAAAAGAAAAAAGTATAGGCTCAAGATTTGGGAAATTTTAGGCTCAAATCCTGAATTACTGTGTTTGTTTTTATGTAAGCTGACTTATCCTTTTAAATCTCAATTTCTTTACCCGCAAAGCAAGAATGCAGTCAATATATCACAGTCCTGTGAGAACGCAATGATTTCATGGGGTGCTTAGCGCAATACCTGCCACACAGCAATAACTTTGGGGGGGGGGGAGGAAATCACTTTTGCTGCCATTATTTTTACTGCTCATCCTGAGTACACTGTTTGACTTTCCTATCTATATAACTTAAATTATTTTGACTAAAATTTATGCAGAGGTTTTACAGTTACAGCAGGAATATCAGAAAGCGACGGAGAGTCTCAGTATATCTGCAAGCCTCCGGGGCTGACACACTGTATTACTGGTTCTATCAACCTTGATAACGCCCCAAGATCTGGTCTCCTGTTTGTCTGCCATAAATATTTGTCTGCTTTTCCCTCTGTAGTCAACCACATTCTCGCGCACTGATTTTAGCCTCCATCTGTGAATGCTGCCTGCAACAATCATCATGTGGCTGCCTGCCTAACGCTGACTTTACATTTCCTTTGTTCACTTCACTTACTCGCTAGAAGTTTCCTGTGAGGAAGAACTATCCTTTCTTTATTCAATTCTTCATTTTCATCAGTCTAGAGTCATATTATTTTATGGGTTTTAACCCAATACCACTACTGTTTATTTTTGTGGCACAACTGTTCTAACTTGGTTATTACAACTCTTTCCAGATGATACCTGAATGTTCCGCACACAGGCCCCCATCCTTTACCTAGCACTTCCTGATACAACCAGACGACCTAGTTTCATCTTTTATTTTCTCTGCCCAAACCCTGGGATCAAGTTCTCCAAGGAGCTAGTGGGCTCCTTAGTAGAGAATGGCATTCAGAAACCAAGATATAGACACTGGGTGTGCACAGTGGCGCTATTCTTAGGCCTTTCCAGAGAACAGAGTTATGAAATCAGAACACTTGCAGACTCATCCATTACAACTTCTTTCTGATAGTGACAAATCTGGTTCTCACTGTAATTTATTTTTCCAATTTTAGAATATAAATTACAGAACTAAAAGATCTATTAGCTGAAGTACAATTTCTGTGTACAGTTTTTTTTAATTTTACCTAGTAACTAATCAAATACAATTCTCCAAAGTTACTTAAACTAGTTCTTCTGTTCCTCATCCCCTCAATAATGTTTGTCATTATTGTAACACAGGCTCATTAGTTATTCATTGTGTCCCATTTTGGGTCATCCTTACAGTCTGACTTAACCACTAACATCTTGGGTGTATGTGAACCACTACGATGATTCTCATAGTTGAAACTATACCAAAGCTGTGCCACGGTCAAAGTTACATAGTCTAGCTGGGCACCAGTGGCTCTTGTCTGTAATCCTAGCTACTCAGGAGGCTGAGATCTGAAAGAAGATCAAAAGTCTTGTGGATTTGTCTGCCTAGGCAGATATGAATTGTGATCCTCAGATCTTGGCCTCCTTAGTAGCTAGTATTAGAGGTGTGAGCCATTAGTGCCTACCATGGTATGGGTTTTTTAATAACTTCGTAAGAGCGTAAGTTTTGGATTAGCATTATAAGTTAATGTAAGGTCTGCCCCAGAGGGTTCTCTCCTGCCTGAATACCACGGCACCATATATGTTAGGTTTTTAAAGTAGGTAGCTGGTAAAGGAGAATGCCACGCGATATTCGGGCAGGAGAGAAAAGTTTATTATTGAACTGCTGGCCAGTGGCTGAGATGATGCATGGCCAGAGACAGGGGAGACCTCCTCATCCCGCCCTGCCTTATCTAGGGCAGGGGCTAGGGAGTGTGGCCAGGTGAATTCTGATGTGACCTCAGGGAAGGGGGAGGTAACTGCCTCCAGGTATGCCGGTTACCCAGGCAACTGGGTAGATGGGGGGCATCTGCACGGAGCCCTCTGGGGCAGACTTTACAGCTGATATTAAAAATACAAAATATATTTTCAATCAGACACTGTAAAAAAAGATACTGAGAGCCAGCATTGGTGGCTCAGGTCTATAATCTGAGCAGCTTAGAAGCCTTAGATCTGAAGATGTGGTTCAAAGCTAGCTCAGGGAGAAAAGTCCCTGTGAAACTCTTCAACTAACCACTCAAAAACTGGAAGTAGAGCTGTGGCTCAAAGTGGTAGAGCACTAGCCTTGAGCAAGAGCTCAAGGGATAGTGCACAGGCCCTAAATTAAAACTCATATTCAACAACAAAGATACTGAGAAAAAAATTAAGACTTTTATGAAGGAGTTGAAGAGAATTGAGACTATAGAGTTTAAATACATTTGAACCACTATCTTTCCTAAGAATGTGCTGACATTCATTGTTCTAAGGTCAGTCTGAGGCTCAAAGAAGGAGAAAACAACCATATACCTTCCATCAGTCCACACAGCATCATCAGAGCAGGAAGGCCAGGCAAACTTTACACTCTGGCAGCCCTTTGTCAAGTCTACTTTTCAGAGAAAAGGATTTATTTTCTCCACACCTGTGTCAGGAGAACACTGGACTCTGGTGACGATCACAAGAACAGGGATCTCTTCGCTCTAAAAATCACTGATGTGGTAACCTACCAAAGTAACCCCCCGACCTCCGAATTCGACAAACCACCTAGATGTAAAGGGTGGCAAGAATAAAAGACCACCAGAATATTAAAGCTTCTAATGGAGGGGCTGGGAATATGGCCTAGTGGCAAGAACACTTGCCTGGTATACATGCAAGCCCTGGGTTTGATTCCCCAGCACCACATATATAAAAAACGGCCAGAAGTGGCGCTGTGGCTCAAGTGGCAGAGTGCTAGCCTTGAGCAAAAAGAAGCCAGGGACAGTGCTCAGGCCCTGAGTCCAAGCCCAGGACTGGCAAAAAAAAAGAAAGAAAGAAAAGAAAAAAGAGAAAACTTCTAATGGAAAGGAGAGAAGGGTGAGCAAACACAGTCACTATAAATTCATTGCACATTATATAAAAATGGAACAACATAACTTGAGGGTAATGAAAATGGAGAACAGAAAGGGGGGCATTGATCAAGATGTTCTGTACTCTGTGCAAAAAGACATGTACTTATTACTTGACTTATGAAACAGTAACCCCTCTGTACAATACCTTAATAACAAATCATATTTTAAAAAGATACACTGTACTCATAACCTGACTTCTTTGTATAATCAATTAATAGTAATAAAATTTCAGACAGGCCAGAGTCCTACGCCAGGTAGAAATCTTTATGTACAAGCATTTATGCATGGATTTTTTCTAAAAGTTTAGAACCTTTCATAAGAAGCCTGAAAGCCAGGCACTAGTGGCTCAAACCTGTAGTCCTAGCTACTCAGAAGGCTGAGATCTGAGGTTCAGTTTCAAGCCAGTCTAGGCAGAAAAGTCCGTGAGACTATCTCTAATAAATTACTCAGAAAAAGTGGTGATATGGTTCAAAGTGGTAAAGCACTAGCCTTGAGCACAAAGATGCTCAAGGACAGTGCCCAGGCCCTGAATGAACAGAATACATCAACAGTTTGCAATTCCTCAAATTCAAAGATTTAATGTGCCTTAAGGCAACAGGGGACATTAGGAGAACTATAAATGATCGTCACATGTAACTCAGTGTATTCTGCCTAGACAACATGTGCATTAGAAACGTAGGTGTACTAGTCACCACTGAGGGGCACCACATTCAGAAAACTTAATCCTGAAATTTTCTGCTTTGTTTTAAATTAATCAAGTTACTCCTGTACAATGCTCATTTATGCAAAGTAGTAAAAAAAAAAACAACCTATTTAAACTTTTTTACTTATCAGAGACTATACATTCAGTTTTGTTTTGTTTGCCAGTCCTGGGGCTTGAACTCAGGGCCTGGGCACTGCCCCTGGAGCTTTTTTCTTTTGCTCATGGCTATCACTCTACTTGAGCCATAGCACCACTTCCAGCTTTTGCTGCTTATGTGGTACTGAGGTACCCAGGGCTTCATGCATGCTAGGCAAGCACTCTACCACTAGGCCACATTCCCAGCCCAAGACTTTATCAGATTTATCTACCTGGTCTAGCTTTGAACATCAGTCCTAAGACTCAGTCTCCTGAGTAGCTAGGGTTATAGGTATGAGCCACTAATGCCTGACCTTAACATAATTTCTTTAGAAAGCATAAGAAAGAACAGCTGAATAACTTCCTGTGGAATGATTAAGACAAAGAAAGCACAAGAGATACAGAGCTGTTTTGTTTTGGGAAGGATCAACAAAGATGAAAGTAAAATTTGCTTAATGAAGTGAAACCAAAGGGGAACACTCGCAAGAAGGTTATATGAAGCTAGCTTCTAAGTCACTTTTGAAATTTAATTTTCCTGTTTTTTTCCCCCAAGGTTAATCTAGATTAACCTTGATTAATCTAAATTCTCACCCTGACTCTATATTTTTTTTTTGGTAGTGCCAGAAATTGAATCTGGTTTCTTGATTATACCTCGACTCCCACTGGAAATGGAATCCTCTGACTTCCTTTTCTTTTAAAAAATCTCAGCAGTACTAGGGTGTTGAACTCAAGGCCTTGTGCTTGCTAGGCAAGCCTTCTTTCACGGGAGCCATGCAGTGGTCACTCCCTGACTTCATTTCTAAGAAATCTTTTGCCCTTTCATTTTCTAGTCTCATTGTCTACAATAGATTCATTTTCAGTTTTCATTCTTTTGCTCCTCTTATTATCTATGTTCCCCTTTCTCTCCTTTCAGAACACTTGGGAAAAAATACCTATTATACCTTAATGTGAAAGGAAAAATTCAAGGATCATGGAAGACAAAGTACGAGTTAAGAAATATATACCACTATAAGGAAACTCACTGAAGACGACTAAACAGTGAGGAGTAAGAGGGACAAAGAAAGAGCAATAAGTGAGGTTCATTCGACTGAATTATCATATGTGCATATGTGAATTGCCATGGTGAAACTCCTGCACACTAAGAAATTAATGAAAAAAAAAAAGGAATGACAGGAAAGTAAAACAAGCTATGTTGGGAAGGGTGCAGTAAAACAGACGATGAAAGGAGGGTGAATATAAATAACTGAGGTGCTTTAACTGCATGTGTGAAAACAGAACAATAAAACCTAGCAAAATTGTTTTTAAGGAGAGAGGAAAGGAGAGTGTGTATGATAGAGATACATTGCATCTATGCGTGGAAATGTCACAATGAAATCCCCCCCATTTTAACACTAATATATGCTAATAAAAATTCTTTGAAAGAAAGGAATACACGTTGCTGGTCTTAAGGGTCTATTAGAGACATAAGACTTAGCAGTGCTTTTCAACTTTGGGGAGAAGAGCCAACAGAGATGGGAGAGAGGTTTCAAGCCCCCTATTTTTCATACGGGTTGGTAGAAACCACAAAACCACAGCTGAAAGTAAAAAGAAAACTCTACCACTGGCCTTTTTCCTAGCGTGGCCGCCTTCCGCTTTGCTCAGTGCTGCCACATGCCCAGGAGTGCGTCTGGATCCTTGAGGGGTGCCCTTCGCAGGTGGACTTACGCTATACTGCAAAAGAGCCAGAAAAGTGCCCATGAGAACCAGAAAGCAAATTCCCAGCTAGCAGGAACATCTAAGCAAGAAATCAACATCGATGGCTGGGCAGCAAATGCCAGGAGAGGCAAGGGAGAGAGAATTCTCTGCACTGTCTAGCTCAACATAACGGTGGCAGAGGAAAGAAAAAAAGATGTATTCTTTGTAACATGACAGAAAAGACTGGGCTTGAGGGTACAGCTACTGGTAGAATGCCTATGATGCATAAAGTCCTGGGTTCAATCCCATGCAGAGCAAAAAATAAAACAGAACGAAAAGGGAAGACTAAGCTAAGGCCAAATGATGAGGATATGTCTTTTCTTTTTTTCTCTAATAGGTAAAAACAAAAAAACAAAGAAGAAAATGACAGTCTAAATCTAGTTATATTAGAAAGTCTGTCATTCTGTTTGGAGAATTAAAGCTTGTTCATGAAAGTAACTGTGTCAACACTTAGGAGAGCTCTTCTGAGAGGAAAAGGAGGAAAGAACTTCATTCTGAGACATAAAAAACTAAAGCATAAATAAGACAAAAATAAAGAGGTGACTTTCTCAAGTCATGATCTTATCGTAAGTTGGAACGTAACAACAATTGATAAAGTTAAGTGGAGAATGTTAAATTCTGAAGGAAGAAACCTTTGGCAGTTCAGTTTCTTCTGAATTGCCAAAGGTTTCTTCAGTCTTTCTAATTACTGTGTTTGCAAAATGATCAATCTGACCCTGCCTGATTAAAATGGAATTAGATAAGAATCGCATTCCTCTTAAGAAAATTGCAAGGTAACAATTATCTGCTGAACACTGTGTAGCACAGGAACTTTCTGGTATGCGGTTCACCTCAATTCAGGAGGGGGATGCTATCTGAACAAGGTGATAACCAGCACCATCCCCTTGTTAAATAGGCTTTAACTATTCAGAGGGGTTTACTGTGTTTCCCTTACATCTGGTAGCAAAGGAGGTGACATATACCTTTTTGGTAAAAGGAACAAACCCGTTAATCTTATGGACAAAATGGGACCAGTCTCTTAGGGGAAGTAATAATAAATGGCTCACAGAGACACCGTTATTTGACAAGGCAAGAGGGATTATATCTGATTATTATCAAATGTTGGACCTCATGGAAACAGAAAAGGATAAAAACAAAACAAAAAAACCCCCAAACTACCAAAATACGAATAATAATACATAACAACTTCCAGATTTATTGTTAGCTTCCAGTTTTAGAAAAGAGTGGTTTAGTCAGGTGCTAGTGGCTCATGCCTATAATCGTAACAACTCTGGAGGCTGAGATCTGAAGATCACGGTTAAAAGCCAGTCTGGGCAGAAAAGTTGGTGAGACTTTATCTCTAATTTCCCCCCAAATGCTGGAAGCCAAGCTCTGTCTTAAGTTGTAGAGCGTGAGCCTTGAGCAAAAGAGGCTCAGAGTTTAAGCCCCAGGACTGGAACAAGAGCAAGAGAGAGAGAGGAGGAGAGAGAGAGGTGGTGGGAGGGAGTGAAAAAGAGAGAGATGAGGGTTTTCTAGGATCATAAAGCAAAGTTTGTTCTACTAGAACAATGAGAATGCAACCAAGTGTGGTCTCAAGCCTGTAATCCCAGTTGGCTGGAAGATGGAGAACCAGGGAACTTTGGTTTACGGCAGCCTGAGCAAAAAGTTGGTGAGATTCCTTCTCAACTAATGACTGAAGTAGCGATGTGTGTCTGTCATCACAGCTACAGGGTAAGCACAATAGCTAGGTGCCACTGTCATCGGCAGTGACTGAGGGAAGCACAAGCAGGAGGACCAGAGCCCAGGCAGATCCAAGACTAAAGCAAGACTATACCTTGAAAACAGCCAATGCAAAAAGGGCCTAGAGGCTCACGTCGTAGAATGCTTGCAAGCCTAGGATCCCTCCCTCAGTTCAACCCAGAGAGAGAGAGAGAGAGAGAGAGAGCACAAAGCAATTTAAAGAATGGAAATCATTCACTTGCAAGAATTAGTTCTCACCTTGGCTCATAGGGCTCTCTAATAGAAGCAACATCCTGCCAGTTTCATACGATTTGCTAACTCCCAATTGGGAGGCCAAGTGACATGTTTTCCCGTCAAGAAAGGCAGTGCTGGAGAGGGATCTATCAGATCAATGTTCAGACAGGATCTGAGAGTCAGACAATATAAGAATGGGGGAGGGGGTGCTCTGAACCAAGTAGCAAAGAAAACTTATTCAAAACCACAAAAGAAACAGAAGGACACCTTATCTGAGGGATGAACCACCGCCTTCCACCTAAAGACGGGTACAGAAGGTGAACTTTATGATTTTTGTTGTTGCTGCTGTTTCGATAAACACAGGAACTAGACTATTATTGTAAAGACACAAATAGTCTCTAAAGGGTGCAACTGCAGGCCTGGTCCAAACCTTTAACTACATTTAAGCCTGAACTTTACTCCTGAACCACTTACAGTAAGAAAGCTTTTCCATACCTCTCCCAGTACACCCCACACTCTCCGATGGGGAGGGAGAAGAGAGTTGAGAGGTCTATGTATTTCTCCATCAGTGGCCGAGACCAAAACTCCTTGCTGCTTGAACTTTTTTTTTTTTTTAAAACATTTACTTTTTGATAATTCTGTCTTCTTTTCTTTATGTATGGTGTATTCAAGTGTATATTTGCAGGAGGGCGGGTAGGGGAAACTTGAGGGAAAGAGTGAAAAGGTGCAGCAGTGGAGCTCACTGAACACTGATGAAAGTGAAGTATACAATTCATGGGCAGAGACAGGAGGGAACAGAAGACTTTGTATGAAAGGAAATGTACACATTACCTGACTCAAGTAACTGTGATCCCTCTGAACATCACCTTTATAAAACAATAATTAAATTAATTTAAAAAAGAATTTAAACATAAAAAAATTTATTTCAAGACTCCTCAAGATGAAGAAAATAGGAGATGAGAACTTCAAGAAGACGTTATGAAGTTTATAATGCCTAGATGAAACCATGGCATCTGGCTAGAGTTGAAGAAATCAGAACTGGGTGCTGATGGCTCACACCTGCAATCCTAGCTACTCAGGAGGCTGAGATCTGAGGGCAGAGGTTCAAAGCCAGCCCGCGCAAAGCCCATGAGACTCATCTCCAATTAAGCACTCACCCCCTGCCCCCCCCCCCCACAAAGCCAGAAAAAAAGCAAAAAAGCTTAGGGACAGCACACAAGCTCCGAGTTCAAGTACCAGGACCAGCAGAAAAACCCCAAAAGTGAAGGTTCACCTTTCATAGTTGGGCATCCCACTTGCATCTGTGGCAATAATTACCCAGGGTATCACTTGAGGAAGTTTTAGTTTGGAGCAATTTGCGACAGATCATCAAGCTTATTGAAGTAGCAAATTAAATTTGATGAGATTTTTCTTTGTTTTGCCATTCCTCTTTACAACCCAAGATGCAGAGATATTTAGTGTGAATAAAGGAATTTTACCTAACAGGCTATACAAACTCCTTCAGCTCAATTTATGTGTGGCTTTCAGTTTTCTCCCAGTAAGCAGTTACTCCTCTTGTAGGGTCTGATAATTTTATACAATAACAATTACAACTGGTCTTTCAACATAGTTCATACATAATTTGTTGGATCCCAATGGTAACATATTTGCCACAGAAAGAAACTTGTTTCTAATAGTCCTTTCATGTCGTAATAAAGTATGTAACTCAAGTTCACGGGAAATTTGTCTTCATTTCTTTTCAATGAAAGTAAGTCCGGTGGGAGCATTAACCCAAGGCCTTGAGAGTGACTGGCCGGACAATGGACAATTTCCCGGCTCTCTGCAGATCTCTTAAGCTGGGGGATTCTGAGGACTTGGGAGTTCCAGTGATTCTCTTCAGGACAAATTTCTAACAAGTGTGTGCCTGTGTTTCTTTTTACCCCCGTCTCTGGTTGCTGGGTTAAATTGTTCTTTGTAGAGTGGCTACAATGGGTTTGAGGAGAGAAAGCTCAGTCAGCAGGCTTTCCCTTAACAGAAAAACCTCACACTAAGAGTTTTCACTTTCTTCTCCAGCCCCTTTAAACGCGTAATAGGCGGACGGGGACAAAGAATCAAACACAAAGGAAGAACGGATCCTCCGCATAGACGTGCACAGAGGTATTTAATAACTGCTAGTACGAAGAAACGCGGAGTGTGGGTGAGCAAGGCGACGCGGATGCGCGTGAATTTCACTTTCCGAAAGGACACGCGGAGTGTGCGAACGAGCAGGCGGATGGAAAGCTCGGGAGGCGGACACTCACCCGTGTGATGACACCCGCTGGGCTGTGAGAGCCGCCTGCCGGCCGGCTCGGGGTAGCCCGGCCCCGCGCGGCCCCCTCGCGCCACTGGGACCGGGAGCTCCCGCTCCTCCCATCTCGCTACCGGGGAGGAGGAGGAGGAGGAAAGCAAACCATCTTCCCCGACGCGAGACACCCACAGCCCGGAGCCCGCAGCCTCGCTCCACTGCGGTCCTCCAGCAAGCAGATCGCGCCTCCAGCCTCGCCCTCCCGCCGCGGCGGCCCCGGGGAACGCGCCCGGCCCGGAGGCCTCCACAGCCCCCTCGGCGCCCGGCGTCTCCCAGGGCTCGGGCTCTCGGCGGGCCTGCGGGCGCCCCCACCCCCCACCCCCAACACGGGCTGCGGCCGGCGGGTCGTGCGGCCCGGGGCCCAGGTCCGAGGCGTCCTCGTGACGGTCCCGCCTCACTCACCCTCCGTCACCTCCAGCACCTTGATCTGTTCCTCCGCGGCCGCCCGCACCTCCTGCACCGGGGACAGGATCCCCGTGAGCGTATCCACCAAGGCCTCCTTCAGTCCCTGGGCGACTGGACCCGGCAGCCCCGAGGCCGCTCCAGCTGCTGCCGCCGCCGCCATCTTCTCCCCCCACCCCCAGCAGCCCGCCAGCCCCGCGGCCGGGACCCGCCACTGAATGACGGCTCCCGCGCGCGGCCAATCCGCGAAGCTGCGCCGGCGCACCAGCGGACGCAGGAGCGGTGGGCGGGGCATGGGCCTAAGCCTCCGGAGACAGCGCCCCCTGCCGCCTGGAAGGGAACTGCACCTTTGTTGGCAATGATCGCTCGCTGGGTTTACGGGATGGGAACCAGGGAGGTCAGGAACATCCCTAAAGCCGCACGGTGTGTGAGCAAGCTCGCTCGGAATAAAGGTCGTGATGTATGTTTGGATTCGTGGGCCTTTCGAATATTAGATCCCATGTTAGGAAAGAGGTGGGGTGGAAATGGATGTAGTAGAGGTCTGGATCAGAAATAGCACCAACTTAAAACTACACACCCCCCCACCCCCCACCCCCCATCCCCCATCCCTAAAGCTTACCTGGGTCTGTTCATCTCTCTGTTTCTGGGATCTAAGCAAGGCAGACGATGGAGAAGCAGAGACTGAACTGGGTGGGCATGCTTATCTCCAGTGATTTCCTTTTTCTTTTTCTTTCTTTCTTTTTCTGTTCTAGGGCATGAACTCTGGGCGCTGTCCCCCGAGCTTTTCAACTCAAGGCTAGCACTCTACCACTTGAGCCACAGGGCCACTTCCAGTTTTCTGGTGGTTAATTGGAGGTAAGAGTCTCATGAACTTTCCTGCCTGGCTGGCTTTGAACCATGATCCTCAGATCTCAGCTTCCTGAATCGCTAAGATTACAGGTGTGAGCCACTGGCACCCTGCAGTTTTTTTTTTTTTTTAATGTGACTGAATCCTGTTAGCTGAGAACATTTAAGTTTCTTTCCCTCCCCTCCCCCAGAGTAATGACTTCTGAGAGGTGTGGCCTACCATATAGAGATAATATCCTCAATCCGTAGGAAAGCAGGTGAAGGGGACTGGCACAAAGGTTTAAAACTGCAGGACAGGGGAGCAGCCCTGTAATGGCAAAGGGATGAGTGGGATATGAGGTTGCAACAGAGGAACAGGTCATCTCTTGGTAAGCTGCTAAGGCATTAATGCTTTACAAGTGGTTTCCAGCCACCATTTCTCTCATCCCCAAGTGGGACAGAAACCAGTTTTTAGCAATTCCTAGGTCAGTGCCAAGACTGCTAAGTGGATAACTGAAGATTAAGCTATCTCAGGGAATTTTTTTAAATGCCCTTATTTGGGGACATGCTCTGAACACATCTGCCCCCTCCCCTGTGAGAACAGTGGTTTGGGTTACCACCACCACCCCCTTCTTTTCTTTTTTCCTACCACAATGTCTTTATAGGAAAAGACTGCTTCTTGGGCCCGCAACTCCTCAATGGAGAAGGAGAAGACTTAATATCCTTTGTCCTAGTGGCCAGAAGCGGAACCCCACTAGAACAGCTTCTTTTCTTCTAATTCACTTTTATTCCCAAAAGAAAATTAAGGATGTCTAGAGGGTGGCATATTTTCAAACTTAGTGGCACTGAATGGGAGGGCTCAAGAGGCCTGACTTTAGAATAGGACGCCTTGAATTTTGATGGATACTGTGTCCACACCCCCCAACTCCCAACCAGAGATGTCCCAAGGGCCAGACATTTCCCAGGCAGGCAAGTTCCACTTCTGGGTTAGGCAAATGACCTATGGAAGTTTCTCCTTCTGGATCAAGCCATGAGCCATAAAAATAAATGGAGACAGAAACCAGACAGAGAGGGAGCTAGAGAAAACCAGTGGACAATACAGGAGATAACTTTATTGAAACGCAAATGGCATGGAACAGATGAATCTTGCTAGGAGAAAGACATGCCTGATGGACAGAGGGCCAATGGACATCTGTGTGATGGAGGAAGGCCTCTCCAGCTGGCCTAGGCATGAATTTAATTTTCAATTTTGTCATTTAAAATGAATCACTGAGGGGACAGCCCAGCTCTCTTCATGATTGTTACCGCAAGTATATACATTGCTTTGCTTTCCAGATTTAGTTTTTGCCTTTTGTACACTGGATATAAAAGTAAGTAGGTTGAAAGAGGTGAGGGTCAAATGAGAAACACACACACACACACACACACACACACACACACACACCTTGGTTTGGGGTATTTGTGTCTAATAAATTAAATAAGGGTTTGTGAAAATGCCTGCCCACCCTCCTCCACCTGAGGAATGCCATACTTTTGAGAAACAGACTCCATTATATAAACAATGCTACCTAAAACAGGATGGGGGGGGGGACAACAGAAAAGAAGCTAGCAGGGCAAAATTTTTTCTTAAAACAAATGCTCTGTTAATAACAAAATTGGACAAAAAGAACATTAGTAGTAGCCAGGGGACCATTTGCTCTACAGAGCTTCTCCTACCTTCCTTGCAGTGCAGCAGGGCGAGCCCTGAGGAGAGGGAGGGGAGTGCGGAACCTATCTTCCGGAGATGCTGGAGGTGGCTTTAGTGCAATTATTTTATACTTGCCTTCCTCAGACTTCAGTCCTTTCTCCCAAGTGCCCAGTGCCAGAGCTGGGGAGACTGAGTGCTGTGTGCTGCTCTGTGATTCTCAACATGATGCTCACAGGAAAACCCAAACATACTTGGAACAAAACCTGTTCATGCTAAATGGTCTCAGGCAACTTTATAGGCCCATCATCTCATCTGGGAGTTGGAAATATATGAAGCACCTTTCAAACTTAAGGATTTTGTTCTATTACCGTCTCTGAGGTCCTAGTGTGGAAAAAGGAAAAGCTCACCCTAAGGACCTACATGACCCAGAACAATGTCCTCACTGAGTAGGCCTCCCTTCCTCCTGTGAGCTGACTGGAGCACAATCAGGAGTCTTCCTGGCACACTGGAGCCCTAAAGTTATTAGCTGCCTTGTGAAAGGAAGTTCTGGTCAGATTCTCAGACCCAGCAACTCAAATAAAGGGGAGAATATATTGCTGGGAGAGTATTTTGTTATGGAAATACAAATTATATACATAGAGTCTTTGTTTTCCCATTCTATTACATAATCAGAAAAAGACTCAGAAAAGACAAGCCAGCAGAAGAGCAATCTGGATGAAACCTCCAAACATCACCCTCTGTTAAGGACCCTTAGTTTAGTCAGGTAGAAATCTCAGAAGCATGAGATTTTTCTCTGATGGTTGCACTCACCAAAGAAAGATGCAATCATTCCCCGAATTTCTGCCCAGAAACACACATATCCTCAGAAATATTAAATAAGGTAAGCAAAGGCTGAGAATGTGCTAGTGATAGAGTGTTTGCCTAGCATACATTAAGCCCTGGGTTCGATTCCTCAGCACCACATATATAGAAAAAGCCGGAAGTGGTGCTGTGGCTCAAGTGGTAGAGTGCTAGCCTTGAGCAAAAAGAAGCCAGGGACAGTGCTCAGGCCCTGAGTCCAAGGCCCAGGACTGGCACACACACACACACACACACACACACACACACACACACACACACACACACACACTAGGGAGTCTGATAAAAGTGCCTTTGAACTTCATGTTAATATCAGACTTTACAACCTAGAACCTCCTAATATTGGATCCTAAGGTGCTTCAGAAGAGTCTCACCGGGCACTGGTGGTTCATGCCTGTCTGTAATCATAGCTACTTGGGAGAACCGAGATCTGAGGATTTTAGTTCATCTCAGTTAAAGCCAGATCAGGCTGGCTGTGAGACTCCTATCTCTAATTAATCACAGAAAAAGCCAGAAGGGGAACTGTGGCTCAAGTGGTAGAGCGCTAGCCTCAAGTATAAACGCTCAGGGACAGTGCCCAGCCCTGGAGTTCAAGTCCCAGAACAAAACAAAACAAAACAAAAAACCCCAAAACCAGTGGAGTCTCAAACAAGGGCATGTGTAGAACTGCCTAGGAGTTTGTCAAAATAACTGCTAGACCCTACTGCTACAACTTAGGACTCAATCGATTTGGAGTGGGTCTGAGAATTTTACTCATCTATTTATATTTGGTTTTTTTTGGACATGGGTCTTGGTATATTGCCTAAGCTGACTTCAAACTTGTGACCTTCCTGCCTCAGCCTCCCCAGTGCTGAACTGACAGATGTGCGCCACCACACCTGGCGAGAACTTCATTTCTAACAAGCACTGGGCTGCTGACATCAAGGGAAGGCATCCAAGGACAAGAGATTCATTAACTTCCCCAACCGACCTCAAGAGTCAAGATTCTCCATGGCATAATCATTAAGAAAAATGGCTAAAACATCAAGCTGGGAAGATTTGGTGTAAGCAGATTTATTATCGGGGTTTTGAACTCAGGGCCATCTACTTGCTATACAGTCGCTCTACCACTTGACCCATACTCTTTACCTAATGAATTTAGTTTTTAAGTGTGCTGGTCTCTCCCCTAGAACTTCTAAAATTCGTTTTTTTTTTTTTTTTTTTTTGCTTCAAGGCTAACGAACTTCCAGTTCCTCTACCTTCCTAGGTCTATGGCCAGCAGTACCTAACTTGGTTCCAGAGCTCAGCTGAGCAGATACCCACACATGCAAACAGGGCAAGGGGAAAAGAGCCCAACCGGTGGCTTCATATAGCCTTGAACAGGTTGACTGAGGACTCATGAATCTGATTAAATGATAAAGGGCAGTATCCTTGGGGTTTTGGCCTTTTGGGAAGCCTGTGCCCCTAAAACCATCTTATTGCTACCTATGGCCTCCTCAGTGGGGCCATGAACTGGAACTTAGGAGTAGTTGCTATGGTCCTCATAAGAGGATAGGGTACCTGCATTCCAGCAGCACATTCATCTCAAGTAAGTAAACCTTCAGCAGAAGCACATTTCTCATTCTATCGTGGGGATTGCCTTGTGGGGTCTACTTACTAACTTTGGGCTTAGCTAATACTCAGGCTTAAGGAAAAGAAAGGATCAAGTATGACGAGGAGCTATAATTGACCATCTTTTACTTCAGCACTTGAACCCTGTGTTAAATGTGTGATTAGCACAACTCTCTTGCTGCCAAACACCTTGTAATAAAGGTCCTGTGTAAGTATCTCTTTGATACTGGTTTTAGGTCTGAGTCCCCCACAATCAGGCAAATGTCATTGATGTGCTGGGCCGCTGGGCACAGGTGCCATCTCAGGTGATGAAGGGAGGTGTTGGTGAGATACATCTGATTACCACTCCTCACCAGAGGCCTTGGAAAACTACCGGGGATTGAATCATTTCTCAGACCACTGGAAACTGGTGTCACTTTGAGTAGTATGACCTGTTTCAAGGAGCTAGAAGAGATGACTAGATCACATCTGCTTATGACTTCTGGAAGCCAGAAAAAACTAGAAGGCACAACATGAAAGGAAAAAAAAAATCAGTATTGTTTTAAGTCCTTGAGTATGGAGGGATTGGTTGGAAAGTCAGTCATTCAAGACCAAAATGTGGTAGACCAACCAAGAGGGACTTTCTTCTATGGTCTCTCCATGCATAGGTAAGCCAGCTCTTCTTCCCTGCCAGCCTCTACCTTTCCAACTGTTAGACTACAAGAACCACACTGGTAGAAGGCTCTGCACAGAGATAAGCACCGTAGAGGTGTCACATAGCACAGATCTTTTGAAAGCACACTATGAAGCCTCAGAAGGAAACAGCAAACTGCTCGTGTGTATGAGCAAGAAACACACACACACACACACACACACACACACACACACACACACACACCATCAGGTCCCCTATTAGCTTTCCAATTATCTAGTTGTTTTTTTTTTTTTAAATTTTAGCGCCTAGGCAGAGTCTGAGAAACAAAATATACTGGACATAACTTGTTGATCTTTCTCATTCCAAAGTGCGAACTCTGCTTGGGAGTCTCTCCCGGACTGATAGCTCCGCCTATAGGTTGATGTTGGGTACTGAACCATGTTCCCATATTTATGAGCCAACTTTGGTGGGGGATGGAGCGTGGAGGGGGGTAGGGAATAAGAGTATGGATGCAGGGGAAGGAAATAGCACAAATTCCAGAATTAGGCTGGATTCTTCTGAGGGTGCCTGGGGGTGTGTGTGAGAATTTAGCTATGGATCCTAGAAGTTGTCTCCACAAAGAAGCAGATGTGAAAGAAAGAGAGAACACCATGGATTTGTTCCTTGCCATGAACTCTAGGGCGGTGAGGGGAGCTGGGGTTTTCTGCTGCAGTGAAGCCTGGACGAGCATCCCAGGGGGTTGTTATAGCACCATGAGGAAGCTCATCCTTCTGGACTTGCCACGTACCCATGATTCCTTTGTGAGATGATTGATTCCCCATAGTGAAGGGCCCAGATATGCTACTGAAAATGGGGTCTAGGCTGGGAGGAAGGGGGGAGCTTGAGGCTCGAATTATCACTTCGCTAGATGAACACGTACTTCCTGCAAGAAAGCAATTTAGAGACCTGGGCTAAATGCAGCAGTCAACTGAGAGCAGAGGGTGGTAGATACCAGGAATAGAAACAAAGTCAAAACAGGGGAGGCCTCCAGAACCAACCTGCTGAGGATACAAATAAAATTCATGGTGGTATCCATGGTTACCAGAAAGTCAAGAATCCCTCTGCCCTCTGAGGCAGTTAGAGTGGAAGAAGGGGCTCTCCCTTCTCTCTCTCTCTCTCTCTTTTTCTCAAGTAGCCAGTAACAATGATGGCAGAAGGCACTGGCCGGGCAGCACCAGGAAATAAGAGAGTTAAGGACTCAGCCATCAGATTAAGATGGCATTTAAAGTCTGAGCCTTGCCCTAAGACTGGAGCTTCAGAAAGGGTTCAACAGAGGCCTAGCTAGGTCCAAAGTAGGACTGTCTGATCTTCTCTTCCTCTTATGTTACAACAGCCAACTCTGGGCCTCCTTCTTCTGCACAGCAGAGACCTTAAGGCAGTGATTTCAGCACCATCTTGAACGAACAGCCTCTTCCCACCATAGAATTGCATATTTTACAGCTGAATCAGTTGGGGATCTTCACAGTTCATGGACTTAGCAGCAATAGCAATAATAGTCTCCAGTACAGAGGACCCTGTCATACCTGGAAGCTACCTGATGAATATAGAAGCTTTGCAGGGTGGGGGAAAGGGCAGTTTAGACCATCATGAGGGAACAAGATCCAGATGCATGGACTCCTTGATGGGGCAGAACAGTGATCCAAGGTTCTGCTGATAGAGTCTGAGAGTCTTGTGCGACTTAGGACTCTGAGGCTCTAAAGAGCCAATGCTTCGGCCCAGGCTCCTCCACTTATCCCTGATCTGCACGACCCTGAAATTCTACAGCCCAGCAGGTGGCTCAGTCTGGGATGTGGTCCCATATGGTTTCCAGAAACGGCAGGAAGTAGACCTGTCCACCCCAGACAAGCAAAATCCCATTGTCCATCAGGCTCCATTATCAGAAATCCATCCCAGATCTTCTGGCCCTCGTTATCTTGGAACATCTAACCACAGATATCTTTTTAGTTGACTCCTTGGATTTTTAGATACATTTCTTTGATGGTCAGGAAAGTTCAGATAATAAAATTGTGAACTTAAGTGTCCAAGTCCTGCTTTCCCCCCACCCCGGTACAATTAAGTATTCGGTTAAGTAACTGTCAAATGAAGGAACATGGACTGACATCTCTAGGTCAACAGGAAGAGGGCAACTTCTGGCAGAGGTGTGCATCTCTCTGGAAACCAGACACTGGTCTCTGAATCAAGCTGCTCAAGACTTAGGTTCTGATTCTGAGTATTTCACACAAATGTCCAGTTTCTTATAAGCAAATATTCACCTGTCAAACAGTAAGGGGCCAGATGGGGAATTTTGACTTAGTCAGGCCAAGGTGCCAACATCCAAACAGAGGAGTGAAGGAGTCATAAAGACCATGAGGCAAATGAGCACTTCCAGTTTCCTGGTTTTCCTCCAGGCCTTGATGAAGTTCAAAGTAGATCTATCATGTCTGGGCTTGTCAACTGAGCTTCCAGGTAGAACACGTGCTTTCTCCAAAGAAGAGTCAAAGGAGATGAGTTCCTTTCTCTTGATATTTCTGGTCCAACATTTCTTGTCTCTCTCATTTCTTTGATACCTCAGAGATGCCAAAGATAGTAGATGGCAGGTGTGTCTAGCTAATGCCAATTGGATGGCATTAGGTTTAGCAAAAGAAAGCCACTTAGAAAAGCCAAATTTTCCCCTGGCAAAGCAACCCAAGAATCTCATGGACATGTGAGAAAATCGGGGAGGGGGGGGGAAGGAGGAAAATAAATAGGTAAATGGTAGGAAAAATATATATAAAGAAAATTTAAAAATTAAAAAAGTAGGGTTTATTGACTCATGCATGTTAAATTAGAGGGCAGAAAGAGCTAGTAGTCTTTCTCTGAAGGCTGAAATGTTACTTTTGTAGTCTGGTGACTTCCTAGATTGGCAGCTGTCTTGTCAATGTCCCCTAGTGTCATCCAGAAGGTGAGAGAGCTAACAGCTCTCTTTTCTCTTCTCTTGGCAACTGGGCCTCCTCTCTCCAGCTTCATTGTTTCCATTGCCTTTTACCTTTTATAGGTTGATTTACATTTTTTTTTAACCACATGCTTCTTTTCTGGGCAAGGGCCAGATCTCTGGGGGAAAGGTTGTTGGCAGTGGTGATGGACTTGGGAAGGATCTGCAAGAGTTTGCAGAACTTCCTGCCTCCCTCAGATTTCCCCACATGTGACCATCTCAGAGTTGCTCCTGAGACTCAGTTAAGCACTGTTACAATTGTTTGTTTGTTTTGATATCTTCTGAGCCCCTCCCCAGAAAGCCCAGGAGTTTGTAGATGAAACAAGAAATCAAGGAAAAGACCTAGAATCATCTTTTGCCCCAATCACCACGAGGAGTCCAGGAAAGCTATCCAGGAGATGCAAGTTTCCAAACTCCACCCCATGAATCCCTACTAGGAAGTTCTCAAAGGTGCAGCACCAAGAACCTGCTCCTCTTCCTGCCCTCCTCCTCCCTCTGCTCCCCCGTGGGGCTGGAGAGCCAGTGCTCTGAGAGAAGAGGGGAGAGGAGGAGCTAATGAAGCTGATGCCAGCCTTCTGCTGTCTGGGGTGACAGACTGCAAGACCCTCAGAGCGTTGCCTGGAGGTTGGGGTCCAGGATGGTTTCACGATCTGGAGATTCAATGTAGTTGGCAGCTTCTTGAAGTTTCAGCAACATGGCCATCTAAAGAGGGGCAAAAAGATGAGTTAATGACAGCTGGGACCTTGGGTCCTGATCACAGCAGAGCAACATAAAACAGACTGGATCAGGCGTCCGCTCTCTGGTTTGTAAGTGATTCAGAGATTGGAGTTGTGGTGATCCACAAAAAGGCATTTGACAACTGCTTCAATCTTGTTTGAATACAGGTGCATATGAAACAGTCACCTGGGGTACCTCCAAAGACAAAGGACCATGTGGGATGTGGGGTGGGGATACCCAAAACAGCAGGACCACTTCTGGTACTTTCAGTCCTCAAGGGGACTGAGGCCTGGGCAAACCAGGTAATGTGGGGAGGAATGGAAGAAATCTGTCTCTAACAGCCAGACTCCAGGCTATCATGAACCTGTGTCTCCCCGGCGCACGAACCGTCCGTTAAACCTACATAATAGCCAGATACCAATGGCTCCTGCCTGTAATCTTAGCTACTTAGGAGGCTCATGGTTTAAAGCAAGTTCAGGCAAGAAGGTTCATGATATTCTTATCTTCAATTAATCAGCCTTGAGTTCCAGACCCAGTATGGAGACTCTCTCTCTCTCTGTTCTATAAGATTCTTTGTTTGATATTAGAATGCCTTCTACTCACCAGAGGGTCTGAGTCTAGAGAGCCGGGGGTGCTGTCTTTGACCGTCCTGTCCTCTGGAGGTGAGGCGATGCTGTGAGGACCCACGGTGGGTGGCGGAAGGTGGTAAAGCTTGGATTGGTCTTGCTGAGCTGACGGCCAAGGAAGCGTGTCCCGGACCCACTCCACAGGGTCCTCCCAAGCAGCTTTCTGTCCGTGCACCTGGGAAGCGGGAGAAGGGGGATGAGCGGGCCGGAACTCGCCGGTCTGAGGCCTCTCAGGCCGAACATTCCTACAAATACCCAGAAAACTGCTCCTCCTCAGTTGCGAGACATGAGGCGCTCATCTCTGACAAAATCTTCAACAAGGAAAGTAAGTTGGTGTCAACTGACAAAAATAATTTTGGAGACTAATTTAGAAGACTCTGTGATAAAACTTCTAAAATCAGAGCAATGTTCCCAGACTTAAAAATTACATTTCTGGGTTTGGGATGTAGCTCAGTGGCAAAGCACTTGCCTAGCAAGTGCAACGTCCTGGGTTTGATCCCCAGTACCAAAAAAGAAAAGACAAAAAAAAAAAAAACCTCAAAAGCCCAAAACCCAGTTAAAAAATACATTTCTGTTGGGTGCTGGTGGCTTACATTTGTAATCTTGTTTATACAGGAGGATGAGATGTAAGAATCAGGGCTCAAAGCCAGCCAGTCGGGGCAGGAAAGCCCTTAAAGCTTTTATTTTATTTTTGTATTTTTGCCAGTCCTAGGGCTTGGACTCAGGGCCTGAGCACTGTCCCTGGCTTCTTTTTGCTCAAGGCTAGCACTCTACCACTTGAGCCACAGCGCCACTTCTGGCCGTTTTCTATATATGTGGTGCTGGGGAGTCGAACCCAGGGCTTCATGTTTACAAGGCAAGGGCTCTTGCCACTAGGCCATATCCCCAGCCCTCCTTAAGGCTTTTATCTCCAATTAACTACACCAAAGGCCAAAAGTGAAGCTGTGGCTCAAGTGGCAGAGCCTTGAGGAAAAAAATAAAAATAAAAAAGCTCAGGGACAGTGTCCAGACCTTGCCAAGTTCAAGTTCTAGGACCCACACCAAACAAACAACCCCCAATACCTTAATATGTACAAATCTGATGACCCTGCAATTCTGCTTTGTAAGTAGAAATTCTACTTTAATCATAATACCTTTTACTTTTTTTTTCTTTTTACTTTCATGAATAACAGCTGTTATCCATTTTCAGATGGTCTGATAAATGGCATCTCTAGACATTCATTCTGTCAGGAAATGTCTATGTAAATAACAAACTGCTTTCATGGGTGACATATGACCAGTAAGGACCAGTCACTACATCACAGTTCATTAGTGCTACAACAGACTTCAGTGATCATCATGTCCTAATTCACAGGGGAGAACACGGAAAAGACTTTAAAAATAGACATAGTTCGTTTTTTTGTTTTGTTTTGTTTTTTGCCAGTCCTGGGGCTTGAACTCAGGGCCTGAGCACTGTCCCTGGCTTCTTTCTGCTCAAGGCTAGCACTCTACCACTTTAGCCACAGCACCACTTCCAGCCTTTTATTGTTGTTTTTCTATATATGTGGTGCTGAGGAATTGAACCCAGGGCTTCATGTATATGAGGCAAGCACTCTTGCCACTAGGCTATATTCCCAGCCGCTCTTTTTCTTTTTGCCCAAAAGAAGACAGTGGCCAAAAGATATCTGAAAAGATGCTCTATCTCACTAGTCATTAGGAGAATGCAAATCAAAACCACCTTCCCCAGTAAGAATAACTGTTATTAAAAAGGTGAAAACTGCTGGGCACTAGTGTTCATGCCTATAATTCTAGCTACTCAGGAGGATAAGATCTGAGGTTCAAAGCCAGCCCAGGCAGAAATGTCCTGGAGACTTTTATCTCCAACTAACCAACAAAAAAGTCAGAAGTAAGCAAGGCACCAGTGGCTCAAGCCTCTAATCCTAGCTACTCAGGAGGTTCAATGCCAGTCTGGGCAGGAAAGTCTGTGAGACTCTCATCCCCAATTAACTACCAGGAAACTGGAAGTGGCGCTGTGGCTCAAAGTAGTAGAGCATTAGCCTTGAGCTGAACAGCTCAGGGACAGCACCTGGCCCAGAGTTCAAGCCCCAGGACCTACTGAAAAAAAGAAGTTAGAAGTAGAGGTGTGGACCAGCCTTGAGCAGAAAAAGCCAAGTGAGAGTCCAAGGCCCTGAGTTCAAGACCTAGTATTAATACCACCAAAACCAAGCCAACCTAAAAATCCCCTAAACTCAAAGAAAACCCTTAAACACAGTGAGTTGGTATGTAAATTAATATAGCCATTATGGAAAACAGTATGGAGATTCCTCAACAAATTCAAAACAGAACTATCACAGGACCCAGCAATCCCTTTGCTTTACATCCACAGGAAAGGAAATCAATAGGATGGAGAGACATCTGTGTTTATTGCAGCACTATCCATAATAACCAAGACATGTAAAAAACACTAAGTGTCCAGCAACTGATGAATAGATAAAGAAACTAGAGTACACACACACACACACACACACACACACATACACACACACACACACACACACACACACACACACACACACACACAGAGTGGGATATTATTCACCTGCAAAGAATGAAACTGCTATTTGCCACAACCAATTCAGCAGTCATGTTAAGTAAAACAAGCCACACACAGACAAGTAATGCATGATCTCACTCATATTGTGGCCTCATAGAAGTTGGGAGTAGAACGGTGATTGCTAGAGGCTGAGGAGGAAGGAGAAGAGTTGAACACTGGGTACTAAGTTGTAGTTAGGAGTAAGAGGTTCTGGTGTTCTGTTGCACAGTAGAGTGACTATAGGAAACAATAAAGTGTATCTCAAAAGCCAGAAGAAAAGACTGAATGTTTTTAACATAAAGAAATAATGTTTGAGGAGATATGTTTAGCACAATGTTCACATGTATTCAAATATCACATGGAATCTCGTATATAATTCTCTCTTTTTTTCCTCTCCCAGTACCATGTTTACACTCAGGGTCTCATGTTCTCCTGGCTAGCTTACATGTGGCAGGCACTCTATCACTTGAGCTAGGCCTCCAACACAAGTTTTTACTGGTTAATTGGAGATTAACCAAGATTAATCAAGAATATGACTGTTAACAAAGGGAGATGGAGAGACAGTAGAGACCAAGTCTGTGAACACTGTATATGTGCTTGATACATTGTATACTGCATATGGGTCTACCTGACCTAGACAAGGGATGGGAAAACAGGTTGTAAGATATCACAAGAAATGTACACAATGCCCTACTATGTAACTGCACCCTCTTTGCACAGCACCTTGTAAAAAAAAAAAATTTATGTTCAATTGATAATAAAAAAAAATAAAAAAAAATATAAAAAAAAAAAAAAAAAAAAAAGATTAATCAAGAGACTTTTCTGCCTGGCTGCCTGGACTGGCTTTGAACAATATTGCTCCAGATTTGAGCTTCTAGAATTGCTTGGATTATAGGTATAAGACACTGACTCCACTGACATACACACGCATATACATACATATATTTTTAAAGCTATCAATTTAAAATACATTTTTAATTTTTTTTTTAAATTTTTGTCAATCATGGGGCTTGAACTCAGGGCCTGGGTGTTGTCCCTGAACTCTTCTGCTCAAGGCCAGGCGCCACTTGCTATTTAAAATAAAGTTAAGAACGCCTCTCTTTTTTGAAATGGAGTCTTGCTATGTTGCCTAGGCTGGTCTTGAAATCATAAGCACAGGTATCCTGCCTCTGCTTCCCAAGTAGGTAAAGAAAGTGGACGCTGTGGCTCAACTGTTAAATGCTAGCTAGCTTTGAGCAAAAAAGTTCAGGAATGGTGCTCAGGTCCTAAGTTCAAGTCCCAGGACCAGCACATCAAAAAAGTCTCTTCAGGGCTGGGCACCAGTAGCTCACACCTTAATCCTAGCTACTTAGGAGGCTAGGATCTGAGGATAGTGGTTCAAAGCCATCCTGGGCAAGAAAGTGCATGAGACTCTTATTTCCAGTTAACCACCAGAAAACCAGAAGTGGTGCTGGGGCTCAACGTGGTAGAGCACTAGCCTTGAGCTGAAGAGCTCAGGGACAGTGCCCAGGCCCAGAGTTCAAGCCCCAAGGCTGACAAAAAAAGTCTCTTTAGAGCTGGCATGTGTAGCTCAAGTAGTAGGGTCCCAGCTTAGCAAGGTTGAGGTTCTGAGTTTAAACTCTAGTAGATCCCAAATAAATGCGCTCATATATTGTATTTTGTCTTCAAATCAGCACAGTGCTTTAGTTAGAACAGAATTTATCACCCCTTCTTACATAGGAGTATATAAAAATGTTTAACTTTGGCCAATGTAACTTATAAGAAGTTAGTAAGTAGCTAAGATGTAGCAGGTTTTCCTTCATTCTTAGCTTATTTTAGTATTTGGTATCGACCTAATAGAGTGGCTTTAACTGAATTAGGATTGGAGACAGCATCCCAGAGGCAGAAACTACTGAGTCATTTGTGAGTGGAAAGCATCATCACCTATCTGATGCCTTGCTCTATTTTATTTTTATTTTTTTAAGAATGTGAGCTTATCTGATCCCAGTAGTTCTATGCTGAAGATTCAAAATTGTTTCTAGTTTGTTAGCCAGGACAGCCTCATCTTGGGCTTGGCATGGAGTCAAGAGTGGAGGGCTCACCTTGATCCCGTCCTTGGCTCCTTCCTGCAGGTAGGGGATGATGGAGTTGTTCCATAGGTCAATGAACCAGGTCCGGAAGTCCTCGATGCCAATGGGGCAGGACAAGAAGAAGCAAGGGCCTAGGGAAGAGCAGAAAGCCCAGATGAAGGCTAAGAAGATGACCTCTCCCTAGTCTTGTGCCTCTCTTACTCCTTAGTACCAGGAGGAGGGTGGGACATGCCAAGCAGCAAGGGGAACTGGAAGTTGTGAAGACCCCTGGGTAGCAACTGCCTGGTATCTAGGCTGCTTCAAGGCAGAAGTGAGTCGAGGGAATAGGCAAGCTCCTGAATTCCCTCCTTTATCTCATTAATGGGACGGGAAAATGAGGGAGGGATTAGATTAGATTCCTCTCCTCCCACAGGGCACTGCAGGTATTAGGCAAACACTCTACTACTGAGCTACAGCCCTGGCCCATTTCTTCTTCTTCTTTGGTGGTACTAAGCTTTGAACTCGGGACTTCTCATTTGCTATGCAGATGCCCTAATACTTGAGCCATACCTCCAAACTCTGTTTTGCTTTCAGCTCTTTTTCAGGTAGGGTCTCCCATGTTGTCTGGGGCTGGGCTTCAGACGGGGACCCTCCTGCCACTGCCTTCTGCATGGCTGGGACTGCAATGGGCATCAACAGGATGGGCTCATTGCTACCTTTCTGCCTGGGCTGGCCTCAAACAGCAATCCCCTTGATCCCAAGCAGGTTACCGGCATGCGCCACCACACACTACCTCCTCCTCCTCTTTTTGAGATGGAGGTGTCTCCCTGTGCTGACTTAGAAACAGTTAGTGCAAGTGCTCCTCCCATCTCAGTCTTCCACCTAGCTCTACAGGGGTAAGGCACCACATACAACTTGGGGGGTAGCTCTCTGATGGCTGAAGTGATTTCCTCAATTCCAACTGCGCTAAAAACGCACTTTAAACCCTGGCACCAGTGCTCACACCTGTGATCCTAGCTATTCAAGAGGCTCAGATCTGAGGATCATGAGTCAAAGCCAGTCCTGTGTAGGGAAGTCTGTGAGATTCTTATCTCCAATTAACCACCAAAGTGGGGGCGGGGGGCAGGGGCAGATGTGAAGCTGTGGCTCAAGTGGTAGAGTGCCAGCCTTGAGTTTCTGTTGAGTACTTAAGTGATAGTAGGTCTGCAGCCACAAGGCTTGCAACCCCCGCAAGCAAGGGAGCACCCCTGCAGGTGGAGAGGTACACGATGGAAAACCCCGCTGGCCCCAGTACCTATGAGGAAGTCCGAGGTGCTGTGCTTCTCTAGGAAGGTGTGGAGGTGATACCACAGCTTGGGCACCCAGTCTAGCACCCGGAGCAGCTCTTCCTTGTTGGCATTGATGTCACTGTCAGACTCTACCAACTTCCTCCGCAGGTAACGGACCAGGAAGCCATTGGCTGGCTCCACGTTGTTGGAGAAGGTTAGCATCCTGCCAACGGCAATGGGGAGAATGGGGTGAGAGCACCATGGGTGTGGTGTCAACCCCTCCCCCTGCCTGCCTCTCACTAATAACCACCTGGCTTCTTCTCAAGTAATAATGGGGGGGGGGGGAACAATGGAGTTCAGGACAGCAGCCCTGGGCAGACCAAGCCGATTCCGAAATCAGTGCCCTCTTCAAATAACCACCCGATAGCTCTGATCTGGACCAGGGGGTCCGGCCAGAGAATGGTGATCACAGAAGTCTGCCAGTGTCTCTCCTTCCCATTTCATCCCTGCCTCTCCTCAAAGGTCTTCTTCTCTGTCACTGACATGCAAAGCCACCTGCCTTCTCCTACCAGCCAGAAAAACTCGAGTTCCTTCTTTTTCTTTCTGTTATTTGCTGCTCTCCTCCTCCCTGAAGAGTCTGCCGAGTTTTAACTAGCTTGGGTAGGGTCCAGGAAGTTCACGTAGGGACCATAGTTCTTACCTGAAGCTCAAGTGCAAGCCATGGTTGGGTGTCATTTTTACAGGCTGATTGGTGGTCCCTATAATATACGGGCTGGAAGAAGAAAGGGGAAAATAAGTCACTTAAGAGTTGTCTTAACACTTGCTCTGCCATGTGCACACAGTACAAAGCTCCTAGTCTGGTCCCAATCCACCAGCTTACCATTTGTGATACTTGCAGGTGAGGGCGCCATTGACCAACTCGCTGATTGAGCCAGTCTCACTCAGGTCATCCAAGAGAATGACCAAGGGCACATCCCCAGTTCCTGTTTCTCGGTCTATCTGGTTGGCCAGGTTTGAGAGATAGAGCTGTAGATCCTTGAATTCGAAAAAGGAGAAAAAGAAAAATCACTCTGGAATCAGCATTTGGATCAGCCTTGGAAGGAAGAACTGAAGAAGCCTTGCTATTCGCTACCTCCCATGGGCCTGTGACTGCTGTTAGATGAGTATACACGCTTGGTTACAGAACCCCATCATGGGAGACTGATCACAGCGATCTCAGAGTCCAGACCTGTCTCTAAATGCTTTGCACTGCTTTGGGACTGCGAACTACCATGTGCCTCTCCCAAAAGGGGAGAGCTAACACTTGAAACAACTCCGAAGTATTAGGATGTGTTCTAGAGACACAATTGGGGTATCAGAGGTGGTAGTGGGGGGCTCACAATACGTAATATTTAGGAATGTTTCTTTCTAGGGACCCCAAAGTACAAGAAGATACTGGATGAGAAAAAGACAAGAGAGAAGGGATGAGGCTGAGTGAAGATAATGAAGTAGAAATAGTCTCATTAATGACCAACTAAAGGGAAAGGCATGAAACCAAAGTGTGGAGGAGGGCTGGGATTATGGCCTAGTGGTAAAGTGCTTGCCTTGTATACATGAGGCCCTGGGTTCAATTCCTCGGCACCACATATATAGAAAAAGCCAGAAGTGGCGCTGTGGCTCAAGTGGTAGAGTGCTAGTCTTAAGCAAAAAGAAGCCAGGGACAGTGCTTAGGCTCTGAGTCCAAGCCCCAGGACTGGCAAAACAAAACAAAACAAAACCCAAAAACCCAACAACCAAAGTGTGGAGGAGGAGGGCTGGGAATATGGCCTAGTGGTAAAGTGCTTTCCTCGTATACATGAAGCCCTGGGTTCAATTCCTCAGCACCACATATATAGGAAAAAGCCAGAAGTGGAACTATGGCTCAAGTGGTAGAGTGCTAGCCTTGAGCAAAAAAGAAGCCAGGGACAGTGCTCAGGCCCTGAGTCCACGCCCCAGGACTGGCAACAAAAACAAAACAAAACAAAGTGTGGAGGAAGAAATTACCAGCAAAAGACAAATAAGAATTAAGGGCAAGGGGCTGGGGATATGGCCTAGTGGCAAGAGAGCTTGCCTCCCGTACATGAAGCCCTAGGTTCGATTCCCCAGCAGCATGTATATGGAAAACAGCCAGAAGGGGCGCTGTGGCTCAGGTGGCAGAGTGCTAGCCTTGAGCGGAAAGAAGCCAGGGACAGTGCTCAGGCCCTGAGTCCAAGGCCCAGGACTGGCCAAAAAAAAAAAAAAAAGAATTAAGGGCAATAGTCAGGGTAGCTCACACCTGTAATCCTAGCTACTCAGGAGGCTGTGGTTTTAGAGAGGAAAGTCTTTGAGATTCTTTTCTCCACGAAACTACCAAAAAAGCCAGAAGTGGAGATGTGGCTCTAGTGGTAGAGTGCTAGCCTTGAGGCAGAGAAGAAAAGGAAAGACCACTGGAGACAGGGAAGAGATGAAGGTGGGGCTATGGAAAGGAAAAGGGGAGCGGGGAGGGAGGAAGGTACCCAGAAAAGGTCTTCGGTGGGGGGGTGGGGGTGGGGGAGGGGGCTGAGCCTAGGCAAGATGGGCAGGGATCGCAGGGGGCAGCCACCTTGCAAGACTGCTGGTGCATGTTGAAGGTGCTGACGATGCCCTCGGTGACCTCCCGGCCGGAGCGCTCCACCAGGTACTCGGCTAGCCGATTGGTCAGGTAGGTCTTGCCCGTGCCGCTGGGCCCCGAGAGGATGAGCCGCCGGTGCTTCAGCAGAAGGCTGATGTAGTGCTGCATCATGGGCTTGGGGATGAGCGTCTCAAACACCAGGCTGTCCACGCACTTCTCCTTCAGACCTGAACCCCACCCCCAGAAAAGCAGGAGCATGGCCAGGGGTCCCAAGGAAGACTGTCCCTTCCTTCTCTAGGAGCCCACTGAAGAAACGCAGAGCCATTTACCCCAAGGGAGCACAGGGCTCGCCTCAACTCTAATTTCCAGAGTTTAGATCTCATTTTTTTGGGGGGACATACTCTAAGCTAGAGGTGAGTAGACACAGACTATAAAATGAAGGGCTGGACCAGGTATGGTGATTCATGTCTGTAATCCCAGCTACTCAGAAATCCATAGGTAGGAGAATCATAGTCTAAGGGCAACTCAGATTATAGTCTGAGATACAAGACTTTATCTGAAAAATAACAAAGCAAAAGAGGGCTGGGAACATGGCTCAAGAGGTAGAGCACCGGCTGAGCTCAAACCCTTGTATTGAAGAAAAAAAAAGAAAAAAAGCCAGGCTGGGCGCTAGTCATCTTTCTCATCTTTGTAATGCCTCATGTTACTTAACTACTTTCCTATTCCGGCTTCTCGGTGAGCTCTTGTTGCGTGAATGGATGGGCTGTGCCTTCCCTTCATGCCACACCCCCTCACCCCAAGAGATGAAGGCTGACCTTTGAGGGAGACTGAGACGTTGCTGACACCCCGGCAGCACGGAGGCATCTCGGGGGGCTCGGCGTCCAGCACGCGTTTTACGTGGCTGAGGCTGTAGCCATGGATGGACTCAGTGCTCAGTCCCAGGGTGGCAGCCGGGTCCATTTTAGAAATGTAGTCCTGATAGTTGAGACGGGGAGAGCAGGAAGATGGTAAGGAAGCTGCAGGACAGTGCCCAGGCCCCAAGTTCAAGCCCCAAGACCAGTACCGCTTCCCCCACCCCCCCAAAAAAAGGTAAGGAACACTAAAAAGACAGTAGACATAGTTGGAGAGGCCCTAAGACGAATACTACAGGAAATAAACGGTGACGAAGGGCACCTGCTTTGCCCATTTTGCCTTTTTCCAGAAAGCCCCAGGTCTCCAGGAACCCAGGGCCTGGGTGGCTGAAAATCCCACGAGAGGACAAGTGGCCTTGGTGACTCCCTGAGGCCTTCTTACCTGGAACACTTGCAAAACAGCCTCATCCAGCATCTTCCAGTCAACTTTCCCGCTGAGCTTGCTACAGCCCAAGAAGAATTCCTGCTGCTTCAGGTCCTGCAAGGTCAAGGATGAAGCTCGTGAGCCTCAAAAGCACATGACGCGGAGAAAAGGAGATCCTACAGGGCCTCACGAGTCAAGGAATTCTGGCTTGGGGACTATTGAGAGCCCTGATTTTTCTTGCCCAAGGACCACAGAACAGGTTATTTCTCTGTTAATGATGGCACTGGATTCAGAATGCCTTCGATGCATCTAATCTAGGCCATGGCGTAGCCATGCAGCCAACGCAGAGTGCCCGGTGTTCACCCTCGTGCGTTTGCAGGTGGCTGGGAGCTGAGGCTCACATCGCCGCTCAGCGTCCTGAGACACTGTATACTTCCCAGCTCGGGAAAAGAGCAAAATTCACAGGGTTGGCCCCTGCTGAAGGCATCAGTTCTGAAGGGTGGTAAAGTCTGAGCCCGTCTGCAGTGTGTTGGCTGGTCCTCTGCTGGTCCTTCCCGACACTCCTTACCCCTTTGATGATGTGCTGGGGAGGTATCCGTACTACCACCCGGAGGGTCACTTCCTCCTTTGGACCACTGGTGCTGATGCCATCCATGGGTGACAGGTCTGTGGGGAGTGAAAAGGATTCATTGGCTTGAGGGGCATGCACAGTGCTCCCTAAATGTTCTAGCCATTATCCTTTCCAAACAACTACCCTTTACTTTATTTATGATGAAGGAGAAACAGGAGCCCCAAACTGAAATGATGTTAAGAGTTTAAGAACCACAAGAACCACCCTCCCCCCCCCCCGCCTTTTTAAAACATATTTTGGCTTATGTTATTTTTCAAGGAGGGTCTTGATTTTTGCCCGGGCCAGTCTTGGCTTCTCTCTTAATGCTTCCTGTGTAGCTGGGGTGACAAGAGCATGCCATTATGCCCCATTTTTTAAATTGGCTGCGATGCAGCCTCTGGAATATTTTTTTTGTCCAAGCTGGCCTTCAAGTGCCCTCCTCCGGATCCTTGCTCCCAAGTATCGAGGACTGCAGATGTGAGTCACCTTATCCATCTACAGTAATAATCCTTACATGTCTTCTCACCCTGGAATCTGCTTGACTTTGGCACCGCCGCCTCCACGGCCTCGAGAGGATGCCTCAGAGCAAGTGGAACGACCACACAGAAAAAAACAAGCCCCCCCTCCCCCGCCTTCTCTAACTCTCCACCCATTTCTTCCCCACGGGTACCTGTACCTGTGTCCGTGAGACCCGGGCTGAAGGAATGGGTGAGTGCAAGGCCCAGGGAGCGGCGAGGGGATGACAGAGTAGAAGATCCAGGGACCTGCCCTGGAGTGGAGCCCGAGGAGGGGCCGGGAGCAACCTTCAGCCGGTCATTCTCTGCCTTCAGCAGGTCCACCTCCAACTGTGGCAAGAAGAGACAGGGCAGGGTAGGAGGGCCGGACAGATCTCAGGCCGTGGTCTCCCCTCGCCTGCAGCTCTGTGCCTGGACACTGACCTGCATGTTGTGCATGGTCTCCCGAAGCTGGTCCAGCTGGTGGGCAGAGTTGAGAGCCTCCAGGCGAATGTCTGTAAGTTTCATCTCTTTCTCCCACAGCTCAGAGCGCAGCTCAGATACCTCCTTCTTTTCTGGCTCCTCCTCCTCGTTCGCATGGAAGAGCCTGGTGTGTGGGACCGAATGAGCAGGGGCCCTGTGAGAAAGCAGGAGTCAGACAGGCTTGTGCAGACTCATTTGTCACTAGGCAATACTGACGTGCATGGTTGACCCATAGACACTCAAAAGTATGACGACAGAAAGGGGCCCTCTGTGGGTCTCACAACCCCAGGAAGAGGCCAGTTGAGTAAGGGGGCGTGGGCCCAGGGTCTGTGGGCTTACCACCAGCTCTGGCTAGCAGTTGACTCTGGCAGCAGGCCGGGTGGCAGGCACACAGAGCACTTACTCAGTGACCTCGATGCCCACCGAGGACGAGGTGGAGGACTTGATGGAGGGCGAGGCGGTCTCTGTGGAACCATGTTGCAGCTTTGGGGAGGAGGGTGCTGAGGAGTCGGGAGTGGCAATCTCCTCAATATCAGAGTAGGAGGAGGCAGACTTGGGTCCCTTTTTTATACTGAAGGCTTTGTTGAAAGAACTCCGAAGCTAGAAAAGAACAGATCCGGGGAGAGAGATGTTAGGACTCCACTCTGGACTGCTTTGGGGCTGGGGCAGGCAGGAGATTTACTTGCTGTATCTAAGCTCACTCTATGAGGCGTGGCACATGGGCAGAGTCCCAGAAATGAGGACTTGGAAAGAGTGGCTTGCTGCCACTGTAGGTTATGGGAACTTCTTGGGGCTTGTCTTTCATGGGGGCCGGGGGGGCACTGCCTCCAGAGGAGGACAGAGAGAAGACCCCAGAGGGCTCATGAAACACCTCTCAGCAATCCAACCCTATCAGGAGACTACTAACGGTGTCTTGTGAATAATCTAGAGCCTCATTCACTTTGGGTCTCGGGATCCCTTCTCTTTCTTGGGTTCATCAGCCCAGATTCTACTCACCTCCTTACAAAGCAACCAGAAACTGACACTAGGGTTCTGTGAGGATCAAGAGAAGGGAGCACTATACCAAGGTGCACTTAGTATTGTGGTATATGTGCATAGCACAACGCAGAGCAGTTAGAACTACCAGATGAAAGCACTGTTTACGATGTTGAAGTCTCACAGTAAGAGCTCTCTCTCGGCCTCTCCTCAAGACTATTCGGGGCAGTATAACCTGACCTTTGATCTCAGCACTGAAGAGCTTGGGTGTTGGGGGGAGGAGGAGCTTTTATGAGATGCAACCCAGGAGCCTCTTCCCGCACCCACTCACATGCATCCATTCAGCATGCACACACACAGGGACACAGACATGGAATGGCAGCAAGAGACAGAGAGGAAAGGAGGGGTCAAAGGCCATAGGGGACAAAGGCAATGCAGATCTTTGGGGCAGGGAGAAATAAAAGAAGGAAAATTTGAGGATATCCTTTCTAATCGTTTCTCCTGGGACACAGAGTCTACTGGATAGTGGGTGGAGCTCCCAGCTGGTGGCCGTTGATTCTCTACTAGGTAAGATGTACAGGAAGACCAATATGGATCTAGGAGGGTATGAGTGCGAAAGTATGTACACAGCCTGCTGGTTTCCAGGGAGTTTACTGTCGTTGAGCAGCCAGGGCCCCAAAGTGCCATAAAGCTCAGGTCTCTGCTGAGTCGAAGAATCAAGATGGAAAAGGACAGAATACACTCCTTGCTGGCACCATACAACTTAAGAAAGACTTGGAATTAAAATCTGGGCTTGTCCATTTTTAATCCAATCAAGTTTTCTACAAATCATTTGTGTGCGTGTGAGTGTGTGTTAGCCAGGTGTCAATGGCTCACATCTGCAATCCTTGCTACTCAATGGGCTAAGATCTGAGATCACACTCTGAAGCCAGCCCAGTCAGGAAAGTCTGTGAGAATCACCTCCAATTAATCACCAAAAAGCTTGGGGTAGAGCT